>NC_017853.1:1992090-2292090 GCF_000002495.2 Pyricularia oryzae 70-15 | reverse complement strand
GGTTGCGACAGTTAATCATTACAAGAGTGCGCCGCATGGGCAAGCTGAGGTGAGCTCTTATCCTCCAGTCTATTGACACCAGGTGGACCCCTCAGCCCGCATCCTTTTTACCAATCGTCCTACCGAAACACGGGTTCGGCATTCTGCACGAACGTCTCGGAAGTGCTGGCACGGAGACAATCGGGCATCGGCACTAACTATTCGCGAGGGTGGATACGGAAAAGCAAAAAGACAGCCTGCAGCTTACTGCATACTTCTAGAACTGTTAGACTTGATTGACCTAGGTCAAGCCTGCATATCGCCAAGCAAAGTGACAAGAACAAGAAGAAAGAGAAAAAAATAGCCCGGTCACATGGAATGTAAAACACAATGTGCAATGTGAATCAGGCAAGCCATTAGCATGAGTGGTTTACTTTCGTACTACCCTCCCGGCGACTTTCCACGATAGTACATTTGTTCCCGCCGTCAGCTCTTGAGCTACCTGCACAAAAGTTGGCGGCTTGACGTTTCAAGGCGCAGTGACCGCTACCGTCTGCACGGACCCTTCAAGTTCAGCTGGCAAGGAAACAGCCCAGCGACCTGAACCAGCCCAACGAGCCGTCTAATTTTGAGCACTTCGTGTAGTTGGGCTGACTTTTTTCTCTTCTTTTTTTTTTCTTTTTTTTTTCTGGGGTCGGTTTAGCCTGCGTGGTTGGTGAAGCAACCAAGAAGACAAAGAGACGTGATGGGGGGTTTAAGCCGCCCACGATATAGGGGAGGGCAGCACTCCCGATCCCGAACTGGGCTGCTTCGCGATATCCCGCCATCTGCCACCCACCGATTTGAGACAAACGGGTTGATCATCATCAACGTACTAAAAGACCCTATAAGCTGGATTTGTTATATCAAGGGGGCCCCTCTTTGCGTCAAACCAAGCAACGTGGGCGCACGTACTTCGTACGATGCCGTACGTGCTTCGTCGCAGCACTTACTATGTACGTAGTTGCTGACACTGACAGACCAGATGATAGAAAAATGGAGAAAAAGGATCCCCACTCTGTCCCTCACCGGTGGGTGTTGGTTCACGAACATGGCAACGGGTACGGGGGGACCTCATGATCTCGGTGAGGAGTTTGGCCTGTCGAAAATGCGCGGGTAGTAGCTGATATGGATACAACCAAAGGAGATAGTGGGGTTCGACTCATATTAGTTCTACGTGGTAGGCAAAAAAGAAGGTAAAAACAAAAAGGATGCCCACTTAGCTCCACGGAAATGAGATGAAGCGCGTTTGTCTTTTTCATCTGCACGATCGCGACTCAGGGAGCTTCCTTGCCCACATGCCGCATCTGCGCTGCAGCGGTCCGCTCTTCGTCCGAACCCAGCGCTGGGCCCACGGCCGCAGCCCCTCATTCTTCCAGACGCAGTCAACTTTGTTGTCTAGGCTGCTGCTGCCCACGCGACATACGACATCGTGGCGTTTTGTGACGGAGGCGGTGAAGTAAATATACCGACCGGGTCGTCAATGGGCAAAGCGCCGGTCTGGGGCAATGGCTTGAAAATTGGTTCTCGTCACATTCATTTTGCCAAGTCTCGTAACACCCGAGGCTACAAAAGTTCTTGGGAGGGGTTTTTGGGCGCCGCGCCCGAGACATCACAGTAGTAACAGAGGAGAAAAAAAAATAGTCAAGGTATATCCTGGTTGAGGTATGAGATTTTAGGCTCAATCAGTCAGTCAATCGCCCATCTCCAGGTCCAATAAATTAATTACCGCCCAATTCCAAAACACCCCCGAGCCCCCCACGTAGTATACACCGTTGTACTGTACTACCTTAGTGTACAATGTGGGATAGGTAAAGAGGACCTGCTCAGTCCGCTGCAGCGGGCCCAAAAAGGCAATTTTCGGGGAGAACTCACAACCTGCCCTGAACTACAATATACTGAATGTAGACAAATGGTGCTGCAATAAGGCGATGTCCCCCAAGCATGAGTCGAGCGTCAGCCGTGTCGCGTCTCAGCGGAGTATTAATCCTCGGTACTCAGGGTACTGGCACTACTACCGTAGAACAAGTCTCCTCCGGCCACTCAAAGTTGGCCGCAAATCCCAATCAATCGACTTGGAACCGAACCCAACTCAAGCATGCAGGGCGAATGCAACGCTGGTACAAAACGGGTCCCCCAAGCTCATCCCAGGCTTCGATAACAGAGTGGATGCATGCACTTTTACAATACGGTCCTGTACATAAATTAATCGACACCCCACCTTTTTGCGCACAGGTTTGTGCAAATAGCGCGGAACAGACCGATGTTGTGCGGGGACATACGTGATGCAAGGTACAACAGAAATGGCTCCCTTGGCTCAAACGGGCAAAAGCCGCAGTTCATCCAATCTGTCTCTTTAGGCGAATGACCGGTCATTGTTCTTGTTTCTTCTCCACCTCGCTATCTGGTATCTTATCGTGATACCTGCCTAATTACCTACTACCTACCTACCTACCTTCGGCATCTACATGTGCACGGTACGTACCGTACACATAGTACGCCTTACGCTTGTGATCCACAAAACCACAGAGTCCGGTACGTGGGAGTCATCTATGCTAGATTATGTACAGTATATGGTGCCTGAAATGCCTGGGTCTGAAAGCTGCAGACCTGGGCGGATAGAGGACTGTGCGTACCTGGTGTTGCCTGGGGGGGTCAAAATGAAGATGAGCACGAGGCACGCTTGACAAGGCACCGAGTTGTACTGTGAATAATGCATAGGAGTCAAGTCCGTATGGTACCTACCTGATTTTAATTTATTATCCTTTTTTTGATCCATACGCCCGCTGCGCTCGCAATACCATTGCACATCCAAACAACTTACCGAACTGGTAAACAGTCTAAACCCGGCGTGGTAAGCGGCCGGGAATCCCAGTCAAAAGACGGAATCTTCGTAGGGAAGGCAACAGACTTGCAGGCCTCAGCTTTGCTTTCGCCAGTTACCGTCGTAGCAACCGTCAAACCCCCCAGCACTGCATATCCCGTCCTGCTAAGTGGGGTAAGGTGTGCATGGGAAAGCACTCGAAGGGCCAACATGACGCGATGGAAAATTATTACACTACGATGGGCACCGTGGTCGCGTTGAAGGTGTTGGAGCTTGATTAGCTGTTAGATCTAGAAGCTAGATCTGACATGACATGACAAAACTGAGCGGGAACACTACCCTCAAAAAAGATGGTTATTTCTTCTACTGACATGGATCTCAACAGGCCAAGCCATGAATGAATGCCAAGCAAATGGAAAAGAGCTGGAATGTTAAACGCCGTTGGAGAACGAACAAGTTATTAGATATATCAATTGTACCTGGAATGAAAGCATCTTGATTATCCTGCGATCCATGATAATAACCAAGACATCACATCACAGGGCAATCTGCCCGCCAGAGACTGGATGCGATCGATTTCGTGTAAATCGAAGCACATGCATGAGAAGAAGAAGAAAAAAAACATTTTGATCAAAGCACCGTCCGATGTCGAAAACAAAACACCCTCCATCAGCATGAGTTTTACCAGCCAGCCGAGAGACGGACCTATACCCGGTTATAATTGTGCTGCATTGGAAATGATCTACTCAAAAGTACTCGAAACGAGGCATGAAGGTAGGGAAAGACGGCAGGATGGTTCAATCACATAGGTACCGAGGTACCTAAGGTAGATAGCTCTAGCTTACCTACCAAGGTATACGGGAGTGCACCAAACGAGGGGAAATGCCGCACTCGCACCACTGCCTTTAACGAAGTACCTGATGAATCCTTGCTCCTTGCACATCGGGTAGAGGATCGAGGTCAATGCGTCCTTTTACTACTGGCGCTATCCTGGACAGGCGTTGAATGAGTCCCCGCCAAAGAACCCCGTCTGATGTTCTCGTCTCCATGCGATGCCGCTACTACAAGGACAGATGCCAACCGATCTATTATAGGTACCTTAAAACGAATAGTAGGGTAATTGGCATCCATCTACCCTTGTAAGGCGCTTTTGCTAGTACTAGTACACTCCCCCTTGTATGGCCAATCTCTCTTCTGTCATGTTCATTTGTCTATGCCCTGGGTGTTGATGCAAGGGGAAAACAAACATGCTGTTTTCTTGTCACCTATCACGATAGTTTCCCGTCTGTCAGCCGTGGCCAACAGCACGCACGCCACAAGATCGGTAGACCCATAGAGGCGTCCGTCGCCACATGTTTTCGCGGCCCTTCTCTCATGTCAGTCTGTAATCTACTCCGTGCATGCAAAAAAAAAAAAAAAAAAAAAAAAAAAAAGTGGCTGCGTTTGATGCAAACCAAAAAAAGACTCGCAACCATAGTCCGCCTCGCTCGTTTTGCATTCTGCGCTACTTGGTTTCTTGCCTCTTCACACGCTGGCCGACCGGCCAAGTGGGAGGCGCCCCACTAGCGAGCGAAAAAAAAAATGCTCCAGGGGGGTTCGACCCGGCTCAAACCTCCAACCCTGTAGCCAAGCCTGCGCACCATGTGCCCCACTCGCCAGGCACATCACCGGCCCATGGGAGGAGGCTTGTCCCTCCCCTTTTGCGCTTGCTGCTGATCACTGTTGCGGTCCTATACTAGAGAGAGGTAGGTAGACTAAACAACCCCACGGCGAAATTTGGGGAAGGAGCGGTTTCTCAGGAGAATGAGCGACCGTCTTGACTTTAATCTCGCTCTCCCATCGGTACCTTAACCTACGACCCTGACTGCAGCTTGTTTTCTCTTGCATACATACTGTGCCAGGCTTTATTTATCTTATTTTATTTATTTTATTTTATTTTTGCATTTTCGTTTCTATCTTTTCCCACTTTCTCTCCTACGAGGGGTGGGTTGCTTTTCTCCAGTGGTTGCTTTTGTACAGAGATCTTTTTCCTCCCTTGGATCCGTTTCTTGTTCTCTGTTCCGCTAGGACCTTTGGAGAAACACAAAAAAACACTGCCCACGAGAGCAAGACGCAACAGCAGCAAGAAAAAGAAAAAAAGACAGCAAAAAAGGGGGTTAGCTACTATTCCCTACTTGATCCATTTTTTTTTCGGAGACGACCGTCGCTCCAGTCAAAAGACAAACAGACATTTGGAGTCCCTTTCGTTTTTATTTCCCTCTTTTATTTTGTGGAAACAGTCAGTCTGGACTGGAAGCTCCTCCTCTTGACCTTGCCTATGCGCCTCCTTACTCATTCTCCAATTTGTCTCCATTGTTGACATTCCCTTGATGAATCTGATCTTTAATCTTCATGCACCGCACCACTAGGCGACCCCTTTTACCGTCGCTGCCGTGCTTGTTTTCCCTCCCCTCCCCGTACCACATTTCGTGTCTGCCATCAGAAGGTTGCCTTTAATGCCGGACCTTTGTGTTACTAGGTAGCCTCACTGCGGCTACTACGTCCCGACTTCACTCGCCAAACCCCAGCTTCACATCGATTAGTTTCATCACATTTCTCAGGCTTTGCGCCGGGTAAAAACACATCTTGAGCAACCATGGAAGGGGTTTTGCTTGTTCCCCCGGACCGGGGGACCATCATCGGGCGGGCTATGTGGAAGGTGTGTTTCTGCTCCACCGAATTGCGCTATGTTGTGACGCTGGATCTTACATACTAACGCATCTCAATCTCGACAGCCCCGATTTGTCGTGGTCGGTCTGCAGAGGCGATGGGAGCAGCCATCATCCGTACCCGGAAGAATGACCATGCCAAAAGACAATCAGCCCATTTTACCTTTTCTCACCATCTTCAAGTCCAAGGTGCGCATTCTTGACCTGCGTTCGGACTAATCAGGGTTTACCACATTGAGTTTGCTACTGACACCGGGACCTCTCTGCAGAACGACACTGAGCCCATCCAACAACATGCCCTCTCCTCTATTACAGACTGTCAAGTCCAAGTCATCGCACACAAGAAACAAGGACAAGTCGCCCCGACACTAGTGATAACTGTCGCTTCAGATCCGGCGACAGACAAATTGAGAAAGCGACGCTCGAGCCGCGCCGCCGGCCTAACCAGTAGCAAGGAGTCCCCGGGTAACACCCTTTACTTTCGGACGGGCGATGAGACATTGAGCTTACAGGACTGGGAGCGATATATTCAGGGACAAATGCAGAGACCGGCGGGACCACCACATGTAGCTGGCGTACCTGCAAGCCCAATGAGCCCGATGATGAGTCCGATCTCGCCGACCTTTACGAACCCGTTCGTCGGCGGTACACGGTCAAGAGATCCCTCTGACTACTTTCCCAGACCGCCCAGTGGGGCCGCCTCGGCTTCACAATCACAGTTTATCAGGGGCACAGGTTTGAGTCACAAGAACTCGAACCAAGCATATTCGAGTCGTGAGCGGCCCATCACATACTCGGGCTCGCCCAGTCTGCGCTCCAAACGAAGCGACATTTCCTCGCATGCTAGCTTCATGAACCACTCGCACCATCCGTCATATACGCAACACAGCGGCTACTACAACGCCGCACACCCCGCAGACCTGCCATCGCCGGCCACCACAGTCCCCGATCACGGTGTCGAGTTTATTGAAGGTTGGACCGCCGCCCAAGGTCGATCTTCGACCCTCAACTCGCCAATCCGTGGCCGTGATAGCATCAGCTCTCAAGTTACGTCACCGATTACCGTCAATGCCCCCGCCGTGTCTTCGGCAGCCACGATCGAAGCAAGCTCACCGCCAGGGCCTCGAGAAACAATTCTCGACAGGGCTTTTCAAATGCGCTGTATTCCTGGATCCGAAAAGGAGGTACCTGGTGAAGAGAACCTGAGTTCTTTGGCGCGCTTTGAAGCGCTTATGCGGGAGATGGACAAGAAGCGACAGTCCAGGGAGGCGGAAGAGGACAAGAGGGCGCGTCAACAAAAGCAGCAACAGCATCAACCGCAGCCTGGGGCATCGAAAAGTGGGTGGGACCAGGATGATGAATCCAGCGAGGATGAGTCTGATTTTGAGGACTACCGACGGAACAGCAGCGACGCCAGAAACGTTTCTCAGCCTCGCGGTGGCTTGCAGCGGGGCCATAGCTACAGTCACAGCCTTACGGCCCAAAGTGGTGGCTTTGCCCACGAGGTGGACTTGGATGACGACGAAATCGTCATTCCCCCTGGGGCGCAGCGTGCCTTGGATTTCATCACAACAGGTCGCAGTTCTCCGGCGGTGCAGTCTCCTGTGAATATGGCCAGCCCAAGGAGTCCGATGGAGTATCATCATGGCTACGACAACATGATCCCGTCAATGAACAACAGTGTGTCTTACCACGATCCGCACGAACACTCCGGGACTGTCGCTCAAACAATGTACAGGCAACACGAGGTAACAGAGAGTACCATGAACCGAACGCACATGCACCAAGCAGTTCAGCAGCAGAATTACCCATCATCTGGCACAGCAACACCAACGGATCACATGACCTCTATACCGGCGTCGTTGCTGGGAGGTTTATCACGGCGCAATACGTCAGAGAAGCGCAACTCAGCCTCGAGCTCAAAACGCATCAGTTTCACTGAGCAGCTGACAAGGAGATTGAGCAGCACAAGCAGCCTTCTACTTCAGACGAACCATGAGAAATCTTCAACCGGCCGCACGAGCCACGATGGAGAGGCGAACCAATCCTCATACGGGTCGAGGTCAGCCACCTCGCATCCTCGAGGGGTCATACCTTCTTCCCATGCGCCCCCGGGCCCACAGGAACGTGAATGGGAGAAGAAATGCGGTTGGCGCGGCAGCGTGGTCATTGGCAATGAAGGTGGTTTTCTTTGAACCTATGGCATGCCAGCATTGATTTTCTCAGCCTGTCTCCTTTTCCGACGAAATGCGACAGAAAAATCTTTTTTATCTGAACATTAGCACTTCTATGCTTTTGCTGTTGGGATGTAACGATGAAACATATTCTTTTCTAGGGCATCTGAACTGATCATGGAAAGGACAACGACCTGAAAATCACGTTCGCGCCATCTGTTGAGATATACCCTTTTTTTCTGCTTTATTTCCTTCTCACGACTATCATGATCAAGTTTTACTGCAATCTCTGTAATTATTAGGAGCCAGCGGGGGAGGAGGTAGGATCTAGAACTACTCGTCTGGGAAGGCGTCGGGGGCATTTGTAGAGGTTAAGTCGCATCTTGGAATTTCTCATACTCATCTCAAGAGTTTAATGATAGCATTTTTCATCTCTCAATCTTGATCGCCTTGAACGCCTGGTCTGTGTCCTGGAGAGTTGTTCATCACCAGAATCAACGGTTGATTGCAAACTCAGTGCTAACAGGGGGACCTTACGGCAAGAACTTCTCGTGCTTGATCACAAGAGAGCAAGGAGTATCAGACCCTATACGGCTCACTCCGGACCAGAGTTGGTGGTCTACACAGATATCCTACCGCTGGGTATGCAAGTATCTCAGGGTCTGAATACCCGGTTTCTACTTTGATGCGCTCACCTGTTCTCTATCCGCATCCGATCTGCAAAGAACTTCATGATGGGCAGTATCTCATCCCTGCTCTCGGGCATTCCATCCTGGGACTTCTTCCACGTCGCCACCTCGACGTTGTCGAACTCCTTCTTGACCTCCTCGACGGCATCGTCGTCGAGGTCCTCGCTCTCGCGACCACGGCACAGAAGCACAGGCGTCGATGCCTTGGGCCTGTTGCTAACGGACGGCACCATGGACTGCGGGAGAGGCCCGCCGACCGAGATGACGCCCTTGAAGGCGGACCTTCCGCCGGGACGGGGGATAGAACCATCGCCCTCGGTGACGTCCACGACATCGGGACCCATCCTGACGCTCGACGCCAACCCTAGCGCCAGGCTGCCGCCCTGCCCATAGCCAAACAGCAGCACGTCGGCCACTTCCCAGCCGCAGCGGCCGACGATGACGTCGCCCACGAGCTTCTCCAGCACCGCACGGCGGGCCTTGTCAAAGCCCGGATCCGGGTCCAGGCCGTCGCCGCTCCCGACCTTGATGTCGTCCCCGTAGTGGAAGTGCTTGGTCGGACCCGAGTCGAGCGGCAGGCCGAGCATGGCCGGCGGCAAGGGCGAGGTGCCGCGCACGGCGACGGACAGCACACCCGGCAGGGCCATGCCCCGCGCAAACCCGGCGTAGGGAGCTTCGTTGTCGCCCAGGCCGTGGAAGAGCACCAGGATGGCGGTGGTGGACTCGGGCGGGGTGGGGAAGTGGAGTTGAACGTGCAGGCCGGCCTCGGCGAGGGGCGCAAAATCGGCCTCGGTCGGGATGCGGATGTTTGATGGGGTTGTCATGGTGTGTGGTGTCGTTTTAAAAGTGTATTTTGGTTTTCTCTGCTTTGAAAGAGAGATTGGTGGTGGCTGTTTTCGGAAACACAATTGTGAATGAGGAATGAGTGAGATACACTGTATAATAATATTCAATTGTGGTGGATTGGTTGCCGTTGACGTCAGTGGGACCGCTCTCACTTTTTAATGGATTCGTTCATCTTTTTTTTTTTTTTTTTTCCACCCACACTGGCGTGCTTTTGTTTTAAATTCTTTCTGATTACACTAGACATAGTATTTTCTAGGAATGCTGTGTATATCAGGGGTAATCAGCCTTAGAATGACCATTCTTACCGGTCATCCGTCCAAATTATACTGTACCTCGGGGTTGGCCATCGTTCTCTCCCTATACAGGCTAAGTAGGTAGGGACTGTAGGGATAAGGTGGCCTCCTCTAATTATACCCATTCCGATGCTACTGCGAAACTAATAACAGTCGCAACTCGTACCGACACTATGCACTCTACCTTGGTTGCCATATGCGGCATTTGGGGCCCGGAAACTCCATAAGAACCGTATGGCACGCCCTTGGTCGAAGATCCCCAATAAAAACCAAGATTAGGCACCGGGCACGGGGCTCAGATAACAGTTCATTGGCTTGGCCCTGCTTGCCCTGCAGCGCCATCTGCCGGTCGTTCGTCTGTGTCAACAAGTATTGATGAGTAGGCCGGCCCCAGAAGTGAGCATCACTTCGACCAGCAAGACCAGCCACTGCGTCCTTTTGTGGTGATATATCCATCGCCTGCATTATGAGTTTTCTTGCACCAATCGCTTCCCAACTCGAGGCCAAAGACAGGATGCTCTTCAATGTCCAGGCAGTACTAGGGACACGGGTTCGGGTTCATCTGGCTCTGACTATAGACTGCCTCCCGCTAATACCATAGTTAGAGCCATCCGCCTCAACCACAAACATCCGACCAAATATCATCACGAACTTGGTTATTGTTGATGCTGTCATCCAAGGCACCAGCATTGTAACGTGGAACACCAGAGATTAGAGACGTGAACTCCTGATCCTTACTGACCACTCATGACCTGATCCCGTCAAGTAAAGCATGCTTAGGTGAGAAGTTTGCATATATGGCTAACTAAATCAACCAAGAACTAGATAAATCAACACAGAGAGCCTACAACTTGGATCCAGCCACAGTCTCAACATCCGGCTTCGCCGCATCCTGGCCAGGAGTCCTCTTGCAAATCCACTCAATGACATGCTGGAAAAACTGCTCTCTGTCAGGCTCGGTATGCATCTGGTGATACCAACCGTCGTACGATCTGAACTCCTTGTCCTGCAACCTGGTCTGCTCGTCAAAGAACTTCTTGGACGCGTCGTGGTCACATGCCTTGTCGGCGGTGCCGTGGCCGAGCCACATGGCCTTGACCGACGGCAACAGCTTCGTCTTGCCCGACGCGAGATCCACAGTCCGGTCCAGCAGCGACGCCAGACCCTCAAGGGTGCCGAGGTTGTGGCACAGCTTGTCATTCTCAAGGATCTTGACGACCTCTTGGTTGCGCGTCAGGTCCTTGGGCGGGATGACGTGCTCGAGCTGGCGGTACGGCATGAACTTGCCGGCGAACCGACCCACATTTATCTTGAGCCAGCTGGGCGCCTGGCCGGCCGGCCACGCGATGAAGGGCGCCTCGAGGATCCAGCCTTGCACCCGGCTGACCACGTTGGCCTCGTACTTCTGGTCGCCGGCCAGCGTCAGCACCTGGCCGCCACCCATCGAGTGGCCCATGACGAACACGGGCAGGTTGCTGCCGTCGTCGAGGAGGGGCTCGATGAAGGCAACTATGTCGGCGAGGACCATGGACGTCGGGCCCGTCTTGCCGCGGTCGGCCGGGGTCTTGACGGACCTGCCCCAGCCGCGCTGGTCAAAGCCGTACACGGCAATGCCGCCATTGGCTACGGCGTTGCCAAAGTCATTATACAGGTTGACGTGGTCCGAGAAGCCATGGATCAGGACCAGCTTCGCCTTGGGAGCTCCATCGGGCTGGAAAATCGGGGAGTTCAAAGTCGGTTAGTATTCCATCTACCCCAATGCTAGCATGTAAAAGTAAAGGTTCTGGCTCCAGTTTTGCTTCATGTCCGCCCGGACATGTTGTTGTTTTAGCGCGAAAAGGAGACGAACTGCTTGAGAATGTCCGTCGTCTGAAACAATCCGAATCCGGCGGTGACGGACTCTCAAGCTAGTCCGTCTAGAATGGAAGCGGAACAGGCTAGATCCCGACATTTCTAGACTCTAGGGCGTATTTCGAAATGATACGTAGGTCCGAGAGAAAGGAAGGAAGAAAAAAGTAGCTTAAATGAACAATAGCCTTACCAGCCAGGTCCTTGTATACAGACTCTGGTTCCCGATGCTGAATGTCCCCTCGCTGATCTGAACCATATTGGATAAGTGTTGGTGGAAATTGAGGCTTTGTTGAATGTGCGGCACCCGGTTGAGAGGGGGTGTAGCAACGGCAATGCTAGTTGGTACAAATATAAAGGCCGTAGCGATTCAAAGTGAGACTGTCTGTATTTTGGTGTTATGCGCTGGTGGCAAGGGGTAGGTAACACGAGTTGATTGACCTCGAGAGTTGCTCAGTTTACGAGCTTTGAAAAGGAAAGAAAGCTTGGAAAAGTCCCGAGATAAGCTTCCTATTCGAAAAAATAAAAATAAAAACCACAAAGATACTGTGGCAGATGGATTGCTGGGCAAAAACCTCACCAACAAAAATGAACTGAGGCCGCGAGTTTAGAGAAATTGGTAGTAATTAGGTGCCTAGCTGTATCGAATCACATGCCCACAATCTCCAACGAAAGCAACCATCGATGCTTAGTCAACTTGCCTGATTTCCTTGCGCTAAAAGCCCGATTGACATGGATCCCCCCCATTAAACTCGACTTAACCCTGGCGCCTCGCGGACTGGGCTTTTGGCTTGAGGAGGAAAAAACTCCGTCTGGTTGCCTTCCTTTAGGATTTACAGTAGACAATAAAATCAATCGTTTGATACGACGAAAGGCGGCCCGAATTGGATTACATATTAGTTTTTAGTTCTAGGATAGTTTTAGGCGTTATCGCGTAGGCTCAGCCCGGTCAAGCTTTGCCATGTGTGGATACAGGCGTCTTCTCGAACCACACTACAACCTCAGTTAGATACAAACATCCACCAGAGGTACCAATGCATGTGTTCGGCTCTCAACTTGAGTAAATCTCAATGGCCTTCAAGTGACCTATACCTAGGCACCTATCTATCACAGGACATAGCATTTGGCCGAACAGTAACGCTGAAAACGGGTAGATAGATCAAAGTCAGGCTTATCCAGTACAAAGGTGGTATACGCGAGGAATCCAAGACAACCAGACCCAGGACTCGCGTCATAGGAACGAGCCCAAAAAAAGAAAAAAAAGAAGACGACACCCATAAACCAGGTGTAGAGGGAATACAAACGAGCCAATAGATGGATCAAGAGGAGACCAAAAAAGGCAGCAAAATAAGAAAAAAAATAAAAAAATAAACAAAAAAACACCGCGAACCCCTGCCGGAAACCCAATCAAAACCCCGCTACTCCCCATCGAGGCTAACCGGACCCTGGTAGTAGCCTAAACCCGTGAATTATGCTTCTCAGTCGTTCCTCGTTGCGTCGTTAAGCCCAGGAAGAGCCGCGTCAATAGACCCCTCCACAGATGATTTCATTAAAGAGGATATTAGATCAATGTGTGCATCGAAGGCAAGAAAGAAGCCCGAACACCCGCCAAGAAAAAGAGCCTTAGGGTGTCGGGCTATGATGGGGTGACTGGTGTATCTGTTCCATGTGTAGCTAAGGAGGTCGGCTCTGGAGGAAAGTCAAATTTGATGCTGTCCATTGGAAAGTCCTCATCTGGAGTTCGAATGCCTATCCCGCTATCGTCGGGATTCATACTCGTCGAGGCGTCTTCTGGTGGCCCATTTGCTGGGCTGCAGCCTGGAAATGGGGCACGGTCAGGCTGTGGCTGAGATTGCGAAAGACCATGATGTTCCTCGCTGGCTCGTCCCAAGGTCGACTCCTGCACGCTGGTTTCCCTGTTGTCTGATGCATAAGACTTTTGGGCCTCCTCGGCCGAGACGCTCTTGGTCGATGTCATCCTCAGGAAGCCGCCCAGCTCTGATTCAAACGACATCATCTCGTCGATCCAGCATTTGGTAACCCACCAAGTGCCGAAGCTCTTGCCCGCGCAAATGGTCAGATCTCTCATGATGGCTGACCCTACGCGGTCCAGGTAGCAGACAATGTCTGATGCTGAGGCATAGGGAAACCTGCTGGGAAGGGAGCGCAAAAATGCAAGCCACAAGTCCAGAACGCGAGTGGTGTCCGCTTCAGGCGCCTTCGGAATCGGCGGTCCTCCGTTGACCGCCAACCAGGCACCGTGCGTGGTCTTGCTTTCAACCTCATACCAATCGATCTCAGCCGGAGCAATAAGATCTCTGATCTCCTTTAGCAGGATATCAGCGACCTCATCCATTGCTCGCCTGGGAACATTCTCGGCGATCTTGCGATAACTCAGCAGTGTGATGAAATCTTGATACATCTCATTGCGATTCGGTGCATGCGCCAGCATGTTGGCTGCTGCATGTGCAGCCAGGTTGACCCGGAGCTCCCTGTCCAGAAGAGCAGCGAAGATGACTGCCGGAGCCTCCTTAGCCCTCATGACGTGTGGGGGCTGTCCCTGAAAAGCGTCGCGGATGCGTGGCACCAGGCGGTCCGAGATGTTGCGCATGGCATCGAGCACCGGCTTTGGAACAACTTGCAGCGATAATCCGTGCAATATACGCATCATTCGCTGGTAGAGCACAAAGTCGCACTCCTCGATCCACTGTGCTATGTCGGGGTGCGCAAACAGTCGTTGTACGGGCATCGTCAGCGTTCCGAGAAACGATGTATACAGATGAAAGAAGGCTTTCTCTCGGCAGAAGCGAACACATTCGACCAACGAGGTGCAGTGAGACAGGTAAAGCGCCTCGAGCGACTTGGCTGCATCGCGATCGGTCCCCGGAGGTAGAAATGATTCAATCTTTGGCAGAGGCAGTGGATCTTGCGTCGAGCAAGTTGTTGTCGGTTCTGATAGAAACGGTTCTAGCTCAATCTTGTCTGCGGGGAGGTTTAGCTCGTCAATATTTGCCGGCCTTGGGTTTCGGAAAAGATTCAATCGGTTTCTCCGACTACGGCTGCGGGTAATTCGTGGTTCTGAAGGTTGCTGAGCGTCCGGGGATGGCAATATAGCGCGTGCTGTTGTGCATGAACTCGAGTCGGTTGGTCGCGCACTGGCGTCAGATGTCAGCATGATAGTTCCTCGCGCTGGCTATATTGCTGGGGTTGACCTACTTGAAATTCGGGACGCTTTCTGCTAAAGGCACCTGAATTACTGCCGAATCCTCTCGAATATCGGGTTGTTCGTCGTTCATCATGAAGTCGACATAATGATACTTGGACTCTCCGCGCACGCCCAATCGACGAGTCTTCAGCTTGGGAAATATAACGCGGACAAGCTTGCCGAAGCTAGCGGGGTTGAGGACGGTGACCCTCTCGCTTGCACATTTTGACGCGTAGTTGGCGTATACTCTGCCCCTGGGCACAGAGCTCTTGCCCTTGGAGCAAACCTGGGCAATCCTATGAATAACTCAGTGTCAGAGGTTGCACTACCTTGAGGAGGAGACCCTCACGTAGGACATGAATGCATCTCTAGAGGATACTAACCAGAGCATAGCAAAAGCCTGGCGCTGGCGCTCTGACTGTGGACCACGCTCGTTTCCCTGCAACTCGCGGGCAATGTCGGCCAGTGCCCGATCCTTGTTCTGCATGTAGAGTTGGCGCATTTCGAGTTCATTATTCGCGCTGGATCGCGTGCCCTTGCGCGTTCCCGTCGCTCCAGTGACCGAGTCGCCATCCATCTGATCGTCGCGGTCGATCGAATGGCTATCCATATCCATAAAGCTACTATGTGCGCTCAGGCTTTGTTGTGGCATCACATTGGAGTGGCCCTGATAAGACATAGAGTGGTTCATTGAGCTCATTGTCGAGTCCATAGAGTATGTGCGACCCGGTTGCAGATGAGGAGCAGCCTGAAGCATCATATCCTCGGTGGACATGTTATGCGCAGTCATCTGAGACATGCTGCCCGAGGCAGGCGCCAGCTCCCTGTGATGTGATCGGTCGTGCATCCACGAATTTGCGTACATGGAGTTGCCATCGAACGAGGCAGCATCGAGGCTTTGTTGCGTGGGTACGCTTTGTATTGAGCCTCTCGACTCGGTTCGTGGACGATGTCCTTGAGATGGCGCTCCCATGTTGGGTTGAACGCCAGGCGGGACTGCATAGTACGAGTCCGACATCAGTGAAAAGGGCCAGCAGCGAGCGGTGCCCCCACCCACTCTAGCGAAAGAGTTCGAGTAGGACGACCCGAATGCGTAAGACGGTAATCGACAAGGTGATTTGTAAAGTTGATGTAGTAAACCAATATCGTGTCGTAGCGTGTTGGACTTACGGGTGTCCGGGGGTTACAATGTCGTTTGCCAAGCTGGTTGCTCCGTTGTTTACCTGGTGAAAAAAAAAAAAAAAAAAAAAACAAGCTGTCGGATGGAGACGTGTTTTGGGAAGAGTTTGGGATCGAAAGAGGGTGGCTGTAAGATCGCTAAGTCAACTTATTCGAGCCACTCGCATCTAAGTATATATTCGAGACATGAACGAGCGGCTGCGATGTTGAAGATACTGAATTGTGAAGCTCGGTCGCGCACAGGGTAGTGAAAGAAGTTGGAGGTCAATCAAAAGCGATGTTGTTTTGTTATGATTTTTCTCCGCGGCAACTGGCCAGTGGGCACGGCACGCTCGTCTGACCTAGAAAATGTCTGTGCTCGGTCTATGCCAGCCCCTCGGCCAGCCACTCGGAATGCATCAAAGTTACTGTTTGTTTGCGCATCCACTTGGGTTTGGTGCAAGTGCACCATTGGGTGGGTCGGTAAACAAAGATGACTCGCATCACGTGAGCTCTGCTCTCGAATGACGAACCGCCCCCGCTTGGAGAGGAATGTTATCGGGAAATGGTCTGGTCCGCATCTGCCACCACCTGCAAGTGCGCCGCCTTACAGGAATCAAATTTCGCTCGACAAACTAGCGTAGGGTATAAGCTGTTCGGTTTTGCAAAGCCAAAAAGCCTTGTAATCTATGTCAAGAAGCAAACAGGGGGAAAACAAAAAAAAGGCAAAAAACAACAGCGGGTAGAATAGCTAGTTTGATTCTAGCTACCTACCTTATGTAATTATAGACGGTTAATATTTGGCCATGTCGTGTTGATCAACGTGACGCCATCAATTCCAATTCCAATGCGCAATTCCAATCCATCCCGGAGTACCGTGCCGGTACAGTATGTACGACATGGAGGCCTGGGAGGTGGAAGGGTACCTAGGTACGAAGTATTCGGACTATGGTAGGTTCGACGCACCAGATTAGGTAATCAGACCGACCTGAAGCAGCACGAATGCTGCGTCACAGCTTCCGATGATTCCATAAGCACGCACAGCTCCGGCACAAGAAGCTTTGACAGTGCTTTAGTGCACACGTAATGCTTCCTTCACCGACCGGGACATACGACCACAAACTTTGACATTTGGCCAAGTCAACTTACAGCCTAACCCTTACTTGTACTCACTTACCTACCTACCTACCTGCCGTGAGTGACTGTCTTGACTGTTCCCGAGTTCCACTACTTACTTGTCTGCATCGTTTGGCAATTTGCAATCCTAGAGCTTCAAATTCCAATATTTGCTACCCTGTCAAATAAAACACCTTTCAGAGCTTCTCTCGCACTTTACTTTCCCGCCCGATAAACCCTGCGCCAATCGCCCACCAGCAACACCCCTCAACACACCAAGATGTCTTCCCCTCAGGATCGCGCGCAGTACTACATTGGACAGCTTGACCGTGAGGTATGAGGACAATGGGCTTTTTAATTTCTTCCTGCAGACTGGCGGCTGCGAGCATGGAACTAACATATCGTCGTTCTTTCGGTCAATTAGCTGTCCAAGTACCCCGCCTTGAACAACCTCGAACGGACGACCGGGGTCCCCAAGGCCTATGCCGTCGTCGGCGTTGTTGTTCTTTACTTCTTCCTAATCGTCTTCAACCTGGGTGGCCAGCTTTTGACCAACATCGCTGGCTTCGGCATCCCCGCTTACTACTCGCTCGATGCGCTCTTCAGTGCCAACAAGGAGGATGACACCCAGTGGTTGACAGTGAGTATTTTGGCCAGCTCAGTCGCTCCCCAACCGTATTGGGGATGTATTAATTCTTACTGACACTCTTCCTTTTCTAGTACTGGGTCGTCTTTGCTATGTTCACGTACGTACAAAAAGCTCCGTTTCGAGCCAAAGCTCAGCTCTAGAGGCATATTCTGGGAGCTGTGCTGCATCGACCCGCCTCCTAGTGCACTATTGATTAACAAACCTTTGCAGCGTTGTTGAGAGCCTTGTTAGCGTTGTCTACTGGTTCCCCTTCTACTACATGTTCAAGTTCGTCTTCCTGCTGTGGCTCTCTCTCCCGGCATTTAAGGGCGCCGACATTATTTTCCGCTCCTTCCTCGCCCCGACTCTCTCCCGCTACTTCGTGCACTCGCGCCCTGCCTCCAGCAACCTTCGCGCCAAGGCCGACTCTGCCGGCAAAGCCGAGTAAGCTGCTGAAGTTGAGGAGACTGTTTGCACCTGGAATCGGATGCAGGGAAGCCTCCATTCGGCACACTGGGCTTCTGCGTAGCCTCCAGAGGTTGTTGATCAGATGGGTTTCCCACGAATGCATGCCATGGTAGTCCACGGTCTCCACGACATCGGATGCACGTCATTAGCACTGCGCTGCAGCGCAACGTATCTTCAGGTATTCAAATCGAGAGGTTTTTGACGAGAGCATTGTTATGGGGTTGAGAATAGGTATGGATGATGACTAGATGGCACGCGGGAATAATGAGGCAGATAACTTGTTTGCGGTTGAGGTTTACACTTGATGTGACTGGCTTACCCAAGCAGCTGCCGCGTTATTCATTGCTTTATATGGAGTTTGGAAGCTGGTTTTCGATAGTGTTTATAAAGACATATGAGGCCTACACGTCATTTTGATGCTCATGGTAATATGTTTTGCCACATGTGCATGTAGCCCTACGGAGGTAGCCCTTCCATTCTACTTTCGCTAAAATCTGACGGTTGGGGGGTAATTGGTAGGTACCTGGTAGGTACCTTACCCAGAGGTACCTACCTAGGCATGAATGCACCTTACCGTAGGTAACACAGGTGCCCGTGTAAGAAATGTTGCGATGCCTTCAAATTTCCAGCGATAAAAACAAATGGGCTGTGAAGGTGCGCCTGCTAAACTGACGGTAAAAGCTCGCATCTTAACTGGTACACTGGTACTGAGTACAGTACTTAACCAGACCAATTGTGAGTGGAGAAGCCTGCAGCCCAGCGATTAGTGATTGCCAAAATTCCGTACAGGCAACAATTCTTGTTGCCTTGGACCCTGCATGCCGAGGGCTCCACAACCCCTGTCAATACAGCTGTCGGTCCCAGCAAGCCGAGACGCTTTGAAACGTCAAGTGCGCGTACGTGAGATAGTCGTAAATTGCTTGCAATTCAAATCATCCTCCTATCGGTAGATCGCTGGACGACACGTTTCTCGAGCGGAAGACAATCTGCATCGACAATCCAACATTTGCACCTGTCTACCACAGGATTCACCCAGTTGTGCGACAGAAAAATTAAAAAAAAAAAAAGCCAGAAGAAACCTAGATTGCCTCCACACTAGACGTTTCTAGTACTACGATTTGACTACAACCCCGCGCCCCAGACAACAGACGACAAACGATAAACGTTCCCAATTGGCAACGACTCGACCATTCGGCGAAACTGGATCCCATCTCGCCCGAGCTTTTTGGCGCGCTCCAATTTTAGAGGAAGTCACCGAAGCCCTGTAGACATATTTCGGATAACTTTTTGGAGAAGGTTGGAATAGTTGGCGTCTGCCAATCAAACCTACTGGGCTGCTTGCTTGACTGCTCCCACAAGGGACGCATGTCCTTGCCATGCGGTTGACTTTTATCCAGTCAAGGCTTGCTGCATCCCTCGGAGTTGCTGCGAGTCTTTTGCCGCTACACCTAGCCTTTGCTCAGGAATTAAGTGGCGAAGGACGAGACACACACAATGATGCTTTGAAACCGAGATTGGCTCCAGGCTATGAGCCGGTCTTTAGTTCCATCGACAGGACTATCATAGGCCGAGCCCCAGCTGGGGTTACACCACTGGATAACAACATACCGCGAAGGCTGGAGTTGCAGCCTGGAAGCACTCAGTTCCTTGTCTTTGAGAGGCCAGGGGAGGTTCGGACGGAGCTTCGGAGGGATATTGGCGGGACCCAAGATCTCCCCCAGGAAAACGGCTTATTCGAAGACGCGGCAGCCTCATCAGGCGATCTGGATAGGCGGCAAGCTCCGACACGTTCTGTATACATCTCCGCCACAACATGTCAGCAACCACAGGTCAAGGCGGACGCTACGGCGCCCGAAATTCCCCAGCTCACATTGTTCATATCGACCAAGAACCTGCGAGATCTCACACAAAATGGAAATTCCAGCGACCCCAACATGACCTGGCGCATCTTTGACGAGGGTGCTGCCATGTTTAACATCACCACTTCCGAAAACGTCTTCGTTGGCATCCAAGCACCGGCTCTGCCGAACACCATATCGGGCTCGTGGGGGTTTGAGGTTGCCGCCTCGACCGACCAGCCTTACCATGGTCACAGCAGCATTGAGACGCGGGATCTGATGTGGATGGATAGTGATGCCTCCGGTGCGCTCATGGTCACGCGGACCGCATCTGGTCTTAGTGAAGGTGACCAAGGCCCTTATGAGCTGTTTGCCAGTCGGGCTGATGGCAAGAACCGCACCTTGAGCGGGATCCGCAACTCCTACTGTGGCCTGCAGAATTACGCAGAGATCTCTGCCACAAAAGGTGGTGAGCAGAGTGTACTGGTGAGGTCCAGTCTGGTGAAGCGGGCTACCGGTAACATGGCAAAACAACAGTTTCACTTGACTGGGCTTCAAGCAGGCACCGTGTACGACGGGATTATAGCCACCAAGCAAAGGGCGAACCTCCCAGGCGGCGGAGGATTGGTATTCAGGTCAACGCAG
The DNA here is from genome assembly GCF_000002495.2 of Pyricularia oryzae 70-15. Classification (NCBI taxonomy): domain Eukaryota; kingdom Fungi; phylum Ascomycota; class Sordariomycetes; order Magnaporthales; family Pyriculariaceae; genus Pyricularia; species Pyricularia oryzae. The sequence goes on along the minus strand of NC_017853.1, from coordinate 2,271,632 downwards.
TTCACCACCAGACAAGGTAGGAACCATATCCTCAATTCCGGCAAGATCGCCATGGACTTCAGAAAAGCTAACATGGATATCTCTTTTATCCAGTTGAGAATAGCAGTTGCATGCTCGTGAGCGGACTCGCCTTCTGTGACAAAGTGGCCTACAAGGTCCCTGCAAACACGACGGCGTTCCCCAATCCAGAAGCTCTTGGGAAAGCATATGATGATCAGGCTAAAGAAATCTATGACAGTTTCGAGATTCAAATAGCCCAGGTTCAGTGCGAGACGGAAAATGCACAGATATACTCGCTGGCGCGCACTTGTGACGACTGCCGCGCGGCATACAAGGATTGGCTTTGCTCAGTCTCCATACCACGGTGTGAGGAGGTCACCGAGAACAAGGGATGGCTGCACAACCGCAATTTTGACAACAGTGATGGCCAGCTCGAAACTTTCGAGGCGTCATCGCGCAACAGCTTTGTCAACGAAGCGATCGTCCCTCGGCCGTACAAGGAACTGTTGCCATGTGATGAGCTCTGCTATGACCTGGTTCAGAGCTGTCCCAACTCGATGGGCTTTGTCTGCCCGACACCTCAGTCCAAATATGGGTTCAACCACAGCTACCATATTCGAGAGCAAGATGAAGCCAGCGGCGAGTTCAAGTGCAACTTTCCAGATAATGCACATTTCATCGGGGTTCGCAAATCGGCAGCTGGTACTTTTAGGGCGCTTGCCGGCAGCGACCGATTTTTATCCCACTCTGTCGTGATGTACGGCATTGTGACGGCACTCGGTTTAGCCTTGATGTAGAGCAAATGCCGACTGAGTGCCGTATTCGCTTATATGGTTGACCTCGCGACTTGCCTTGTCGCTTTGGTGAAATCACTTTTTGTATGATTAATCTGGGCGGGTGACTCTGTGACAAGAGAGCATTGTCTTGTTGTCTTGTATTCTCTGAGCATTTTCTGCCAGCTTTAGCGTTATATATAATCTTGAACTTTTGGTCTGTAAATATTTCTCTTAGCAGTCCTGCAGATATAGTGGCACTTTGCGTACCAACTTCGGGCGGATTCAACATGATTGATCTGCTACCTGGGTGTTTCGAAACCACAGAGTCTTGTCTGGAATAGATTACTTTTAAAATTATGAGGAATCAAGGACCATAGTTCATCGAATTGAATGTAGTAAGTATATAACTTCTGAGCTTTGGCACACTGCCAAAGATTTCCGACATTCGTAGGAGCTGTCTGCAGACTAATAATACTGTGTGGTGTTACAAATACGGTTACAACCCTACCCTGCCCATTCACCGCTATCCCATGACAGGGCTTGGTGTAACTTCAACTTGTGGTACCCGTTCAAGCCGTTTTTATGCTCGAATCCGAACAAAGACGCAGTTGGTTGTTTTACTGGTGCTTTCCGGGTGATGTTTTACACGCAATCCACAACAAAAGAATAGATTTCGTCCACAATGAGGCCTTTAACTCTTCTCTGCGGCGCTGGTGATATCCTTGGGTGACTCGACAGGCGCTTGAAACAATGAGCTGAGCGTGTCCTCCAGCTTGGCGATCTCAGCTGAATAGGTTGTTCTGTCAGCAAGCGTTTTAGATGTTGGCCTAAACCTTCGCCCTCGTAAACACTTCCAGACTTACCTTCGCGGTCCCGCGTGATCTCATCCGTCTCCATCTTAACCCAGCCGTAATAAGCGACCTGGTAGACAAACATGGCAGAGAGCACGACTTTCAGTATCGGCCTTCCAAACGTCTTGTAGAAGTTTCCCTGGCTCTCGGGAAGAGGTGTCAGTGTGTGAGGCCATCGGCTATGCTCTGTTTTGCTTCAAAGCCCTAGTCCGGGGGACATTGATTGCATCAAATGATACATACACTCAATGACGGCTTAGAAGAAGATGATGAATATCTTATTTTCCGAAATGGTTGTGCCCGGCCAAAGACGGTCGTGGTCCTGAAGCTCGTGACTAGAGGACTCCGGAGAGCCCTCAAAATGGAGTTTGAAAACATTTGGATGCTACCCCTGAGCCTTCTTTGATATGGCCGCCTTTGGCAGCACTGCGGTGAAATTCACTTTAATTTGATGCCTCCGTCCGTCGGCTAGAGATGAAGATCAATCACAACTGAGCAAATGGGCTATGTCGTTTGGAAAGCACGGGGTTTTCCAACTAGTGGCTGTTGAGGGCTGATGGCCTGCTGTCTAAAATTAGCTTCATTTGCTTTCGTAAACCGATTGATTTTCGAAGGCCTGTATTCGGAGAGTACCGTGCAGTACCTATCCTGGAAGAAGCAGATACTTCGTACGAAAGCTCTCAAAAAGGAGAAGAAAAAAAGCATAGGGTCCGTTTAACAACTGTGGACATTGACGGTTGCGCCGCTGCGCGCTTCTTTCTTTGCATCGGCAAGAGATCCGCCGTTCCCGCCCCGCACCTAAGGGAAGAACCACCGACAGGGGTCAGGGGTATTGGCAAAGCTCGGGTCCCGGTCCCTTTAATTGAACAAGGAGAAGTGTCTTCAACTTTGCGCGGCGCGAAACTGTGACGGCTGGTTGTTCTGGATTGGAACTTGGTTCATCTCGTCTTGCTGGCCTCTTCTTCCCGGAAAACAAAACAAAACAGATCACCAATCCAAACTACCAAAGGAGGCGAAAAACCAAAAAGTCCAGATATATCAACAATCTGTCTATTCGCTTTCGAAAAAAAAGGAGAGTCATTGCCAACAAGGTCCAAGAACATAAATAAACGAGAAAGCAATCGCCATCAAATCCGCCCGCCACAACCAAACGTTCCCGTTCGCTTCACGCCGCGCCAAATCCGTTACTCCTGTTCTCCCCTCCCCTTTCGAATCACTCCGTACTGTCAACGTCGTGGCCAAGCCCTACTTCGCCTGTTCCACGCAGATCGATATCGAAACCTCAACCCCCAGCCCCGATCAATCTCCGGGACCACTCAGTACAATGGTTCGACGGCTCCTTCCCCTTTCTGATTTCCATGACTTAGGAAAAGAGAAATTGCAATTGCGACTCGAGTCTTGTAGTGGCAAAGAGGCTGACACAAAGCCCCCTCTTGTGGGCGCATCATGAACACAGGCGCAAACACCAGAACAGAGACGGCGCAACGCAAAGTTCATCAAGGACCAGGAGGCGCGCCGTGGAAAGTCTGAGTCGGATATCAAGACGCGCGGCAAGGAGATCCAAAAGTCACCCATATCTCCAATCTGGCTGGGTATGGTTTCTTGGACTTTTCCTATTTCCGAACCTGCCGGCGCGGGCTTTCTCCCTCTCTTGATATAAAATTCCTCACTGACACAACTTGTTAACATGCGCCAGGACTTCTCGGCTTCGTCGTCTTCGGAGGTCTGGTCTTTGAGGTCTTTTCCCGCTTCTTCCTCTGAGGTGTATAACAATGCCACGTCATACCGATCTAGGCAGGCAATTTTAGCCAGCCTGTGTTTTGTCCAGGATATAAAAAGAATTATTGGCGACTTCGATAGGCGCAGCTTGACTGGTCGGCATTCGAAAACCCGGTTGATACTTGCGTGCTGTCACACTACTGCAGTAAAGGTGTCCCGGGGCGCAACAGAAACCGCCCCCCCCCCCCCCCCCCAAATGTCTTCTTGCTGGGAAATGGGAACCTCTTATACCGTCAGTATCTGTCACACGAGGCAACAAAAATGTCATGTATGCCACATTGAAAGCAGGTGGACGCTTCGTTTTCTTACGATCACGACCTTTTTGAGCTCTAATGGGCTCCGTTCTCTCACCAAGGGCTGTTCGATTTCTTCTTTATTTTGTGTCATATAGACCACTTCTGGGCCTTGTTTCTCATGAGATATCTGAATTGCATTTACGTCACTTCCAGTACTCATAATGGGCAAAACGGACTTTGTTTAATACACCCCACTGGCAAAAGACTTCTGTCTGCGAACTCTACAGAGTTGCTGCCAAAACGTGCTACTGACAACGGCAACAAGGAAGGGTATAAACATAGACGTAACGTTCGAAACACTGTCTTCTTCAAGCCCCTAGACCTCTTTTCTGGCCGCCCATCTCATGCTTCATCTTCATGCCATAATCAAACTGCCTCTGCAGGTCATCAGCTGACCTATAAGAGTCAACCTTGCCTTTTGAGGTGCCAGTAGAAACGGATGCTGATTCGTTTCCAGCTTTCTTGCCACCCAAGAGCCTCATGAACTTGTCCTGTCTCGAGGCACCTCCATCGAGACCGCTCACATTCCACTGCTCAGCTGCGCCTGTGCGCGCAGGCTTTTTCTCCACTATTGCAGATGCGTCGGCGATCGTTTCATCTTTCGACTTTGATTTCTTCGACTTCTTCTCCTTTGCTGTATCGTCCGCAGTGGTGACTGCGACATCAGACTCCGCCGACCTCTTGCGCTTCTTTACTTCTTGACGAGCCTTCTTGGCCTCCTTCGTGTCTTGTAAAGGCTCCTCTTCTGCAGCAGGCGCTGCATCGAGCGCATCTGTCTCCTTCGATTTCTCCTTGTTCTTCTTGGCTTTCTTTTTCTTTCCATGCAAGCTATCCTCGTCGACAGCTTCTGATTTCTCGGATTTCTTTGACTTTTTGCTCTTTTTCTGTGGAACAGGCTCTGGCGCGGGCGAGGAATCGGCGTCAGATGTTGACTTGGCGTCAGATTCAGAGTCTGATGACCCACTGCTGCTCGAAGTTTCCACCTCGCTTGTTTGCTTGCCGTCCTTTGTCTTTTCAGAACGAGGCAGAAGAATGGTCAGCTTGAAAAGCCATCGGAAGGAACAAGTGATAACTGTGTAGTAATTCAAGCGTACTTGAGCCTGAGCGGCCATCTCTTCATACTCAACCCTGGCCTTCTCCGCATCTTCCAGCAGCTTCAGGCCCTCCGCCTTGAGCTGCTCGGCGCGCAGCTTGAGGCGTATCATCTGTCGCTCTTTCTTCCCCTTGCTGGATTTAGTCTCCTTCTCGGCGCTCTCGCTTTTGGATGCTTGCTTGGCCTTAAGCTTGCGCTCCTTCTTTACCTCGGCCTTTAGGTCTTTCTTCTCCTTGCGCATTGCGGCTCGTAGAAGCCGCTGCGCCTCCTTTGAATTGAGACTAGCAGCTGTTAGAATCAGCAGATGTCAGCAGCATATACCGGCAGAGAGCTATTATGCTCTGACTCGAGAAGACCTACCCTTCAGTGCCTCGGCAGGTTCGTCGTCAGATGACATCTTGTAAACTTTCTTGGTCTTCGAAGATGGCACAATGGTACGAGGAAATTGAAAACTCCCCCAAAATAAATATTAGGCACTTTAAGCTTGTCAGGTATGAAATGCAGGTAACCTGCCTACCTGTCCATCTCTCTCGAGGCATGGCGGAAGAAGGTCGCGGGGAGAGCGTTCTGCCGGGCGGTCTGCCAACTTTTTTCTGGGCCGCCCGATAAGGCAATCCGATAAGCATACGTACCCCAGTCATCAGAGGTGGCTTGGTGGATATCACGAACTGGACTGCATGTTTATATCGGTTTCAGTAGGTACGTAGGTACCAGGAAACTAACAAGCTATTAATAGTAACCTAACCTGAAGTCGAAAAGTTATGGATTTTGCCATTTCTGGTGACCATACCACACGTTATTCATTGAGAAAGATAGCATCTGTCACATTTTATTTCTGCGTTGATTGCAAATCTCAAGGCAGGAGCGAGGGTCTCTTGGTCACCAGTAATCATCAACTCGATTGTCACTCCACAACATATCACCGATCAAAGCTTTCAGCCAACAGTCAACAATAAAAACACAACAAATATGCAGACCCAAGAACTTCCAACTTATGTCAGGTCGCCTTTCCATGCTAAATGGACGTTCGTTTTACGCCGTCCTCCAAAATGAAAGAATATACCGCCTCACGGACAAGGCTATTATAAGAATGAGGGTATGGCCCGACCCCTGCTCTGAACTTATAAGGGCAAGTAAACAAGAAAAAAAAATGATAAGCATACGCCACGAACACCGCGCCCGCCCAATGTCCAGAGGATGCCGGTATGATTGGTGGTCCTGAACCCTTGAACCTCAACCATGCGGCTGAGACCGCGAAAAAAAATATACAAATGAGAGTCCAGACCATCTTTTAGCCTTCAATGTGTGATTTCGAGTTGCCGAGGCCCAGGAGTTCCAGGCAACGTTGGCCCAAGTTGACGACTTCACCTTCGTCGTCGTCGTCGTATTCGTTGTCCGAATCGACAGGTTGGTTGGCTATCCCCTTAATCATCTCCACAATATCCTCAGACTTGCCCACCTGGGCCACGAGCTTCTTGTCTTCGGACTCAAGTAGCTGTAGTAATGTCCACATCGCAATATGTTGAAATGTAGCGTCGCCACTTGCTAGAAACCTGCTCAGATACCCGTGGATGCCTCCAGCGGGCTCCGTCCAACACTGGATGAACATAGAATAGTCACCCACTACCATAGCCTGTCAGTATTGTTACGTGCAACGGGTGATTCTGTCAACGACATACCTTTAGATGATAGATTACCCAGCGCAGCCGCACTGTTTCCTTGAACTTCGATGCTTGTAGACTGCGTCAGCGGCAAAAGCACATCCATGACTCCCAGGCTCAGCAGGATGAGCTTCAGATCATCAGCGAGAGCTAGTACGGCAATAGCGGCAGTCATTTCTGATTGCACTGTGCTGGGTACGTCGAGAACGAGTTGTTTGCATTTCTGTACAGCACCCGCTTCAAGGACCAACTCCTTGTTGCGGTCAGAGCTCGCGGCGAGGTTCCTCAATGTAGAAATGGCGTGGCATTGGATTTCTTCGTTGTCCGTGGATCCGAGCAAGTCCACCAGAGGCTTCAAGAAACCAGCCTCAATGATTGGCGACTCATTCAATGGATGAATCGAGATATTCCGGATGCAGGCAACAGCAGACAAAATCAGAGGCAGGTATGACGATTGCAGGAGACGAAGAAGTGGGGCGAGACCATTAGCCCGGACGATATCGAGTTGATACTTCTCGTCCGACGCCAGATTTCTGAGGGCAAGCGCTGCTTGACACTGAACCTTTGGTGACGACGACTCCATCAGGGCGACAAGTGATTGTATAAGCTTGGGCTCTGTTTGTGCCAGCTTAGCGCGGTTTGTAGCATCGACGGCAATATTACTCAAAGCGGTTGTGCAGTAGTATTGCACATCAACGTCAGACGATGTCAAAAGCTGGACTAGAACCGGTATAGCACCAGCATTAACCAGCTGTTGCCGGTTTTCATCTACAGAGTAGGCGAACCATCAATCAACGTTAGTAAAAGACATCCACACAAACAGAACAACACAGACGCGACCAACCTGAGTGAGTCATGTTCAGCAGTGCACCTGTGGCATTTCGCTGGACGCGCATATCTTTGGACTTGGCAAGGCGGGTGAGAGGACCAAGGGCCCCAGACTTAGCAATCTTGGCCTTGTTCTCTTCATGTGTCGCCAGGTTGGTGATGCATCCGACGGCGTTGCATTGCACTTCGACGTTTGCGGAACACATTTGCCTGATCAACGGATTCAGACCTCCAAGAGCGACAATCTTGACTTTGTTCTCGGCTATATGCCACAAAAGGGTCAGTAACAGGCTTGAGACGCCAGGATAGGACACTACTCACGATTAACCGCCAGGTTGCCTAGCGCAGCACTTGCAGCCCGTTGCACTTCAAGGTCATCGCTAGCCAGAAGGAACAAGATTGGGTGAAGAGTATCACGGTCGACCTCGCGCACATCTAGAATCAAAAGTTAACGCCAGGCACACCTAGAGCTCACTCCAACCAGCGCTCAATATGTTTATGCGCCATCCAATCTTTCGATGCCGCCAAGCTCATTTTTTGCGCACCTCTTTCCGTGATCTCTGCAAACGTCAAACTGGCGCTCCTTTGCAAATCCAGGTTATCGGAGTACACGAGCGTGCTCAGTGCCCTTAGGGGCTCGCCGGAGAAAAAGTCGGTCTCGTTTCGCTGCGGTAGTAATTCAGTAGATGTCATCTCGTGTGTCGAAACAAAGGGATACACGCACGTGTTCGAGATAAGTCAGAAGGTCGGCAACGGCCTCTCGCTCGTTATCTGCAAGTGCAGGCTCGTACAAACCCTCCCTTGCGGCCCCTGCGTAATGTCAGCGAGATTTTTCGCGAACCCGCAAATATGAAGTGACGCGGTAGAAAAGCCGTACCTGCGCAGCATGATGAGCTGCAAACACCCATTTTCCGTTTTTCTATATTAGGTACGAATGATCTTGATGCTGTAGTGGTTCGATCGGTTCGGTATGGACGAAGCCGTGATGCCGAGGATCGACTGGGTTGTTGAGCCGCCTTGCGCAGCCCAAGCTGGCCGGCCGACAGAAAAGAAGAAAAAACCACAGTTCCTCCTGGTAATCCGAGTCAAATCAAGCAGCTTTGGAGCTAGTGGACGGACTGGCAAGCCGGTTGACGATGAAAAGTCGTCGGCGATGGTTGTTGGTTTTGGTTTGTTGACGATCAGAAATGACCTTGTTCACTGATTGCATGACAAAACATTGATCCTTGAAGCTGCATCTCTGCCCCCAATCCAAGAGCGTGTTGGAGTTGGTTTGGAAGGTGCGGATGACGCCGCAAAGGGGCCGTGCACTGAGGGTGATCATTCGGGCTATTGCTGCAGGTGGTGCCACACCCACAGCGCCACTGTGCCACAGTGTTGTCGCTGTTGCTAGGCAAGGGATGGAGCCTAGCTATGGAGGCACCTTGGGATTTACAGGGTTTGGCCTGTTCCAACTTCCGACGCCATTGCCTGCCGGCAGGGTGAGATCCACCGCGACCCTCCATGTTGCCCAAATAATAAATGGCATGCATGGGTGTAATCCAGTGATGAAGGCAACAACAGGTCTGTATTGCCCTTCCAATATGACATCTTCGTTCCCATTTGGACTCGCTACCTCCTTCACCCCAGTCTATTCAGGTACACAAGCAAGACAAGGTACCTAGGTACCTAGGTACCTACCTAGCTACCTTACCGACCTCCACTCTATACCATTCGGACGGAAGTGCCGGCGGCCTACAGTAGATCCTTCCGATCTGGCAACGTCTCAAACTCAGTAAGCCGTTGCCATACGTAAAGTACTGTACCGTTAGGTAGTTCAGCTGCTGTGCATTGTACCCGCGTGCTTTAATGGAATGATTTACCAGCGAAACAGGTGGCTCTAACCAGTCAGGGCTGGAGCTTGAAGAATCGATACAATCCTTATCGGAAGATTGTTAGCGTCGACATGGGCTACAGGCAGTATACATCACACAATTGTCAAGCCGAGGCTGTAACGTAGAAAGCTTACCTGGAGAACAAGTGTGCGCATGTTTTAATAAGAGGTACCTAATAACTAGTGTACACTTCCGATTTAAGGTCAAGGTCCACAAGGTTTTGTGTGGGTTACGCCGTCCGGACCGATTGCGACAACTAAGTTAGTTGATCGGGCCTTGACAAATATACCACGTAGGTACTGCCCGAACAAGAAGAAAAGAAAGAAGAAAGAAAAGAAAAGAAAATAAGAGGATGCCAAATTCATGAATTCTGGGAAAGCCTGAAAGCGGACCTGCTTGAATGTACCCGGCACAGTAGACTTAAGACCCGACTGGACCTTATCGTGGAGGTACCTCCCCTACCGCTTGCGAATGGACCCGCCACGTCTGGTCCACGCGAATCTTGCAGAGGGGTAAACTGGGCAGACTCACCCTACGCATGCATTAATCGACCGTGGATCCATGAACTCAAACTATTTCTATCCCTATTTCTAAACCACATCCAGTACCTATCCCGAATTGACTTCCAACAAGAACGAGCTGATTCCATTCCTTCGGAGTTTGGCCGCAGCCGGTGCCAAAGCGCCCAATCCCGATCGCCCCTCCCGATACAGCATGCTGGATATTGTTTCACAAACGACGCCGTGATGGATGATGTGCCTGCAGCTCCGGGTGTTGGCAAAGCCAATGGGAACGGCGCCGCCCCTCCAGAGATGCCAGCCGCCGCTATCGGTCACGAGCTCCCATACGTCGCACCCTCTTCCTACCTTCGTCCCAAACCTCAAAGTCGCATCGCCATGCCAGAATCACAACCGTTCGGGCTTCTGGATAGAGATCAAATGCAAGGCCTGGTCAGTCTCTACATTGTTCTTTGGCGCGCGCGCGAGAGGAGACGCTCTCTCCGCTCTGTGCCGGGAGCCGCTGCCGAGTCGCTCGTGTATGGGCGCAAATGATCGTATCATATTGGCTCTTTGGGGCTAGAATAAAGGCGGCCTCGCGATAGAATCAGATGAAGAATCATGTATGCTGACTACGCAGTTGTGCAGAATGGCATCCGCGAGTTCCTGAAGATCAGGACAAGCTATGACGTCCTTCCTCTATCCTTTAGGCTCATAATACTAGATCAAGATCTGCTCATCAAGAAGAGCCTCAACATCCTAATACAAAACAGTAAGCAGAGATGCCTCCATCACTGTTATGGCACGGCCGTCTAACAATACCCTTGCCCAAACGCAGGCATAGTTTCGGCACCACTTTGGGACTCTAAAAACTCGACGTTTGCTGGTCTTCTGACCAGTACCGACTACATAAATGTCATTCAGTACTACTGTCAGTATCCCAGTCGGCTGGACGAGGTGGACCAGTTTCGACTGAGTAGTCTTCGAAGTCAGTAACCTGTCCTGTCGTTGAGGCACATTGGCATCCCGTTGTAGCACTCAAACTCGCGGTGTCGACATGGAAGAGCTAACAGGTAACATGTGTACATTGTAGAAATTGAAAAGGCGATTGGTGTGATACCGCCTGAGACGATATCAATTCACCCAATGCGGCCGCTTTACGAGGCCTGCGTCCGGATGAACGCTACACGCGCCCGTAGGATACCCCTGATCGACGTGGATGACGAGACAGGCAGGGAGACGGTTGTCAGCGTCATCACACAGTATCGAATCCTGAAATTCATTGCGGTCAACAACGAAAACTACTCGCAGTTGCTGCGCAAACCGGTTCGCGAATGTGGCTTGGGCACCTACGATAATATCTTCACTGCACGCATGAGCCACAGCGTACTAGACGTGATCAATCTCATGGTGTCCTACAGCATCTCGTCGGTTCCCATTGTGGACAAGGATAATCGAGTAATCAACGTTTTCGAGGCAGTTGACGTGATCCCCTGCATCAAAGGGGGTGTCTATGACGAGCTGACAGCTACGGTGGGCGAAGCACTCGCAAGGCGGTCGGATGATTTCCCAGGAATCTACACCTGCTTTGAAGACGATCGTCTATCCTCCATCTTCGACACTCTACGAAAGTCCCGGGTGCACCGTTTTATCGTGATTGACGATCAAAGTCACCTGAAGGGCATCATCTCACTATCAGACATCCTCAAATACGTGCTTGGCGATGAGGCGGAAGAGACGGATGGTTCCAAAGATGGCAGGAAATGAAAGGAATTCTGAGCGGCTGCTGTGGCATTTTCCATTGCATGGATGACGATGATAATGATGATGGGATTTTTCTACCTGCTGTTATTACTGACGGTAATGATTTGGAGGCTAACTTTCACTTGACGGGTTTTGATTTGTTCGCATTTACAAGGCGTCAAGGCCAGCGCGACAGGGGGAAGGATAAGGTACCTTACGGAAGGAATACTTACTCGGGTACTACTTTTTGGCGCATCTTTGCTTTCACCAGTCTACTTCCACCTTGGTTCCCTCTATTTATTTCATCTTCGTGTTCTATTCTCCCCCTCCCATATCTTGGCTCAAATTTTTCTTACTTTCCTTCAGCGCCTGTAGATCAGTGGTCTGGTTGAGGGTGGCTTTCTGAAATTGACTGGGGACTGATGGGCAAATGTTTGTTTCTATAGGTGATTGCTTTTGGAGCTTGGGTGTCGCGGCTGCACAGGGCTCGCCCGGATTATTTCTGTGAGGCGCACGGCAAGAGAGAGTCTGATGTGTCTTTTTTTTCGATTTGCATTCAGCATTCGTACTTTTGGTGCTCTTTTGATAAATCTTTGCTTCGATATCGAGGAGTAGATTGGGGGGCAGCGTTTGCTACTCTTTTTGGATGGGGTTTGCTGCGTTTTGACACAAGTTTGTTCATGTGAGTATCCGAATTTGCCCTGTTTGTTTTGTTTGTACATGGTACCTACGTTTGGCGGCAGCTCACCCCAGGTAGACTATCCTCCTCTACCCAGGTACCTAGGCGTACCAGAGATAGAGCAAGGACCATGACCTTGGGGAAACAGGCCGATATTCCTTGACGTGATTTGAAACTAACATCTGTGAAATGGCAGCCCGATTCCCGAAGGGCAAGTGAGGTCGGAAGAACTTTGGCTTCCCATCAGGAAGGAGCGGGAACTTGCAGTCTGGTGCAAAACCCAGGGTAGACCGTTGATCATTCTCTACATAAACGTCCCCCCCCCCCCTACCTACCTACCTACCTACCTAATCCACCACTGCCTTTTTCCCCTCTCGTTTGCACTTCCAGAATTTGACAGGTTGTAAACCTGGTTCTCCTACTTGCGTTTATCTGGATTGCTTACTAGGCGTGGACGAGAGCACAAGATTCGAACTCACGGCACATACTATTATCGAAAGGTTGCATCTTCATTTCAGCGCCCTACCTATTTTGACTACCTACATCACTTCACTGCAATCTCGCGTATATCATCATTTGTTTATCTTCATGCCTCCCAACTTCTGCACAAACTGAGTGCGGGCTGTTCCAGCATATGGACCTTGTGGTGAGCCCATTTCGGACACTGCCACCTTGATCTCCATCCTTGTCCAATACAAGGGAATATAAATCTACTTGCAAGCAAACTGGCTCTGCCTGACCGGCCTTTGACAAACAAGCTCTGCAGTGTCTCAAAGCAAAGAGAATGGCATCTGGGTTCCACGCATAATCTTTTGCATCACGTCGCACATGCACTACACGACACAAAGATTTTATTCGTTTCTCTCGCTGTCGAACTTGATCACAGCAGAGATAGAATGGAGACCGTAAGACCTACGCGGTCTGGATTACCAGACTCCCTCACTGTTGGCAACTTGCCGTCGCTGTTGGGGCCGCTTGCCTTCCGTCAAGAGCTGAGCAGCAACACTTGGGCCTCTTCGACCGCCGACATGGCTCTGCTCTCCGACAACGACGAGATCGGCGATCGCGACGCGTTTGTTGAGGATTATAACAGACTGTCGAGGAAGGTCAGTCACAATCTATTGATTATGCTGTGTTTTGCTAGTAACAATTGACGTGGAACTCCTTCGGGTATCTAGTATGGTGTCCGACCCATGGTGCCAGACGACTATGACACTGGCCCTGTAAGTACATCATTCAAAAGCCTCGATGAAACGAGGGTTGTGAGGGCAGTCAAATGCCAGTGCTGGATACTGACAGGGTGTTTAGTGCACTATTACACAGTCTGGAAAAAAGAAATGGTACTCTCGAAGGCGCAGGTCCTCGTCGCGTTTGCCCAGCGCGAAGTCGGACAAGTCAATTACCCAAAGACCGAGCTTTGGGGATCTATCTCCTCACCGCGAGGCTATCAAGACGGATTCGGGTACAGACAAGAGTTTGCAAGGACTTGTGAGACTGACCGGCAAATGCTTTCTGCATCTGCCGGCAGAATACGCCCCAGGTTCACTCATTATCCCAACATGTCTACGAGCAACGTCACAATATCTGGTACAGCATGGTATGGCACTTCCACCTCTCAAACCGGACCTCTGCAATGTCTTATCACGTCAACGGCTACCCGCTGACCGACCCACAACCCTCAATTACAGGGCCTACAGCACGCGGTGTTTTTCGGGTCCCAGGATCTGTCCGTGCCGTGACTGCGCTATATGACTATTACTTTGCGAACAGTGAGCCAGGGGGAGGTATCATCTCCGGTACCGTTCGCACACCCAGCTTGCCGACACATCTTGAATACGGCGTACACGATGTTGCGTCAACCTTCAAGAAGTTGCTAGGTGGCCTCCCCGGGGGGATACTTGGCTCGCTCTCGGTGTTTGACGCCCTCGTAGCCATCCGCAGCCACTTCAATGGCGACCCTGAAGCGAACAGGACCAAACAGACTAAGCTACGCGCACGACTGATTGCCCTTGCCATCGGAACTCTCAAGTCGCAGTTTCAAAGGGAACTTGTCTGCGCCGTCTTTGGGCTATTATGCCTGATTGGTCGCACTTCGGAGACGACGCCAAGAGAGGATGCGTGGGGTCAACCGTTGCCAACCTCGGACCTGATGGGATACAACGCACTTGGAATAGTATTCGGCCCACTGCTCGTCGGTACTCTCATTGATCAATACTCTATGCAGTTAGCAGAACCCGGCGCAGGGTTAGTCCTACTCCCGGCCACCCCACCCCTGCGCAAAGACAAGGCAAAGCGAAGAGCTGTTTCTGAAGGAAGACCTGTTACACCAGTCACGATCGACAAGATTATAGTGGCCAACTCGATTGCTGAGATGCTAATCGCCAATTGGCGAGAGGTCGTGAGACACATGAAGAGCTTGGGAGTGATCCACAAGGTTGTTGCTGGTCAGTTACATGGAGAGTCTTCACAGAAGTCTTTGAAGACATCTATTTCAGAACCGGCTCTTTCCGAAAAAGTGATTCATACATTAGAGGGTGAGACATTTTCACAAGCCAAGTCTCCCCGCGCGCGCAAGAATGACGGCTCTGTCTTGACGGGTAAGCTTTCATTACCAATGAGGATCATGTTTGAAGCCGGACTAACTTAATTTGTAGGCATAAAAGCAACAGCAGAACTAAGCGATCAACAAGACCCGACCACAAGAATCATTACCGTCAGGAAGCGTCGCCGAAGTTCAAAGCCACGTACAGTTGTTTTCGCCAAGTCACCTGTGCTCACCGGCGCACAACCGGAAGTACCTTCCTCGAGTAATAAAATGGAACTCACCACAAGGAGACCAAATGAAATCGTTTTGGTGCAAGAAGAAGACCTTTCATTGAGACGCCGTGGGGACGGTGGCACAGCTGTACCAACTCCCGCCTCGGCCCGGGCTTCAGCTCGGATGTCGACAGCATCAGTCACCTTCATTACCCCCAGCTCAGCAGACCGCAAGATAAGCCGCAGAGCTTCAAGTGCACAATCAAGCACTTCTCCATTTGGAAGTGGTGATGGTTCGAAAGTGGAGACACCTGCACAACCTGAAGATATGGCGAAGGGTGCTACTCCGACAAGTGGGATATTGTCAAAGGCTTCCCGTGCTATAGCAAAGTTTACCACTGGGCATCGAGGAAGCCGCGTTGTGAGCCCCCTCTTGTCTGAGGTTTTGACACCCAGAAAGAGCTCTGATAACGGCATGCGCAGGAGTCAGTCGGCGCGCGGCGAAAGCCCCGGCCATCGAAGTGAGCACGAAGAGCGTTCTCCATCTGGCATCGCGGATGAACAACAACCGACCGCCAAAATGACTCCTGCTCAAGGCAAAATTACAAAATCATCCAAACCTGGAGTTGCGAGCGGGGAAGGTCTGCCGAGGAATGGCACCACCCAGGTGATAAACGGCGCAGGTGACGATCGAAGAACTAGAGATGCCGAGCGTACCTTTGATATCACCGGGAGCGCAAGGCTCATGCCCCGAGCTCATGTCGACGATATGGCCAGCCCATTCATGGTTGGCCGAAGTAATGCTGTCAGACAGAACCGAAGTTTCATAGGGCCAAACTCAAAGCTTGCTGGCGGGGATGACATTGAGCCCCAAGAAGACGTTATGCCGGATAGTGGTTCGAGGAAACCAAGGGCTTCTGATTGTCTTTATTTGAGGCACGAAGATGTCAATGCGCTACGAGACCGCGGCTCACCGACACCGTGGCACGAAGATATGAAGAGGCGGGTTGGCAGAAGCAAATCCAAGCCACTTGCTGATGACCAAGAAAACTCGACCCAGCACAGGCCGGTTGAGATCGTCGTCAATTCAAAGATCAATGGCACCGGAAGCTCGAGGGCTTCCAGTGTTGGCCGAGCCGTCGATATGACAGGAAGATTTGCAGATGAATCCGATGGCGCGAGACATCTTTACCCGCAGAGCATCGCTCGCGCCGAGTCCATGAGCAGCAGACCCTCAAGTCAGGATCAGTCAAAGCAAGGTGTACTGAATGGATCAACGGGCCTTACACCGCCTCCCTCATCAACACCACCACACCATGCATCCACGCCTGGCACTGTGATGCGGCGCAAGTACGTCTCCGTTAGTGGCGGCAACGTCCGGGCCATGGCGGCCATATTCGAAAATGTTGCCAAAGACACCAAAACATCTTCAGAACGACAGGATACTGCACCGGCAACTGAGCTCAACTCCCCAGCGGTCCATGTCGTAGGTTCAGGGAACATACTGCCACAGTACGTCAGAAACTCGACGCCTCCAATGTCTCTGCGAACAACAAATTCTTGGATCTCTGAAGATTTGCCTTGCGCAAATAAAAGAGTGCAATTTGTCTCGGCCAGGGCCTCTTTCGGAGCTGATGCCAACCTGAGTCAAGATACCATCAATAAAGGGCTGTCCGACAATGATGAACTTTTTGCAAGAGGCGATGGTACGACCGAGACAAGAGTGGCCTCTCAACTACCACCGAATGTTCCTGTCAGGCACCCGTCGAGAAACAAGACCAATCATCCAAACAGTAAAACCCAAAGGGCATTCAGGTTGTCCGACGGATCCATTAACAATGGACACTCACTTTCCTTGCCCCCTAGCAAAGGCAGTGACGACTCAACACGCATTGATGCACTCCAAGCAGACATATACGTTCTACAAGAGCAACTAGCCGCCAAGACGAGTGAATGCCAGCATGTGCGCTTGGAGCTCTTGGAAGCCCAGAATGCGATTGCGTGTGCTACCACAACCGCTAGAGCAATGGACACGTTGACAGTGCAGCTGAGACAAGCATTCGAAGATGCTAAGCGCTGGCGCGACGAGGCAGGAACATGGAGAGCCCGTGCCGAAGCCACAGAACGACGCCTTGGTCTGATACGTGGGCAGGTGGGAGACTGTGCCCAAGGCGACACTAGTCCGCCCCTGCCAACCTCGACCCTGATGATGCCGATCAGTAGGAACCGGATGCATCACGGACTGCAAAAGAAGAGAGTGACCGGGCCGTTGCGCGAGAATTACGAGTACGCGGAGCACCGGCGGGTTGACAGCAGAGGCGACTATATTGATATAGTCGGCCAAGGTGATGAGTGCGACTGGCAACTTGACGATCGTTGGCAGCGCGAGGATTGGCGTGTCGCATCTACGAGCGGCAAGCAGATGTCAAAAAAGGACCACTGGCACCACGAAGACTGGCGCGTTGGTTTGGATGACCCAACATCGACGAGAGGCCGCAAGGCGATGCGGAACAAGGAACAAAATGAGTACGATGACCGAGGGTGCGGGGATGCGCAGGGAATTCGTTTGGTCGGAGGTGGTGATAAAAGATGATGTGGTTAACTTGATGGCTGCGACCAAGAGGTGAACTCGGCGGCTTCAAGAAGACCAAAATGGCCTTTTCGGAGCTATGAGTCTGCTTGTCAAGGGGAGGAAGAAGTGGTACATGCTATGTTTGATGGTAATCGAGGTTGTTAGTAGAAAATAGAGCATGGAATGACTGTGAAGACTCAGTCGGACTGGTTGGAAACGTTTGGTTTTGCTGTAATTAAATTCAGAGATTTAGAGATAATTGTGTTTTATTCCCCACCACATGATCGTGCGGTCTATTCGTCGAACATTTTGAGCAGACAACAAAAAATCCAGCAACCCAAATGAACTCTGGCTGGCATGTAGCGAGCCAAATCCATTTTCTATCTTTCCATTGTATTTAACAGTATTATACAAGAAACACATAAATACAGCTGGGCTCTGTAGGCGACTGCCGAGCTGGCCCATGTTTGCAATACACGCCACGCCCAGTTGCCTACTTGACAAACTTGCGCTTGGGCGTAGCGATACGGTGGGTGTACTTCCACAGATGCCTGTACTTGGGACCTTGCCTCTTGGCCTCCCAACCACGAGGGCCACGCTCGGGCTTCATCGAGTGGACGCGAGCATGCTTGAACTCAACGTCAGCACCGGGGATGTTGTTGCGGGCCATGACATCGGCCGTGTACTCGTCCCATTCCGTACGGAAGATGTTGAAGCCGACAGGTTCGAGGGCTGGGAACTTGTCCTTGAGTGACTTTATGGAGAACTTGTTGGGGTTCTTGGCAGGGTCAGGGTTGCTGGAGCGGATGTAAGCCTCGCGCAGCTTGGCCACGTCGATGATCTCGTTGTTCTTCTGCTCCATGATGAAGATTGACAGACGGTGCTTGGGAGCACCCTTTTGGGAGAAAGGAGGAAGCCAAGGAACGGCGAGGTGCTTCTGCTCGTCGCGGATCATCATCAGGGGAATGGCCTTGGTGGTCGGGTCAATGGGGATGTTGGCGGCCAAGAAATGGCAACGGCGGGCGAAGCCATCCTTGTCGACGACCGGAACATCGTTGTCTATGACAGCCACGGTCACAAGGCGCTCGCCCTTATTGAAGACCTGGACGCGCAGGGTAGGCGGCTTCTCCGAAGTCAAGCTGTCGACGACGGTGCCGGGCGGGGTCTTGCGCTGGCGGAACGACATTTGGACATCCATAACGGGCTCGAACTTGGGGAGGAGATCAGGGATGATGGAGAACTGCTCGATACGCTGCTTGATGACGCGGTAGGGGAGTCCACGCCACTTTTGCTCGGCCAGGTGGCGGTACACGGGCTTGTTCATGTCGCCTGCGACGCGTAAATTGTCAGTAACGGAAATACCAACATTGTTGTTTGGTTCGTTGAGTAGTAGTAGGTAATCTGTGGACGGTACATACCCAGGCCGTCTTCAAATCTTCTCTTGACTTCCGGATCGTTGATATCGGCCTGAACCTTCAGCATATTCAGGTACTCGCGCATGCTCTCGAGCCTCATCTGCTTCATACGGTCACCACCTGTGACCGTCTCCGGGTCCCTGGCCTCGAGCGCCTTGATTTTGGCAGCCTCGCGCACAATTTGGACAATCTTCTCCTGCCTGTCGGCGTGGAGAACTTTGCGGGCCTCCTGAAAGCACTGAAATGGCAGCTGCGCAAAGGGGATGCTCTGGTCCGCGATGGCGATGGCGGCCTGCTTACGCCGTGAACCGACCATTGGGTCTTTGGGTGCTAATGTTGGTCCGTCGGTACTGGCTGCGGGTTGGCTATCGCTGCTTCCACTTCCGGCCGGAGCTGCCTGGCCTGCAGCAGAAGCAGGAGGTGGTGATGGTGCTGCTGCTGGGCCGGTCGACGCTTCGGTTGTCTTTGCTGCTGCTGGTGTTCTTGCGGGGCTGATGTTCTTATTTTCTGGCGGTGGTATCGCCGTGGTGGCCACATCGTCCCTCCGCCCAGCGGTGCTTGAAAAAGAGCGAGATGCCATGGACATCGATGGGGTGGCCATGGCCAGATGCTGCTGAGGCCGCAGACATCTCGTCACCGTCCTCCCAACCTGCTGGCACCTCGACATGGCTGCAGAGGTGTTTCTGTCCGGTCGGGGGCGGGCAGGTATGGAAGATGATTGATTTTTGTTGTTTTTCGGTGGGTGTTCTTTTCTACCACGACCAAGTACCGTACCTCCTAAGACAAATATCAAGACGCGAGCTTCTTAATATCGACGCCTGTGGTTCTTGTCAAAAATTTGGGGATGAATTGGATAGCTCCACCGGCAGCTAACACATGGGTCAACGCGACTTTGATTGGCTCAGAAGCTGTCAATTGCCCCACTTGTGGCCGCGAAAAAGATGCAGCACCAGTCTGTGCTTCTTTGATGGCAACTACCCCGAAATACTTGAAATCACTGTAGGTCGTGCAGCCAAACATTTTCTTAACGCGGCGACATAGTGGTCTTATACGCACCATCAAGACTACACCAGCGCGCCAGCAGAGCGGAACGACCCTAAAAAAGGGCTCAGGAAGAGAGCGGTTTAATTGAGGCGTGCGTGCGGTTTGCTGCACCAACGGCCTTCGCCATGGCCGGCAAAGGCGTCAGGTGCCTCAGTGAGGCCATGAGAACCATGAGGATATCTTCGACATTATTGCCAGCCAGACAACCAATGGTATGTACCTTTGACTGTGTCGGTCAGAACAAAGCTACATCCCAAATACTGACTGGCTGGATCGCCGTGTAGAACTGGACAAAACCTCTGGCATCATCACTGTCGAGCCGTACAATGGCTACTACTTCCGATCCGACCCCGTTCAAGACGAAGCTGCTCAACGGCGGCACCGAACAAAGTTCGGCAGCGCCAACGCAACCGATATGGACACCACCCTCGGAAATCCCAGTTACAATCTACGACTTCCCGAGCCTTGAGCCCCTGACCCTGGAGGCCTGGCCTACCAAACATCTTGATCTCCCCTTCCGCCGCGACCTCCTCCATCTTGCCGTTACGTACGAGGGTGATGGAACCAGGCAGGGTACGGCATCCTCCAAAACCAAGTGGGACGTCCACGGCTCCCACCGCAAACAGGCCCCTCAGAAGGGCACGGGTAACGCCCGTGTAGGCTGGAAGCAGTCGCCCCTGCGACGCGGAGGAGGCAAGTCCCACGGTCCGCACCCACGTGACTTTTCCACGCGCATGAACCACAAGGTCTACGATCTGGCATGGCGCACTGCGCTCTCCTACCGCTACCGTCGCGGCGAGCTGTTTGTGGTCCGTGATGGAAGCCTCGACATGCCGCTGCCAGCCGACTTCCTGGCCCTGGCCGCCGAGGGCAGGCTCGGCCGCGAGCTCGAGGACGGCTTCGTCGACCGCATGGTTCGCGAGACCCTTAACCCCCTCGGATGGGGCAAGGAGGGTGGACGCTCCACGTTTGTTGTGAGCTGCGACAAGGCAGGCCGGCCCAACCTGTTTTCCAGTCTCGAAATCGCCCAGAAGGAAGCACGTGCCCTCGAAGTCGACGATGTTGACGTCAAGGACATCTTGGAGACTGGCCGGATTGTGATCGAGCGCCGCGCCCTGAAGAGGCTCATCGAGGAACACCAGAGCGATCTCGTGAGCCGCATCGTCGTCAACGGCTCCAGGGTCACAGGACCGCTGGCCGGGGCTACCAGGACCTTGGTAGAGTGAAGCACAGCGGGGAGGTAGCAAGAGTTGAGAGGGAATAAATGAAAACCCCTCTCATCAGCAACCGAAAAGGACAAGCATGTAGCTTGACGCATGTAAGATGTATGTATCTGCTTTCTATGTACAAATAGTCGGTAGGGTGTGGAAGAATATTGCCATCAGTCCAAGCTTACGGGTTTATAGAGATTTGATGCCTCGGTTCATTCTCACAAACGTGAATATCCCTGGTTTATTTGGGCTGTATCGCTGAATGCCCTGGGCCATACATAGTACATTGTTGCATGTGCATACCATGCGTGTGGTCGTGTCAAGCTGTGTGTGCCCTATATGTACTTGGTTGGCGCTTTGGGCATACTATGATTGACATTGTAACTAACCAAAAACAAATTGTATCTCGTACCGTTTGAAGTCCCTCGAATCTCAATAGGACTCAATTGACAGTACCATAATTCTTTTCTTAATGCTACCCTACGGGATAAGGTTCTTTCCAGCCACGGCAAAATAGTTGGGTACCAGCTACCTGCAGAGCCAGTTATAATCCCTGATATTTGGACGAAATGAAGACATCAGCCAGCTGTACCAAAAACAAGAGATGAACAAAAGCGTCCAACCACGATTTACCATGCTTGATATGCCGACGGACTTTGACAGGAAACCCGATCAAAGCTTAATCCATGTGGGGTGGGGAGCCTAATTCGTTCAACACGTATTAATTTCTTACTTGGTTTGGACGACTTTTGTCTTTATCTTTTTATTTTTTCAGTTATTTATTTATTTTTCTTCCCTATTTAGAGCCTGCCATTCGCCTTTGCCGCATTTACTTCCGGGTCGCTGTTGGGTGCGGGGCCACAAGAGCGAGGATCAGTATTCAGATCTGGACGAATCGCCGGCCGGTTATTTTCGGTGTTCGATCAAAGTCGCGGAGCCGGAGCAGCCCCCGTTATCTGGTCTACTGTCAAAAACCCTTTGAGCCAGCCCCTCGACCTTTTTCTGTCTATTTTATTTTGGAGGAATCCCCCAAAAAATCCTATTCCCTTTTTCTTCTAAACTCTATTCTTTCCTTATCGTTTGAAACCGATTTTCTCACCCGTAGCTAGCAATGCTAGCTTTACGACAGACTTCACTGGGACAGAAACTTGCGCGCCTTTCGTTTCCAGCCCACAAAGCACACACAGCCAATACGCATGATTTTTTTTTTTCAATTCAAAATGTAAACTTGGTATGACGTAAGTACAGATGTTTACCCCTGGGACATTGAAGCCAGTTTGTGACCATGCTCATTAGTTTGTCTAGCTAGACCTATATACTCGCAGAGTTTATGGTTTCTTCAATTCTAGAAAAAATGACAACTCTGCCATGAGCAAATCATTCGCTGGTGAGCTAAGTGATTGCACACCCTTGCCAATTTTTCCCCCTCAAATTTTGCCTCCAATACAATGTCATAAGTCATGTAACATCATTCGCCATAACAAGGCTAAAGAAGAAAAAGAAGGAAAATGAGACAAAACAAAAGATAAAATATGAGGCGACCGCCGAGGTGACCTCCCCTCTGGGGGGGGGGGGGGGGTTTGCCCGTTGCAGCATTCAGCGCTGTCGTGAGATGAAATCTCAAGCATACAAAGGCAGCATGCACCCAAGACAATCCGAGTGGAGGATTACTTGGCAGGTTGACTCATGCTCATGCCGACCGCGCGACACACAAGATGACAAAATTTGCCGTCCGTCATACGGAACATTCCCACCCACCTGTGTTTTCCATATCAAAAAAGAGATCCTAACCTTCTTCGTTTTCTAGAGGATTCATTGTGTTGAAGGGGGGCACTGTGGGAGAAGTTTGGGCGGAACCGATGGCATAGACCGGGAGTTCCATGGGCGAGTTCCATGCGCTCTCGGATATTGAATGCGATGATCGACATCTTACCGGCATCCCGGCCGTCTGAGATGAACCGGCACTTCCTTGCCTCGATCGTCTCGAAGCCGCCATCATACTTTCGGATAATGAGCTTCGATGTGACGAAGCAGTCGCCGTGGTAGGCGCGACCGATTCTATAAGCTTCTCATAGGTCAACCCACCACCTACGCCACCCTGCTCTCGCATGGCGCGCTCCTTGCTTTCCCGAACGAAACGTTGAGTTTCGAACTCGAGCCAGTTGTCGATCCGGGGATCCTTACAAGACGCGTGGTCCATCAGGTGGTTCTTCATGCTGTTTAACTCATTCATCAACACCTGAGCTTCCGTGTGGAGCGCGTGATTTGTCGTTTCAAGCTCGACGCACTGTTCCTCCAAATCTTGGACGAACTCCTTCTTCTTCTTTCGACACTTGAGCGCCGCAACCCTATTCCGCTCAAGCACCGTACTGCGCTTGCCGTCATCATCTCCATCGACGTCCGGAGACGTCTTTCTAGACCTGACTGTTCTTGTCGCGGACGATCCAACCGTCGCATTGCTTTGGGTGCGCTTTTTCTTCTTCGCCGGAGGATCTGCAACGGGCGAATCTGTTGCACCAAACGAGATGGATCTGGAAGACCTTGAGCGGGAGGATTTGCTCTGTGGCCTTCCTGTTTTCGGTATGCGGCTCGCATTACTTCCACTCGAGTTTGTAGTGGTCAGGGACGGTACCCGAGAGATGGATGGTTTCTCTCCAGACGCTGCGGCGAGGAGCCCTGGGTCGACCGCGGTCACAAGCGGTGCCGGAGGCGCGATGGTATACGGGTTCATCCCGTAGCCCAATCCGCCGGCGGTTGCGTTTGCCATCCCCTGCTGGGCCATGGCCTGCTCTTCGAGGAAGACAGTAGGATAGGGATCGTCCCCTTGGACCTGAGTCTGCCTTATCCCAGAGTCGACAAGGCCTGTACTGTCCTCAAATGACGGATGAAAAGGCATTCCTTGTGTCACATTGGTAGGTCCGAAGGTTGCAGGAAGAGTGTTGGGATAAGGTTGCAGCCCAGCGTCCATGTCGGGCAGGCTATCATCGGGGAAGCTGCGAGATTTCATTAATGCGACTCCTGGCTCTTCCTCAAGTGGCGAGTATTTGTCGAGTTTGGCGATCGCGACGGTCTGCGGTTTGTGTTGCGCGGAGCCGGTGTTTGATGCCGTGTGCAATGCTAAGATACTAACTGTGGCCAGAGGGATCGAATTTACATGACCGTGGGGCTGCCTGTGAAGCAGTGTTGAATTATGAAGCCGGTGCGCGCTGGGGGGGTAAAACCTAAAAGCTCCCACAGCTGCGAATGGCACAGAGGTTCAATGAGGCAGGTGTCCGGACAGTACCTGGAGACTTGTTTTCTGTCCGCATGCCAGGCAGGCTCGGGTGGGTTTCCAGGGTGCGACCCTGGAGGGTGCAACGCAAATACTTGGCCCCCAGGCTTGCTGCAGAAAGGACAAAAAGTTGTCGATAGCTGGGTATCTCCGTCCAAGTCCCTGGTATTGTCGATAGGTGGAAAGCTTGGGGCGTGTGAGATACCAAGCGCGGTAGGGTAGGAAACAAATATCAAGGGTTCTTGTTTTTTCTCGGGTATAGGCACGTAGGTTCGACGTCAAAGCGGATAGGCGACCGGTAATTTACAAAAATAAACCAAATCAAGGATCAACAGGGAAAGTAAATCGAGTTTTTGGAATGAACAATGGGATTCCGGTGGGGGGCTCTGTCGCTTTTCAAGTTTGTGGGAGGGGGTCTTTCTCTTCTTGTTCCTGCGGCTCGAAGAATTGGCAGAAATGTTGCAGAAGTCGCATGCATCAAACGTTGGGAGAAGTTTTGTAATTGATTACCATCTGGTATTTCCGGGACCCTCATGTATAGGTACCGTAGTTGCGGTATGTACCTTATCTTATTAATATTTATTATTATTTATTTTCTCTTTTATTCTTTTTTCTGATCCCTTTCCCCCACTCAAATTTTTTTTCTCTTTCTCTCAGTTTCTTGTTTTTTTTTTTTTTTTTTTTTTTTGCACCGTGGAGTGAGAAGTAGTTTATGAAGATCGCCGATGGCAGGCGCGTTCTCCCGGAGCAAATACTCCTAAACATCTCTGGTCCTGGTAAAAGTTGCCGCTGGATCAGGGAACATCAAGCAGCCGAGTACCTAGGTAGGTATATGACTGTGTGGGTACCCCCATTTGCGCACGTTACGGTTACGGATACAGCAATTGATGGCGGGGATCCACAATCCACATTGAGCGAGTCGACCAGACCATAATTCAAGGTTATTACGAAAAACACGCCTGGAAAAGGACCAGCATGGGGAGGAGGAGACAGAGGATACTGGGAAGAAACGAAGCGAGAGTACTCAAGTCTCCTCCAGAGAAAAATAAGTGGATTTAAAAAAATAGCTGTCAGGTTTGTCAACTCAGGATCTTCAGTCTAGACTAGACCAGGAGGGTGCCGGAACCAAAATGAGGTGATCGATAATTAGGTGTCAGTACCAAAATTTCTTAATACCGGACGTACAGTCGTAACAAGGGACATACCGGTTAGGGTCATCATCATCTTCATGTTAGCTCAAGAATGACAAACTTATATTGTGACTAGCGCAAGGTACACCAGACCCCGAAATTCGAATTGAGCTCTGCATCCATATAAACTGAGGGGATCGGTGCGGCGCATTACATCCGCAGTACGTTGAACAGATACGGTACCAAACAAACATTAGGGAGCCCTACCCAGGTAGGTCTAGTTCTAGTTCGTTACCTACCTACGTGGTAGACAAGTCGCTACCTGCACAGCCTTGGCAGTATGCTGATCAACTGTTAGCAGCCGCTGCCATCACTGGCACATATATGTGGGGCAAGGGTTCACATCAAAATACATAGTAGGTAGGTACCTAGGTACCTTACTTATTTTGATAGCCTACCTAAGGTAATTTGCCTTTTTTGCTAACCAAGATTTTATTTCCCTTACCCTATCTATCGCCTCTGTTCGAGCTATAATCGGCTTCTATCTTGATTGGCCTGCCTGGCCTTGCTCGCATTGTGTTGTCTGCCGTTATCAGATGCATCCACAACTAGAACTAGAATGGGAGGGTTAGCCACTTTGTTACCTGTTATATTTACCTTCCTCGTTTATGTATATACGGTATATCTCCCTTTTCGTCCAAACCGGCCACCTGGTGCTCAAATAAAAAGATCTACAGAGAAAGTTGTACCACGTACAAGTGCCAAATACCTTGCTGCGTAATATTTGCGATTATTCCCGTTCCCGCTTGTGCACATATTGTTCGCGCAACCCGATACATCATAGCTGGGTCCAGATTTTTCTCGATCCTGAACCAGAAAAGACTCACAATGCGGCTCGATGACCGGCATTTCGCCCCCTTATAAACGGCAAGCTCAACTCGAATTTACCGGTAAATGTTATTGGCTCGTTGTCCCTGTTGGGGGCACCAATCGGGGTCCCCAATCTCTCTTTTCTTCTTCTTTTCCCCCGGGGAGTTTCGCCCGGCTAATTCTAGCCGACGTCACCGCCCGTCCTTCGGGGGAAACTGCCCCGCCACTGGTTGGTCTCCGTTGGAGATGCAAATGCGGGGCAGGGTCTCGGCAAGGGGGGGAACGAAGGAAAACGTGCCTGAGTGCCTAGCGCATGCTAGGCTTGCTAGGCCGCTCTGTCTGTTTCAACCTCCCTGCCTTTTTTTTGGTCAACATCCCTGGGGTCCTGGCGAAGCTCGGTTACCCAGCTTATTAGGAGGATCTTCTCCAGGGAGCTCTCCGGTTGGACGCGTCGCTTTTGCGTTTCCATCAAAAAACTCGACGATACCGCGTTTCCGCCACCTCGAACACGTTTTTCGGGGGGACCACATCTCGATTAAATCCCCGCCACGGAAAAAACAGTTCGTTGAAGCATTGCATATTACCAGGCAAAACATCTTTCTCTCGTGTGACATCACGTTTTTAACCTCCTCGAGGATTGGCGCAAAAATTTCTGCCCTCATAACAATAGGCACAAGTTGTTGGGATTTTGTTTTCTTTATTATGGAGCAGACCTCAACCCCACGTGTCAACTGCGGTCTTCTAGACTCGTATGTTGGTCGCAATGTTATGGTCGTCGGCAGAGTTCAACAGCTGCGCGGCGACGTTGCACTCATTGATGCAGATGGAAACGTCACCGCAAATCTGAACCGAGTATGTGATTGATTAAGGGCTCCTTATTTTACCTCGTCTGTTTTCTGGTGCTATCTCGGCACGTTGTGACGGAAAAACCATAACCCTCTTACACATCACATCCGCCCAGAAGCCTATGCGAATCTAGATCCTGGATTTCTAATCTCAAAGGCCTTCCTTTCGCCCCTCATATTTTAGGACTCGCACCTCCTCGTCGGCAACGCCGCGCAAATCATTGGCAAAGTCAACCCGGACCTGACCATCAAAGTCCTGAGCTCCCACGACCTCGGCCCGAACGTCGACATGAACGTCTCGAGGGCGGTCGTTGAGACGTCCCAGAAGCTCAAGGCGCTGTTTGAGTATGACGGATCAGAGCAGCCGCAGCATTGACGGCAATCCACGGCCGCCGGCGGGTACATGTCCCTGGTCACGCCACCACCACGGTCGACCCGAGTTGCCGTTGTTTGGCCGGCCGGCCCTTCTAGTTTATCCGTCGAGGGAGGTTCTATACCTGCTGCTGTTCCTGCTGGTACTGGCGCTGTTGCTGTTGCTACCGCTGCGTCGCAAGGACCTACGCCGTCTCGACATGCGCGCGAGCAGAAGCCCAAGGTGTTGATAAAGGAAGAAATTTCTCAAGAGGAGGACGAGGGTGAGGAGAATCCATGTGATGCTACTACAAGTAATGCGCCGCACGAAGTTATGGTTAAAGAAAACGCAGACAAGCGGATAGGCAATGTGGCACGTTTCCCGCGGCCATCATACTACGAAGATGGGAGAGTTTCTGGTGGGAGGATCAGGAGAAGGCGGTTGTCATCGCCACGTCCAGCACCAGCAAAGTTCAATGCAGCAGCATCGCGCCAGCCTGAGAACTATGAGACTTATGATATTGATGATGACGAAAGCTCGGAACTGATGGACGCTATTCTGGAGGATATGGGCAGGTTGACTGTTACCATGAAAATGGACGACACAGGACGCTGGAGAATTTTATGGAAGTCTAGAGAGCTCGATATCTGACAGGCAGACAGGCACATAATGACCAATATCATTATCTTTTCGTCTTGGTACCCAATTGGTGTTTAATGCATGGGAGCCTTTCTTGTCAAATGACGTAGATTCAGTCTAGGTCTAGTCTAATAGGTGGGCAAGATAACTTGGTTGGATTCCTCCATGGAAGTAGAACAGTTGTCGCCACGCCTGTTCCACACAAACGTCATTTGTTCGAGATCCTGTGGAACATTTATTCTATCTACAGTTTGAAACAATGGAAAGCGTAAGATACCATGGTTTTGATGCGGGTGGTAATAACAATTCCCATTCACGAATATTCAAATGCAACCATAACTCCGTCGCTGAGCCAAGTGCGCCGCTGCATGGCGTTTTTTACACCTTTCTAAAAAGCAGATTGGAACCACCCAGAAAAATCAACGGCAAAAAAGAAAAGAAACACCTGCCGGAACGTACGTTTGTCAGGAGACAAGGGAACAAGAAGAAAAAAGACAAAACAAACGTCGAGACAAAGCCGGCATTCCTGGATTTGAAAGTCCAAGACTGTGGTCACTGCCTTGGCGCCTCGACGGGAACCGGATTAAAGAGGTCATGGATCGAAAGAGCCTCATCAAGGGCTCGACGCTGGTCTTCAGTTAACTAGACATTTTGACCAACATCGACCCCGGCCATGGTACAGTCTTCTTGTTCATTGTGCGACCACGTCGTCATGTCCCATGATGGATCGTAATTCATCACGCCGCCCTCCTTAATAAGCGGCGGCGAGCTAGGCATCGGCATATTGGTGTTGAGGACATTATCAAAGTCAAGTAAGTTTGAGCTTAGATCAAATCCTCCCAAATCGCCAAGTCCATGCGACGGCGAGCCGTTGGTAAAGCCATTGGCCTCGGAAAGAAGCTGCGAAAGAGTGGCAGGGAATGGCGAATCGCCCAGACCGGTGATAGCCATGTCTTCAACGGCGAAGTGAGCTGAGAGATGTTGTCGGCCTGGAGTCCGAGAGGGTGTGCGCTGCAAGCCGGCAAGACCGCGAGATGGTGAGATCATCGTGACTGTTCGCTGCGAGCGAATCGACTTGGATACGCTACGAGTAATCGGCCGGTGGCTTGGTGTAGGACGGGTCGGGGTCTTAAACGGACCTCCACTGCTGCCGTTGGGAGGTGGTGTAGATGGGCGCATGGGCGGCGTTCCGAAAAGATCCGCCATTTCTTTATCTGAGTTCTTGGTAGGCGTTATCGTTTTCTGCATCTGAGACGAAGCGTTCTGCCCGGGTTTGGCGGCTGCAAATTCGGGGCCGGGCTTGACGATATTAATGGCCGACTCGCCAAGGACCTTTGGAACTCCATCTTTTCTCGGCGAAGGGAAGAGAAGCCTCCTAGCCGGCCCGAGGTCATCTTCAACAGCAATTGGGCTTTGTGCAGTTCCGCTGCCCCTAGAGTGTGTTGACCCCGGGCCCCTGGAGTTTGGGGATCCCAAAAAACCCGTGCCTGTCTGCGCTTCGTTTGTCGAGGCTTGCCTGCTTTGCAACGTGTTGTTGGTCTCGTCCCCCAACTGCTCGTAACCTGGTCCCAGAGGATCCGTCATATAGCACGCTTCCGAGGTAAGGTTCAGTTGGGCGTCGCTTTTAGTCCGCGCCTTTTTGGAGCGACCGTTTCCAGAGCTTGCGCTTTTGTCACGCTTCCTGCGTGGCTGGTTGAGACGGGCGAGGTTTTTGTCCCATTGTTCTGGTGGGCGATGACACTTGAACTTCCCAAGCCAAATACCACAGGGATTGCAAATCAAGGACTTATTCCAGAGAGCCTTGTCTTCTCCTGGACCCAGTGATTTCTTGACCAGTCGGTATGAGGTGGGGTTGTCGTCCTTGTCTCGCTCAAGGATATCGATGGCTGTCACGAGTCCGGGCTTCTCCGAGTAGTCATGAAACCCTGGCGACCCAACGTGATCCTGTGTCCACATCTTGCGCCACGTGGGAGTCTCGATTGCACCGCAGTTGCTGCAGAATGGCGGCATTTCGCCCTGCTCAATGGCTTGCTGCAACCGTTCCTTGATAGTCTGCTTTTTAGCGTAGTTTTTGTTGCTCGTGGTCTGTTCCTGCAGAGTATCACTTGGTGGGCAAGGAGCCTCAGAGTAGGAGACGGGTGGCAATGGAAGCGTCAACATGGTTTGCGGGCCAACTGGATCGCTAGCTGTAACAGTGGACAAATTGTTCTCTGGAACAGGGGTCGCGCTCGTTGTAGGTCGAGATGTTGATGTGTTGGGGGGCAACATCATAGGCAGGTCAGGCTCAGGAACCGACGCAGCGGCCATCAGGGCCTGGAGTTGCTCATCAGAGATTCCTTCCCCTTTTGAAGATTCCTGTTGAAAATCCTCCTGCGCAGTTTGCTCCAAGTTTTGCTCCTGCGGTTTCAGGACAGGCTCTTTGGATGAATCTTTTGAAGGGTTCCGAGCGTCTTGTTGAGAAAGCTGCACATTGCCTAGCCCTTTTGTGGATGGCTCTTCAACTGAAGGTAGAGGTTGATCTGCAGCAGTGGGTGTGACGGCGGGTGTCAGAGCAGCTCCTCCTATGGGTAATTCTGGAACACTCGTCCTCCTGGATTTAGGCTCAGTGTTGGAACGCTTCATTGCGGGAGGCACTGAGGACTCCTGTTGTTGTTTTAACCTGTGAGATTGACTTCGCGGCGGGTTATAGATACTCGTTTGCGGAAGGAGTTCCTGCGGACCAGGTATCTCCTCCATGAATGGGAACCCTTGACTCTGTACGTTGCTGCCTTTCCTAGGGACAGGCTTTGCGATCTTTGGGAGCTTGGGTGAGGCCTCGCGCTGTTGACTCAGCCGAGGTTTCTGAGGCGGCAAAGTTTGTGCTTCATCGTCGTCGATACCGCCGTCAATACCGCCACTCATGAACCCAGAATCATGTCGAGGGTTTGGAAGCATGCGAGGTAGAACGGGGCTTGACGCTGCCGGGCTTGATCTTATGAAGGCAGTTGACCTTGGGACTGGCGGAGACGACCCGAGATCCGCCGGGCTCTCCTCTGGCGTATAGACCTGTTCAGATGGCGCCAAAGACTCTGTTGGAGACCGTGCGTCCATCCGCTGATGACCGGACATGCCAAAACTTGACTCATGCTGCAGGCTGGGATAGCTCATGGCATCATCCGTGCTGGCGATCGAATCATGGCGGGAAAGCGCTGCGACTGGCTTCTTCCTTTGCTTAACCTTCCTTGCGACAGGGCCCTGAGGGACAGGTGTGGGCGCGCGGGGTCCTTCCTGAAGATGACTCCCGCCCACGGGGTCGCCGGTTGTGCCAACAGGCCTTATGCTCCGGATGGATCCCGAGATGGCAGCAACAACACGGAGTGAGTCTGCAGTCGAATCCAAAGACGGTCTGTCCTCAGACCAATCAGCCATCGTCGTTTTCGCTCGTTTCCTTTGAGGTCCGTCATCGGCATCTGTCGGATCTTCAAGGCCAGATGTGTTGCCGTCGGCTACTGGCTTTTTCTTCGGACGCCCGCGCGGCCGGCCGGTTGGAACTCTTGACCGTGCTCGGGATGAGGGCCTAGATGATTTCGCTATCGGTACAGCCGTGGATTCCTTGACATCTGGGGTCCCTATTCTGGACTGGCTGGCAGTAAAGGGGCCGTCGTGCATTGGACCCAAGGGTTGCAGTGGCTGGGGCTGTGAGTACTGCTGCTGATAATGTTGATGAGCAGGCGAATAATGCTGCCTCGACATGACATGATCGGACATCGGTCTGGCCGAATCCGAGGAACCTGTCTGGGGGATAGGAGCTGGAGACGGAGCATGCGCCGGAGGGATTGAGGCGGACCCAGGCCGAGATCCTGGAATTTGTATTTGAGGGTAGCTGTTACGTGAAGACGGCTGTTGTGGCTGTTGCATGGAAGAACCGCTTGCTGATCGAGCCAGGTTAGGATTGGACTGAATGAATGAGTTCCACTCTGTGGTGTCTGTTGGTGTTGACGCAGCAGGCATATTCGAATGCTGCTGCTGGGGTTGCGATTGACGATGTTGTTGCTGGTGGTATTGCATCCCGTTATCATGAGTAGGAGGATACTCTGTACTTTGCTCTGTCCTTTGCCTCCTCCTAGCCACTGCAGCCAGCTTCAGCTTAACCTCAAGGGTCTCCTTGGGACTGCTGTTGAAAAAGCTCAAGAGGTTTTTGGTAACGCGACCCGTCACAAGCTTGGGCATCTCGTTCGGCCGAAGAGCCTCCAGTCCCCAAGACAACATGCCCTGCCCAACTAGTGGAGTGTCGGCCTCGGAGTAATCGAATGCATAGACGGTATAATCAAGATCCTGCTGATCAAAAAGTTCGGGACTGCACTGGTGGATTGCTTGCAGACATATTCGGAGGTCAATGACTCCAATTGAGTTGGTCTCGTCCAGGGGTATGGTTTGGATCTGTTGCATTTGCGGCCATCTTGCCAGCAAGTTGTCGGCACTGTCCTTCAGGCTGTATAGGACCTTAACTGTAAACCGGTCATATCTCAATTAGCACAAGCCAAGGCCACTTGTGTTGCTGCCTCCATCTGCGAGTCCCTTACCTCCCATAGGCCGTGTCTGGGGGCCACATTCATCGCGATCTGAAGCAACGGGCGGCGTTGGCATATGCTGCTGGGTGAAGCTCTGCGCAGCGCCTGACCAATCGTGCCCATTGAGGCCCGCAGAATATGAGGAAGCCATCGTTGCCAACAATACAATACAGCCGGACCAGTCGAGTGGTCGGTTAGGGGCTGTTTGTGCGTTGCTGGACGGGCTGCGGGAGAGAAGATTTGGACTTTCGTTTCCAAATCTGGGTTGAGTTGGGTAGGTGGAGGAAATGTTCAAGAATGCAATCCGTTGCCCAGTCCCCGGGGAGATATGGGTCCTTATCCAAAGTGGTTTAAGTTCGAGACTGGTCCGTGTTCCCGCGAGCGAGCGCGCGTGAAAGGGTGACGCGCGCCGCTAGAAGTGGATCGACGTCCGGGGTCTAAGACACCTGGATAATGACGCCGACTGAAAAATCAATTAATTTCGAATAACATCGATCCTGTTATAGCCAGGTATACGGAAGCCGGATCTCGTCTGAGAGGGGCTAGTTCCGATATGTTAGGAGAGTTTGATGCAGCGCGGAGGTGTGTGATGGGTATGAAAACAAGCAACCTCGGAGTTGAGGGGAGCTCGGTGAGAGCTTCAATGAAACCGAGTTGGGGAATGCACTTTACGCGAATGACGCGACTTGGTGAGAGCGGGGCCAAAGTCAAGCGGGTACGTAGTTTAAGTGCGTTCACGCGTGGAAACGCGGGTAGGCGCGACCGACGCTAGCACAGGGGCAGTCCGTGTTACCACTTAAAGATCCGCGAAAAGCGGGTCCTTGATACGGAGACTTTGATAACTTCCACTCTTGCACCTCGACTTTGAGATGACGGGACGGGAAGCTAGACAGGCTTGACAGGAAGAGAGATGGTAAGCTGGTCGGGTGCCTTGCTAAGCTAGGCGGGGTCCATGCGTCAATGAATCATTGATGACATGTGAGTTGCCTGAGGAATTCAGGTCATTTTGACGGTACTTACTTGCTCTCCCGAGAGCACAAATGCAAGTCTTACCCAGGATTGCTTGATGCTCAGGTCCGAATATGACCTAGTTCACTGGAGGTTTTTCTTGGAACCAAGGCAATGAATGCCACCGTATGTGGGCGGGTGCGTGGGCTACTATTTATACTTCCAGGTTCTTGATACCAACTGATCGTCATCAAGCTGGGACCTCGACCGCCTGCAGGCTTGACGGCACCTATTGTTCCCGTCGCCCGGCCAGCAGCTCCATGAAATTTCTGAGTAAGCTTTCCACGTTGACACACTTTGGGCAACTACCTAGTTACCGACCACCATGATATCTCCCTACCTACCTATTTTATACCAAGTACACGATTGGTCGCCACATTGGCGGTTCTCAAAAAAGACATATTCAGGCAACATACCGGAATCACGATTCAATAATATTAAAGAAGAAAAACGCCATTCTGCACTTTTAGGCAATATTGGGTAACTAAAACATATTTTTACATATACATGATTAGTCTACAAGTAGGCAACCCAGCCCGATCGGCTAGTTTACCCAAGTGGCCCTACCATGGGCGCCCGCCACAGTCTTGCGGTAGACGATCTCTTCCACGACTTCTTTAACTCCAAGCCTAGCCTTTGAGAGAGCGACGAATTTGCTGATAACCTCACGTTGGCTGAGATCCTCGGTCTGAACCAGCTCTCGAACCTGCCTCTCCCTCGGCAAGCCAAAGTCCGTGAATGGATATTCGTTGAAGTCGCGCTTGTTGAGGAATTTGATAGGCTGCAAATCCTTGGCAGGCCTGAAGAAATTCTTGAACGTCTCGCTCTCGGTGTCGACATCTCCAATCTTTGCCGGGTTGTAGTTTGGGTTCCTCTTTGGCTTGCTGATTAGGCGCGCCGTGACACCTTCGTTGAAGTCAGGTGATGCCATGAACTTGGCTGCGAGCTGGTGCTCTTTCTCAAAGGTCTCACGGATACCCCACTTCTGGGCGATACGCAACTGCCTGAGGCTGACGTGAAGGGAGATCGGCGAGCGGCTGTGCAGGGTATCCAGGGTCTTCTGCGCCCATTCACGCACGGGCCCGGACTCGGCTTCGTTCTGCAATGCAGCCACAATTTTTGCGACGCTGTCATGGCTGAAGCAGCGGTCTATGGCCTGTCGTAGCTCACCGGCCAGGAGAATGGGCTGGTCGTGTGGCAGACCGGTTGTGTACTCCTCAATGGCGGTGGTGATGTGTGCAAGCCTCTCCTGCATGCTGTCGTAGTCGTTGAACCTCAGCTCGGCCAGGCGCGATTCCAACAGCGGCAAAGTCGTCGAGTGCATGTAGTGAGTCGCAATACCCGTGTAGAATACGTTGGCTCCCGAGAGGGTTTCACCAGTCAACCCCAGGTAGGTACCAATGGCTCCGTCCAGTCTGGGGAGGAAAAATGAGGCGCCCACATCGGGGAAGAAGCCAATGTTCGTCTCAGGCATGGCGAAGACGGTCCTCTCTGTAGCAATCCTCATGGGCGCATGGGCGCTCAAGCCAACACCTCCTCCCATGGTGATTCCGTCCATAAAGGCGATGTAGGGCGTCTGATATGTGGCGATAAGGTGATCAAGCGCATATTCCTCGGCGAAATAGGCAGCTGACTGCTGGACTCCTTGCTTCCCCTTGACGTTTGCTTCAGCGAGTGCTGCCACATCACCTCCTGCGCAAAACGCCTTATCCCCGGCGCCTTTCATCACAATGACGTTGGCCATGTCCGATTTCTCCCATTCGAGCAGCCGTGGTGTGATTTTCTTGATCATGGACAGGTTCAACGAGTTGAGTTTTTTAGGCCGGTTGAGCTCGATTGTTCGTAGGCCGTATAGGCTGCTGAACAAGACATCCTGTTCATCTTCGGCGTACTGTGCTTTAACCGTCGACATCTACAGAAAAAGAAAATTGAAAAAAATTGCAGTCATGGTTAGTTCTGGTTTGGCGCATTAGTAGAAGCCTGAAAAGAACAATCGTGCATACCTGCGCCCTGTATTCTGGCTTCGCAGATAATATTTTTGCTCGCAAAGGCATCGTGATGCCGACACGAGAGAATGCGTGAGAAGCTGATGGTGCTGCCCAAGCGGCGCGGCCTAGAAGGACGCGAGACGACATCTAGATGGGGCGTGTGAAGGGTAGAGAGGATTGCAAGCTGGTTGGCAGTAGTCGATCAGACTAACTTAGCATCGAACCCCCTCAGGCCATGTGTCGCCTCAAAAATGCGCAATGGCTTCGCACTCGTGTTTTTTTTTAATATACTTTTTGATGATGTGCAACGATGAGGTAGTGCAGCTAGGTACGTCTGCTTATCTCAAGCTTTGCCTTGCAACGAAGGAGCTGTCGGTTGTCGCCGGGATTTTTCTCGGCCCCACATCGCCGGGGTAATTGGCTGCTGTCAAAGTCTTGACAGTTGACACTGTTATTTGAACTGTGAAAGGTCTTTGCAATGTCGCATTTCTCGTTATCTTATCGTGCAATGTGTTTTGGTGTGGGCAGTACAGTACCTTGGGCTAATTATTGGCGCTGCGAACTATTAGCTCCAGACATCAGTTGCGACGCCGCTCCCGCATTTTACTTCGACCAGGTTTACGCGAAACCGTGATAGACCACAAAACACCACAAGCATGGCGGACCCAAAGATCCAGTAAGCAGAGTTATTGTCGCGTAATTCAGATGGCCACATCATGCTAATATTTTCAATAGGGAGCTTCTGACGAAGCCGCGCAACGAACTCACGTGCGTATCAAGCCCCTCCCTATCCTCGCCGTCCAGTTGCTCCTAGCCTAAACCAATGAGCTAGCTTGGGTTTTATTGCGTGCTGGCAATGCAACCTGTTCTGACTGTTTAATTGCTGCTGCAGAGAATACGAGATTGCGCAGCTAGAGGAGCACGAGTTCAGCGCCGGCCCACTCTCGATCCTCCAGACCGCCGTGAGGAGCCACACCCAAGTCCTCATCTCGATCCGGAACAACCGCAAGCTGCTTGCGCGCGTCAAGGCTTTCGATAGGCACTGCAATATGGTGCTCGAGAACGTGAAGGAGATGTGGACGGAGACGCCGAGGTTGGCGAGCGGGAAGAAGGGAAGGCCCGTAAACAAGGACCGCTTCATTAGCAAAATGTGAGTGCAAGTGTGGGAGATAGAGGAAAAGAAAATTGCTGCCTCTCTGCAAGGTCTGAAAGAAGAGAGTCTCTAGCTAACATTCTCCTCCCAAAATTAGGTTTTTAAGAGGAGACTCGGTCATCTTGGTTCTTCTCAGCTAATGCACTCACAACTTTCTACATTCTTTCTTGTTCTCATCTTGATGCGATTATGAATGACCAGGGCAAAATCCGGTCTTCTCACGTTTAGCACAGGCAGCACATTTCATTATCAGAAAACGGCGTTGAAAAGTGGCTAAGTACAGCCTTGATGCCTCGATGCTTGTTTCACGGGAGGTTTTACGCAAAGCTTGCTCAATAAACATTGGAGTAACTGCAACTAACTGGACATATTAAATGATATCAAAAAAGGCCTCCTGAATCTTGCAATTAAACATGCCCCTTAAGATTGTCTTGCTAACCCATTAAAGAAGGCAGCAAGTCCCCAAGCTCCAGCGTCGGGTACCTGTTCGAAACCGGTTCCTCCCACGTATGTCGACCTGCCAAAGCTGGGCTTCATGCCCTTGGTGCTTTCAGCTCCCTTTTGGGCTGCGCTGGCGGCAGTGCCTACATTGCCGGTCTCTGCGAGCGTGTTTACGAATGGGTGGAGAGCATCGATCAGAGTTCGGTCGCCCACTTGTGCCTGCGAGTAGTTTCCGAGCGCCTTGCAGCTCTCCTTCAGTACTTTGGCCCACAGCTCAGGGGAGGCTGTCGACTCGCCCGATGAAGGAGCGTTGTCGCGCAGTGATCGGAGCATTGCATTTAGGAAGATGGAGTACAGAGCGCCAGATGTGCCGTCCATGTGATTCTCCACGACCGGCACTATGCTTGCCACGTCGACCGCGGCATCGCCACTTAGTGGGTTGCTCGCAAGGTGTTTGAGTACGGCTTTGAGTTTAGATGGTCAGCACTGAGCTCAAAGTTTGTCCTTTTCAAGGCTGGGAAACGGGAAAAACAATCGGAACCTACCTTCAGCGCCCCTCCTCAAGCCAATACCACAGTCGCCATCGCCAACCACCGTGTCGTACTTGGTGACCTCAGGCTCAACGGCAATGACATTTTCCAATGCTGCAGTGATAGCGTTTTGAGCAACGGCGGCATCCAACCTCAGCCCAGTAGGCTTGAGATCTCTCTCCTCCTTCAAGTTGCCCTCTTTGGTTGCCGTAGGCGGCGAGTCCCATGTCTCGGTAGCGATAGGGGCAGACCATCCAGTGGCCTCGCAGGGGTCGTCCAACAACTGCACCATTGTTGCAGAACTGCCAGTATCAACTACCTTCAGCAGTGAGATGCTAAAACCCAGCCCGTTGAGGCTGGTCATAAAGGTCCCGGCGAGAACTCGCACCGGCTTGATGGCCCACGTCGTCCCTAGCTGCTTCGCCACCTCTGCGGTAATGCCGCCCATTTCCAAAACGCTCACACCGCCGAGGTTGTTGACTAGCAGGACGAACTTGTCGCCGCTGCCGACCTGCGTATACGCGCGGTCAGCGTCCTTCTGGTCGAGCAGCTGCGCCAGCATCCGCTCCACAAGCGCGGGCAGCTCAAGGTCCTTCTCACGACCCGATCCAGGTTCGTTGTGGATGCCCATGCCGATCTCGACCTCGCCCTCGGCCAAGGTGTCCTCCTGGTCTGCTGCCTTGCGGCCGGGGACGTGAACGTGTTCGAGGCTGGCGCCGATACTGGCAACGTTGGATGCGACAAGACGAGCGACGTGGGTCACCTCGGACAGGTTGGCGCCCCGCGCGGCCAGGGCACCGGCGATCTTATCCACCAGGACGGTGCCGGCGATGCCGCGACGGCCGACCTTACCACCCTTTGCACGGCCGACGCCAACGTCATCCCCGATGACGACCATCTCGACGTTGATGCCGGCCGCACGCGCCTTTTCGGCTGCGACGCCAAAGTTGAGTATGTCGCCTGTGTAGTTCATGACGGTGATGAGCACGCCGCCCCCGTCTGCCCTGTCGCCGACCTCTACCCTCGACGTGATGGCGGTGCGGACCTGCTCGGTGGACGGGCTGGCGAATATTGTGCCGGCCACGGCGGCCGAAAGTAGGCCACGGCCTACCATGCCGCCAAAGGACGGTTCATGACCGGAGCCGCCGCCGGAGATGATGGCGACGGGCTGTCTTGGGCGGCGCGAGTCCGGCCGCACGTAGATTATCTTGTTCTCGGCGTCGCATGCTACCGAGGGATTGGTGATGGTGATGGCGTGCAGGGCCGTGTTGACCAGGTGGGTTGGGTCGTTGACAAAGTGTCTAGCAGACATTGTTGGTGTGAGGAGTTGGAAGGGAGGGGCCGCAGTGGCTGGCTGCTTTTTTGTATTGTGTTGTGTTTGCCCTGACCTTTTATGTTGATCTGCAAAAGGAAACTTAGATCTTCATGTGGAAGCTTTACGATCCTGGGTTGTCTAAATACTGATGGACAATTCCTTTCCCTTGGCCTTCCGAAGACGGCGCTCCGCATCTGATGGCAGGAGGTGCACGCACGAGAACCCCTTTGGGGGCATTTGATAAACGACAGTACTCTGACATGCGGGGAGTTCTTCTTGGGGGGGGGGGGTTACTTTTTGCGGAGTCGATGCCGAAAGAACGTCTACTTCGTACCTTGGATGCACCGAAGTATACGTAGTAGTTCAGTCATGGGATGCGGGGGAGACATGCTAGAACATGCGATATATCCACATAAAGTCATTACTGGCTTGCTTCAACTTTTGTCACCAATACGTAGTATGTACGAGGTATGTATAGCAGGAAGTCGAGGAGTGGGGTTGTGTTGGTTTGGATGGAAGACTACTCTCCCCTCATCCCCACGGCGCTGTGGGTGGGGGCGGGGGATGTATCCTCCATGTTGGGGATACAAAAGTCAATCAAAGATCCTCACGCATGTGCATCGCATGAGCATCAGCATGAGCATTATGACATGGACTAAGGCATTCTTGCATATATGTTTTTTTAACAAATATCTGTACATGAATCAAGGTATCTATCTTTATACCTTTACCCTACCCAACAATGCATCTCAACTCCCAGAGCTGGTTGCTTAAAAAGAAAAGCCCCAACGCCGATACATATTATGCAAACCCATGGATGCCTTTTTTTCGAAATCGAAAGCAGCCACTTTGCCCGCCTATCATTACAGAGCCCTCAAACACAAGTGTTGTCTGAGAGCCTGTCAAACCCCAAGGGAAATATTTTTAACGTGGCTTTCGTCCGTCTGAACGCCATGTTGGGTATCCAATAAAGAAAGAAAAAAAAGTGTGTGTGTTTGTGTGTGTGCGCGATAGAGACCCAATGTAGTGGACACACAAGAGAAAAGGAAAAAGAGAGAAGAAAACATGACGAAAGAAAGACGGCGTCTTTGCCATGGTTTTCATTTCTCATGTTACCACAAAGATGCACGCACCGACCAAGCTGAGGATGGTGCCTGTTGTCAAGAAGCCAGCCGCCACCCGACCAGCCGTCGTGATGGGCTGGAAGACTCCAATTTCGGGGGCCTTGATGATGCCGGCGGTGGGGTCGCCCTTTGAGGTTCCACCCGTGTCCGACGTGACGGGCACCACCTCCTTCGTGTTGTTTCTGATGAGCGTGTACATGAGCGCGTTGAGGGCGTTCATCTGCTCGCCCACGCCCACCATGCCGTCAAAGTCTTTGCCCGCCTTGTACCGGAACCCGCAGGCTGTTCCCGGCTTGCCCGAGAAGCCCGCCGCCGGGCTGCCCGAGCACGCCACCGCCGCGGCCTCGGCGTTGTTCCGCAGGATCGGCTGGATCGTGTTGAAGGTGAAGGGCGCCAGCTGCGACGTGCCGCCCAGCCACCTCGTCAGGTACCCCTTGAAACTGCGCTGGTCGTTGTTGCACGTGCCCACGAACTCGCACCCAGGCTCGACCAGAACCTGATTTTGGACGAAGCTGATCATGGTCCGGTCAAGCAGCCCGCTCACCCTCTCCTTCCACTTTGGCGACTCGGTCAAGTTGTACATGAACGCCGCGCCGTGCATGAAGATGCCCGCGTTGTAGGTCCACTGCACCATGTCGGGCTTTTTGCAGTCTTGGCCGCCGTCTGCGACGGCGCCGTCATAAATTTCGAACTTTTCCGTCATGAGATTCGTGCTCCGCTCCCAATCCCATATCTTGTTCGCCCATTCCGCATACGTCTGGTTGCCCGTGAAACGGGCAAGGCGGGCCGCCAGGTTGAAGAAGGCTCCGTTAGAGATGGAGTTCTTGTAGTTGAACCCGTTGTTGAACTGAAATATCTGCCAGCGAAGGCCTCCACCGCAGGTCTTCATATCCCAACGAGCAGTATATTCGTTGAAGACAGCCTGCGCGAGGGCTAGCCATTGTGGTTGCCCGGGCGGGGGGTCTGGGTATCTG
Source organism: Pyricularia oryzae 70-15 (assembly GCF_000002495.2). Classification (NCBI taxonomy): domain Eukaryota; kingdom Fungi; phylum Ascomycota; class Sordariomycetes; order Magnaporthales; family Pyriculariaceae; genus Pyricularia; species Pyricularia oryzae. The sequence goes on along the minus strand of NC_017853.1, from coordinate 2,230,366 downwards.
CTCTCGGCTGCGGACATTGCAGCCAACGCCCAAAAACCCTGGTCGTCGTTTCCCAAAGTCCTCGTCTGGTTCACTGGCATGTAGTCCTTGTTGTCTCCTACTTGGTGTAGTAGCGCCTGTGTCGTCACCGGGTTGTAAGTAGCGTCTCCGGTGAGCAACCAATAATCTACCATTGTGCCAAACATGGCACCAGCCTCCCACCCTGTTGTACGTGTTGAGGGTCATGTTAGTACTCGCAATAGTAACAAAGAAAACGAGAGCTGACCACGTACAAAAGTAGGGATCTGGCAAGTTCCCCGGTGTGTCTCCAGTGTTGTTTCCAGTGTAATACTTCATCATACCAAAGGCAACTGTGCTGGCTGCAGATTTGACTGAATTTGGATCATTAAAGTTGACATTTAATGAAACAGCCCCAGGCAGCTGCTGCAGAAGCAAGCATGCTGCTGCCGCCTTTTTTAATAGTATCATGGTCGTCTAATATTCGGGGGGTTTTTTTTGGGATAGGTAAGGTACGTAGCATAGGCGGGTCCGAGTTTTCGGACGACACGACGAGACGAGGAAATAAATCTTCGGCTCTCAGCTGCGAAAAAAAGGACAAAGTTGATCTTGTACCCCTTTAAATCATATTCCTGGAAATCGAAGGAGGAACATAGACTTGTTGGGGCGAGTTATAGTATCAGAAAATCAAAAGATCCAGAACAATGCCCAGCAATGCAGTGTCGCCTTTTTTCTTATATCGATTATCGTCGTTGTCGCCGGGACGGAAAGAAGAGAAATTCAGCGTCAAAGGAACGGACGGACGGAACGCTCGTCTTTTGGGAGGACCGGCCAATGAAAGGAGATAGCAAGGGGAAAAAAAACCGAAAAGACAGATGAAGGGGCGGGAAAACTTTGTGAAAAACAAACAAGAGCGTCAACGTTCTTGTGTATTAGACGAAAAGAAAAACAAAATAAAATAAAATAAAATAAATAAAATAAAAATGAGTTGAGCACCTGGACCAAGCTGCCTCGACCAAAGGTGACAATTCAGAGAGAAAAAAAAAAAGAAAAAGAGACGAATACTCAAGCCCTCAAAGAGTGGCGACAGTTGACTTGAGTACGTCTCCCCCACAGCCTACCACGTACACCCAGCAAAGGGCTAGACCAGTTGCACCTCATTCCCAGCATCCAAACGAGAACTCGACCAGGTTCTTCACAGGGGGGCACATGATATCGTTCGACCATACACCCTCCACAGTTGAGGCTGACGCTTCCAATCCTGTTGCACATGAAGACTGGAACCCAAAACGGGCGGACGAATGTAGGGGCAAGGCTTGGCCAACCAAGCAAGCATTGTACGGGGGCAAACGTCAGGTCGATAGCCTGATGCTGTGGGGTCTTGGGTTGCGGTAGGGTGGAACATGGGAAAGGGTATCCCTACCAAAGCGCCAAGATGAAACGGTGCGAGTCGGACTCTTGTAACCGGCGCCTCTCTGCCGTGGAGTCAACCCACCGGAGATATCTATACAATATGGTGCACACCTCGCGCTTTCGATAACCTGGTCTTAATCGCTCTCCGGAGCGATTAAGCAGCAAACGATGCGACGAGAGACAAAGAAGCAACAACAAACTTTTTATAGAAAATAGGTCGTCGCGGGTCGCCGAGGCGGCCCCAGAAAATCATATGCTTGTGATGGTGTCAGTGACGATCGCCCGAACCTAGCTTCCGCAAGGGGTCCCGGCTGGTGGAGCGACAGGCGACTGTACCAAGCAATGTGTACAGTACAGCGCATTAGAAGAGTGTTAAAAAAGTATATCTTGGCGCCGAGGTCACCCCTTCGAGGGATTTGTCCGTTTACAACAACGCATCGGCTGCTTGCTGTATATGCTCCATTTGGTATCTGAAAGACAACACCACTAGACGGAATCAAAAGCGCAACGCCGTGTGCGACATTTTTGCAGAGGTGGTCTCATACCCTTCCGCGTAGGTACCAATCCATGTCCAGATGCTTCCGCATCAGGGGAAGCACTGGTAGGAAAAAAGAAGAAAAAAGAAGAAAAACATCCCACATTCCAGGACTGGCTGCGTTTGGAACAAGTCTTACCCTGCCCATGCCGTGGATTATTGGTAACACATACTGCATGCGTTGGAGTACGTAACTACTAGAGATAGGCAGAGATGAGTCGCAGGCCCTTCATATTTCCGCCGTGAGGGAACGTTGCCAATCCCGTTCGCCATACGGCATGGTTTACTTCTTCTGCTTTTTGGCTGGTGGCTGGCCCGGGGTCTGCGCTGGAGAATTTTCACCCTCCTCATCCTCGTCTGACTCAAAGTCGTCACCGCTGTCGTTGCCATCATCTTCCTGTGCTTGCACTTTAAAAGATGAATGTCGTTCGTCAATCACAGATCCCAGAAGCCAGAAGCCAGAAGAACTTGTCAAAAATCGCCATCAAGGACTTACTGAAATATTTGATGGCATCCTGCCATAAATCGTCCGCGATGCAAACTGCAAGCTCATCACCGCCAGGGAAAGCCTCTAGCGCATCTTGGTCATCTTCGTCCATGTCTTCATCCTTGTCCTCAGTTGCTGTCACTTCAGGCATCTTTCCCTGCATCTTCAGACGTCTCTCTTCTTGCGATTGCCGGTTCTCCTCGGCCGTGACATGTCGACCGCGATAACCAAACCAGGCAAAGAAGCTCACCCCACCAACACCACCCGCACTCTCAATCTTCTTCTTGAGGGCCTCTTGTGATGGAGTCATTCCCTCGGGTTTGTCGATCTTTGCCGATGCACCTTGATTTTGCTCCTCATCCCAAACTTGCCTTGCCATGGCAAGCAGCCCATGTGTCAGGTCCTTTCCGGATTTCCATTTGATGTCGACGGGCTCGCTGACCAGACCGGACCAGCTTGAGTCCTTGGAACGTCGGTACCAGAACTTCTTCTCGAGGAAGCGATCCTCAAAGTAATCGTTTTCACCAAATTCCCATTTGATGGAGATGCTTCTCGGGTCACCACCTTCTACCTCATTGTCGATCTCGAAATGTGAAACGGAAATCGACTTGAGTGACGACATGAGCACATTTGCATCTGTCGGCTGAATATATTCGTCAATGTCCTGAGGCGCCTGTTCGAACACCAATGGCCAAAAGTTTGGTATTGCCGCGATAGCCTTGGCTCGCTTCTCCAATATAGGTCTGGTGATCTGAACATGTTGACGGACTAGGACAGATAGACGAGACCGGTTAGCTGTGACTCCAGTCTTGACACGGGCAGCAGCTAGTCCCGATCATTATAGTTTCTGGCTCCACAGGTCTGACTATAGCTACAGCACTCTAGGTAGGCTTTTGATGATTTGCATATGTCGATCCAGAGGAACCAAAGCAAATTGTTTGGCCAGGTATGTTGCACCTACCAAGCTCCACTTCGGCGTCTTCAAATTCTTCTTGTATTTCGTGCAATTGTTCATAAGTTACCGTACTGCCGTCGGGCACAGCTGGGGTCGATGTCGAAGACATGGTTGCCTTGTGTTTTGTTTTGTCTCTTTTTCTTTCCCGAGTTTTTATTGAGCAGTTTCGACAACTTCCTTCCCCATTTGGGGTTTGAGCAGTGATTGCAGCAATTTAAAAAATGGGTATTGAGGCTGAAAATCAGAAGCTCTACCTATTGCGGAATGGCCCGTGTCGAATTGATTGGACGCCCGGCAGACAGGTTTTGTTTAGCAGCTGTTTCGGTGAATTTTGGGGTTGGGAAATCGTTTGAGGACAACCGGTTGTTCTCTGGAAAGGAGACCCACAACAAAAGCCTTCAAGAATCAAGAATTCAATTGCAGAGTGCGGTACAGGTAACAACAGAACAGTAGTTGCAAGGATAAGACACCTAGAAACTACGGTAGTATCAGTTGTCCGTTGCCAGTGTGGTCCATGTCCAGCACCTCACCTCTGTCAGCGAGTCTTGGCAGCCGGATGTCACCGTGCATGCCTCACCGCCTAATAATAAAGCTAGCCCCACATGAAAGGCCGGGCTTTACTTTAAACCAAGGTTGAGTTGTACCTGTTGTAGTATGAGTAGGTATCCTTACAGTAGATCTACCAAGTACATACAACTCTAGGCAGAGCATAGCCACCCCCCCCCCCCCCAAGAGCCTTGAAATTTCTTCTCCGGCACCGGCCACGATTTTGCTACCAACGGCAGGAGCGAGCCCGAACAAGGCATCTATCCGCGCCAACTACTGCGCGAATACCGAGGCCCGGAGTTGCTAGCATTGAGTGGAAACACATAATATTAAGTGTCCAATCTAGGCACCTGCCTGACCTATCTACACCTAGGCATCCTTGTTAGACCTGCTTTAGCATCATGAACACGGCTTGGTCTCTTTTCGTTAAGGATAGAAAGATGAGCAAAATTTGTAAAAATAAAATAAAAATCAAGCGAGTCTTCGCAATCATAACGTGAAAGAGCCTGTATACTGCCTATTACCTGCCGAGTAAGGCGCCTTGTAAATGACAGTAACATCTAGGTGAACATGAGCGAGTAGCCACTAACTCTAGGAGAAAAAAAAGTCGTTTGCGGGAGCCCATGGGGAGCCCAAACCTTATTTTCCTTTCTTCACCGGAGGTTCTGTTTTTTTTTTTTTTTTTTTTTTTTCGACGACTGATAACAATCATCAGCTGGTGCACGGCCAGAGCTAGACATGGGACTTGCACATCGAGAGATAAGAAAGGAGCAAAATTAAACAAATAAAAACAAAAAGGAAGAAGCGAGGCCGGACGGCAAGCGTCTGCGGGTACCATCACGCCGTGAACTGACTGACTCTCCACAGATTTCATGGAGGCTGACCAGAAGAACCTGGAGAAATTAGCAATGTATTACCCCATCATAACTTGAAAGTCTAGGTCATGTGCGAAGATTTTTTGCGCTGCGAGCAGATTCGTCAATCGATTGGCAAATTTGCAAATGGCAAGCGGCAAATGAAAAAAAAAATGTAATAGTTTATCCATTGGGTAACCCGAGGAAAACGGGACATGGTTCATTTGTAGCGTCTTTTGTCCGGAAACAATCGGTAGTTGGTTGTTGAGTCTCGACCCATTCCATCGTCATTTATACAGAATATACCATACAACTTACTATTTTGCTGACTTGTTTGGAAAAACCACCTACTTTACTTGTTTGATCGAGAATAATCAACTGCTTGGCTTGGCTTCACAGCGCCACCAAATCAAAACGGTCCAGCTTGGCGTATCCCACCTGTTTTTCACACAGCGGCCGAGACAATCCAAATCAATCACCTCCCTCACTCACCTTTGAACCTACATTATCTTCCGCAATGGGATCCCCAACCATCACCCCAGGGCAGACGACCCCTTCATCCTATCCCGAGTCGAGGGTGCTTATCATCATCACAGGCGGCACGATATGCATGCAACCTTCAGATGATGGCTTGGTTCCTGTTGACAGCTTTGTGGAGCGCGCCATGGCGCCTCTGCCTTCGTTCAACGACGCGTCTCCTGGAACGGGTATGTTTGGTCCTTGGGCGATTGGACAGTGCCAGTCTATGACACTCGCGAGGGCAGATTGAACGTTTTACTAACTTGAAATCCTGAAAACCCCTAATTAAGAGCTCCATGCGTACCACCATGGCAAGGAGCTACTTCTGCCAAGTCTGAGGACGCCACCAAGCTCCTATTCAAGGCACATCAGATACTGCGCGCTCGAGTTCTCCCCTCTGCTGGACTCCAGCTCCATCTCATCTGCGGGCTGGGCCGAGATTGCCCAGACCGTCAAGGAAAACTACCACCTGTTTGATGGTTTCGTCGTGCTTCACGGCACCGACTCGCTGGCATACTCGGCCTCAGCTCTTTCATTTATGATGGCAGACCTGGGAAAGTCTGTCATCCTCACCGGCTCCCAGGCATCCATCTTTGCCCTGCAGACAGACGCCGTGGATAACCTGCTGGGATCCCTGATCATCGCGGGGACCTTTGTCGTGCCCGAGGTCTGTCTGTTCTTCCATCACGCCCTGTACCGTGGTAACAGGACGACAAAGGTCTCGGCCTCGGCGTTTGCGGCCTTTGACAGCCCCAACTGCCCGCCCCTGGCCAAGGTGACCAGCCTCGGTGTCGACGTCAACTGGCAGCTCGTGCGCCGACCTACGAGGATCGCCGGGTTCCAGGTGACGACCTACCTCGACACTGCCCACGTGGCGTGCTTGAGGATATTCCCCGGCATCAAGCCAGAGATGCTCGACTCCGTCCTGAGGGTCCCGGGGCTCAAGGGCCTGATTCTCGAGACATTCGGCATGGGTAACGCCCCCTCTGGCGTCGACGGCAGCCTGACCAAGGTCATCCGTGCGGCCGTGGAAAGGGAGATTGTGATAGTCAACGTCAGCCAGTGCACCAACGGCTTTGTCTCGCCGCTGTACGCACCCGGCACCGCGCTAGGAAGGGCCGGTGTCGTGTTTGGTCAAGACCTGACCACCGAGGGTGCCTTGACCAAGCTGTCCTACCTCTTGGCCATCGAAGGGCTCTCTTACGCCGACATCACATCCAGGATGGCTCAGTCGCTCCGCGGCGAGATGACCGAAACGTCGGTACCCTCCTTCTCCCACCCGGCCGGCAGCGTGGACTACGGTGGCGTGGCGAGCGGAAACCTGACGGCGGTCGAGACGCGGTTCACGGAGCTCGGGTACGCCATCCGCAACGGGGACCTCGAGGCGGTGCGGCGCATGCTTCAGGGCGACGAGCACAGCACGCACCCGCTGCTCAAGACGTCGGACTACGCGGGGAATACGGCGGTGCATCTGGCAGCCGTGGGGCCCAAGGCCGAGGTCCTCAGGGAGGTACTCACCAGGGGAGGCAGCGTCCATCTCAGAAACAGGGGCAACAACACGGCGCTGTTCCTGGCCGAGAAGATGGGAAACGAGGAGTGCGTCAAGCTCCTCCGCGAGGCTGGTGCACACTTGTGGGAGACGGAACGACTCCACCAGCACAAACAGCAGACGGAGACTGGAGAGGACGAGCAGCCGCGGAAGAGGGCACACGTCGCGTCATGAGCTGGGCGCGAGAGCGTTAGGCGTGTCGTTTTCTGATTTGTGGCATGGTTCGTGGCATGTTACTTTGTGTTGGAGCCCCATTGATAGGGCCGGTTACTGCTTTTCACTCACGGGGTGGTTGCATATTAGAATGGCGTTATTACTTTTTTCTTCTTTTTTTTGGGTTTGTTTCGAGGCGTTCTTGGTTTACCCAAAAAAAAACTCTCATTGAGTGCGATTGAATTGAATCGGGAAATAACCATATTTTTTGACAAGCTGTCAGGGGCCGCACATAAGGGCCTCGAGGAGGGGTGGTCACTCGGGTCACTCGGAGGGCCGCATGCACAAGAACCAAGTCCTAGGCGCCTTGAGGTTATCTCTGCCTCTCCCCCGCCCCTCAATTTGCATGTCACAAAAATGAGCCTTTTTCGACATTCTCATTCGATCTCTGACAAAAAAACGTGTATGCGTCACACAAGGCTCGCCTGGATCGTTGGGTCTGGGACGACCCATAAGTCTGGGGCTACCACAGGTCCTGAAGATTGGCCAACGGCTACCACCTTTTTTATATGCACAGCCCCGAAAAGCCTGACTGACAGCCTCGGATCTCCCAAAGTCGGAAATCATCTCTCTTGGCAACACAACCCCTCATGCGGAACCCCAAGACACAGCATTATGAATGGTCTTCGGTCGGTTCCAGGTTAAGAACTATCTATGTAAAGAGGCTTGGCGGCACACTTTTACTTCTATTGTATGAGGCTCATGTATAGAAAAGGGCCATAATTGGCACATGTTTGTTTTTCTACTCTGTTAGATGGGGGGAAAAAAGAACAAAGACCCAAACCAGCATGCTTGTGACGAAACTGGCCACCGCAATATCTAGTGTGCTTCGGAGAGCCCCGATTAGGTAAAAAGACAGAGCGGATCAAGTCCCAGAAAGGGGACAGGACAAGTGTCAACAAACCGAAAAGAGTGGACAAGGTCGCGATTGATGGCATCAAATATGGGCGCTTTGTGGGAATAAAGGACATTTGCATGGAGTAAATCGACAAGAGTGACAAAGTGGCCAACTGCGCCACGTTTACGCGCCTTGTAAGGCCAAAAACTCGTACCTCTCTGTGGTGGATCTCGACAGAGTAGGTATAGGGGACCAAGTTTTGGCATATCTACCGGTAGGTACCTAGGTACATGTAATGAGTATCTTAAGTAAATCGGTAGGTACGTTACCTATCTACTACCTACCTACCTACCTACCTACTTACCTACCTACCTACCTAGGTAGCATCCGTCTTTCATTGGGAGTCAGCGTCAGTCACCACTGCTCTTTTTTTCTCTCTTATCTAACCCATCCTAGGGCTGACTTATCCGTTCTAGGCTAGACCAAGTTGTCGTAGTCCCTGCTGCCTAACCGGATAACTCACAGTCAGTGCTTAGTTCATTTTCTCTTTTTTTTTGCCGCCTCGTTCCCACTCATTGTTGATCATGATTTGTTCAGCTGGTTCAAAAGACAGCTTTTTGCCACAAAGAAGGCAATGAGCCACCACTGAACTGTGGTGGCTGCCTATACATAGATACAACAGTACACAATTATGTACCTTATATAAAGAACAACAAAGCACAAGTTGTAAACCTAGCTCCATAATCGCCGAAAAGTTAACTTGTCGTGTCTTTACTGGCAAGTGGATTGTGTTGTTCCGCTGGACTTGCTGCAGCCCTATTAAACATATAATCTCAGCCCCTATCCCAAGTCTCTGGGCTGTGGTTTTCTTTTTCGGGAAGTACAAGTGTAACCACTATACCTATAATCTGGGTTGCTGTCACTCATAGCCACTGGTATATCGGTTTAGGCGTCTTTTCTCACGTTGGATGCAAACAACATCTAGGTCTATTTCTGGAATTTGCTTACCAGAAAACCTAGACCAAGACAAAGAACTTCGCTAAAAGGACAGCTTTGTGGGCCAGTACATCTGGAGTCAACGAGAAATTTCCAATCAACTCGGCTGTGTTTTGTTTTTGTTATTATTTGGGGGTTTTGGAGGCCTTTTTCGAGACCGCGCCAACCGGGCAACAGAAAAAAAAAGGACCTAAACAAACATAGCAAGAGGCTGTTGGGGACGGAACAAAGAAAAAGCCAGTCTTGACGTACAGTTCCTTTCATCGTAAAGTTCGTTTAGCCAGCGGATACCCGCACATACTTTCTACTTCCCCCCCCCCTTTGTGGTACAGAGGAAAAGAGATACACTGGTAGCACAAGCAGAGGAAAAAATAGCAGCCTGTAAGTGCCAATCCATCTGAACGCTTCAAATACGAGGCTTCGAAAGAACGGGGAGTCACTCGTTCTTCACACAGCATCTTGTAACCACACCATATCTACCTCTACCCTCTTACTTGCGACGCTCACTACCTTTTCGTCCCCAAAGAAGGCTGGCTGCGTACGAGCTGCATCGCTTAGCATTCTAGTTGTTTGGCCCCATTCCATTTCCCATTTCCCCTGGCTATAAGACCAACGATATCCTGCTCTCCCTGTCTTTGGCCAGTGGCTTGCTCTTGCTACGATTAGTTCTAGTACAAGGCTGGACAGTGTCTGAGCATCTGCCGCAATTGCCGCATCTCTATCAAACAGCATAGCCCTTTTGTTCAACCACATCCATCATTACAGCCAGCAAGATGGACTTTAACCAGCTTATTAGAGAGCTACTACCACCGACCATAGGCCCCAACATGTCCATGACAGCAGATGGCAGCAGCCCTGCGGGCAACGCCTCGACGACCCACGGGAGCTTCCGCATGAACGGGCTGGGTATAGAGGGCCTCCTGATGCCTCTGCTCGGGGGAGGGATGCACGCCAACCCGCTCATGCGCACCTTTATGCTGGTCAACCAGACCCTGGGCGCCTACCTGGGCATCGACCCGACGGCGCTTGTCACCGCCATGGGCTTCGTCTGGGCCACCTACCGCCTGACGCGCCAGTTTTGGTCCCTCGTCTGGCACGGGCTCGTGCTGGAGTACATGACGTCGAGCGTCTCCGTGGTCAGCGACGACGAGATCTTTGACCACGTCATGGTCTGGCTCGCCGCCCAGCCCCGGACCGAGAGGTCGAGGCTGCTGATGGCCGAGACGGCTCTCCAGTCGGCTTGGGAGGGCGACCGCGGTGAGTATGCTGCAACGCGACAGGCAGTTCCGGTGACGGTCTCTGAGGATGGCAAGGAGTATGTCAACTTTTCGCAGCAGAAGGCCAGCACGGTGAGTTTTTACAAATGCATAGGTTTTACTAAAGAAAAGGGGAATCAGAAAGGGGAGTGAATAAATCAGCTGTGACTAACTTCGTTTCCCCCCTGCCAAAAAAGCCACCACGATACATACCCGCCTTTGGCATCCACGGCTTCTGGTTCAGGCACAGGTACTTTAGTCTTCACAGGCGGCAGAAACCCGTCATGGAAGGCAGCAACATTGCACCGGCGGCCGTTACCATTAGGGACAAAGAGACCATGGTTATTTCATGTTTTGGACTTTCCCCAGGTAAGGTTTATTTCTTCCATTATGTTCCTGATTTTGGTATATGGAAAAGCATGCCTAGGGTAGCAAACTGACGAAAAGCCCATATTTTTCCTCCTTAACAATTAGAACCAATCAAGGAGCTCCTCGCCCACGCCCGGGAGCACTACTACAAAGACCACTACGCAAAAACGCTGATAAAGCGACCCAACAGCTCTCTGATCCGGCGACACGGCCGACACTCGTGGACTTCGGTTGCGAACCGCCCCGTCCGTCCCATGAATACGGTAGTGCTCGACCAGAAGCAAAAGACGGCCGTGCTATCCGACATGAACGAGTACCTGCAGCCCGAGACGCCGCGCTGGTACGCGAACCGCGGCATCCCGCTGCGCAGGGGCTACCTGTTCCATGGCCCTCCGGGCACGGGCAAGACGTCGCTCTCGTTTGCGCTGGCCGGCGTCTTTGGGCTCGATATATACGTTGTTAGCCTGCTGGAGCCGCAGCTGAGCGAGGAGGACCTATCGAACCTCTTCAACTGCCTTCCGAGGAGGTGCGTCGTCCTGCTGGAGGATATTGACACGGCCGGCCTGACCAGGACCGAGGAAAAGATCGGGCACTCGGTCAGGACAAACACCAAGACGACGACCACGACCGGCAGCAACGCGACTTCCCCGCCCAGCGGACCAAACGAGTGGAAGGTAACGGATCTGGCCCGCGCCCTCAAGGGGGGCAGGGGCAGCGACGGCGAGCAAAAGGGCATATCCCTGTCCGGTCTACTCAACGCCATAGACGGCGTGGCGTCACACGAGGGCCGCGTGCTCATCATGACGACCAACAGACCCGAGTCGCTCGACGACGCCCTCATCCGCCCAGGCCGCGTCGACCTGCAGGTGGCCTTTAGCAACGCGACGCAGGAGCAGGCCAGCGAGCTGTTCCAGCGAATGTACACCCCCGACCAGAGCACCAAGTCCCCGCCGTTTACAGACCTTCAGCCGCAAAAGGAGACTCGGCTTTTCCTCGGTAAACAAGATGCTATAGACGGAAAGGATGATTCGGAGACTCCCATCACCGATGCGGACGAGCTGAGCAGGATAGCGGCCGAATTTGGCTCCAAAATCGTCTCGGGTCAGCTGTCGCCAGCCGAGATCCAGGGCTTCTTGCTCAAGCGCAGAAAGTGGCCACGCAAAGCCCTGCGTGACGTCGAAGGTTGGGTCAAGGCCATGGTGGAGCAGAAGGCGAGCAAGAGCAAGGTAACACAGGCACAATGATTGTGCTTTTTTTCCTTTTGAACACCAGCACATCTGGAGCGCAGTCCAGTCCTGATATAAGAGGTTGTATTGTTTAGATATTATTCCTTGCCATCTTTGCGCCGGTAGTGAGTTTTGTGTTCTTGGTTACGATGGCTTGTGCTGGGCAATGCTCCGGGCTGGTTTTGTTATTTTCCTGGCCAGCTGCGGACGGTGACCTAGACTGTATGGCACTGAATTTCGTGTTGAGAAAGTTAAGTTAGTAAATAGGGCATCACATACAACACCTTACTCAGAAGATGGATAGATAATGGACTTATGGGAGTCGTTTCGGGTCGAGCTGACAATGTGTGTCCAAATCCACTTGATATTCCTTTCGAATACGAAACACACGAGGCAACGGCTTCTTGTGTATTTATCTTCGAACGACTCCGAAGCTTTCTCGGAAAAGATCAGCCTTCAGTAATCCTCAGCACTGCTGAAGCCTCGCTCCTCCTCGTAGTCAGTTGCAAACTCGTCACCATATAACTCCCGTTCTTCTCGGTTTGAGTCCATGTAACCATCGGCCTCCTCGATTTCTTCGTCATCCTCGTGATCTCCAGAGTCCATTTCCTTGATGGTGCTTCCTGCAGTGTTGTCGTGATGAGCAGGCCCAACACTCCCGTGCCTAGCCTTGTTGCCTTGGTTGGGCAGATCAAACCTTACAGTTCGCTGCTGATTCGGAAAGGGGGAATCCGAGGCAACGTCACCTGTTTTATCACGACTGAACTGATCCCGGTTCAGGAAGTAACCATCTTCATCTTCGCCATCTTCGTCGCCTTCACCCTCCTCGTCACCTTCGCCCTCCTCGTCGCCTTCATCATCCTCTTCATCATCATCTTCATTGATGACATCCTCAACAGAACGAAGAGGAGTATCCGGTCCTCCGGATTCGGCCGAGTCTCCCGCAGGCATCTGACTTGGCGTTGCAGCGCCTGACGAGGTAGTGGTCTTGCCGAGTGCACTACTGCGCGCGTTGATGAGCGGCACACGATACGAGAAGCCATGGCTGGTCTTTTTACGCTTCCGAGCCGCCGTGCTAAAGCGGGACTGCCCATGGCCGCGGATGACCGCCATCTCCGCTTCCGTAAGCTTCAAATCAGGTAGCGGCACATTGACGTGGGCAAGGCGCACGTTTGCTGCGCCTGAGACGGGCTGGCCTGACGCGGGGGTTGGCTCTGGAGTGCCATCGTCCAAAGCCAAAGCTGGAGTGAAATCCTGATCGGATAAGGTCCGTCCAAAGGCAATGGCCAGCATCTTACACTTCATGATAGCACGAGCTTTAGCCCACAGGCCACGACGATACCATCCACTCCCAGAAACCTCACATTCGGATCGAATCTGGGCATTGGCAAATATCTTGACCAGGAGGGGATCCGTAATGTCACAGACCTGCCAGACTTTTCCGTCGGTGCAGAATGTTTGACCGTCAAATATGTGGCTGTTTGCATCATTATCGCCATTCTTGGGGCCACCGGCGTTGAGGGTCGGCGCCCTCCGCCATTTGCGAGTTGAAGCCTCGGATCTACGCACCGAAGCCCATTGCTGATCCGGGTTGCCTGCTTCGGCACGACGAGTTTTGAACATCAAGGTCTGGTATATTCGGCATTCCGGGTCGGTACGGGGATCAACACCATACCGAACCACAGCGTCACGCCATGGTCCACCTTTGAACTGGTAGGCAAAGAATGGCATTGCATGCTTGATGATGTTTTCACTAAACTCACCGGACCGCGCAGACGCTGCAAGACGATTTGTTAGTGAGCGTCGCGTCCAGATTGGACGTTCGTCAAAGGCCAAGCTTAGTTCAACTATAGCAGCAGCCATCTGTGGATCTTTGACATTGGGACTCCGCGAGGGAGCGCTGGGAGCCGGATATGTATCATGAGCAATAAAGTAGCCCGCATGGTTGGCGCGGGCAGTAAGATTGATTGTGGTTGCGCCGCCCTCCCTGTGCACGGTGCGGACGTACGGGTTTTGGGCGTAGTTGTAGTGGAACGGCAGGTTCATGTGACTGAACACTGGTGGTGGCACGATTTCTACGTTTGGGGGATTTGAAGTCCCTGTCTCCATGGTGAATTTCCGCATTTGAGAGACTGGAATTGTCTTGATGTCAGCACTGGAAACACTTGACCCAGCAGCTCCATGGGTACATTGCTGAACTGACCATCGCCAGGAAGGACCTTGTCTATGATGTTATTCATAAACGGAGCATTCACTGTCGAATACTGATAGTCGACCAGCCCTGAGCGTGCAATATCTTATTAGTAACTGGTGGCGACAACTGGCAGGATCTCAAGGAATTCACCTCACCTCTATACCGATGTGTGTTCCTGATAAGCCCCACGGCCTCGACTTTGTACTTGCCGATGTTATCTTGCAGCTTCCGTTGGAGCATGTTGGGCTCATCAAGCCCTTTCTGCGACATAATGCGAGGCCGTCTCGACTCTCCAGTTATGTGCGATGGTTCTGCTCCCTCAGCCCCTGGCTCGAGCCAATAACCGTCACTGCCTCTTTTCCGCTTCCTGCCGGTCCTACAAGGGACTTCGATTTTGAGTAGGACATTATGCGATGGCGCATTGTGAGATATTATGGGCCGCACCACAGGATTGTCGTAGCGGGGGTACAATGGCACCGATAATTGAGCACTTTCGTGGTCAAGGACAGCAGCGAAGTTGAAATTGCTGCCGAATGTCTTGATGGCCTTGTCGTGATCCTTGATCACCATGGGATGCTCAATAGCCGAGACAGTCCTGGTTGGGATGCGATAGACAGGTGCATGATCGTTACGAGACCCGGCTGAAGATATTTCCAGGTCCCCGAGGACGTCGTCGTCATCGTGATGCCGCATCATGCTTGCCGGTGTTCTGCAATAAGTGATAGGGTAGGGTACTCAGGCTGTATATTGTAGCAGCAAGTTGGGGGATTGATGAGCAGTATGGAGCCTTCTTTTCCTTTTTCCTTTTTTTTTTCTCTTTTTCTTCTTCTTCTCCTCCCACGGTCTGGTTTGATTCTCTCCCTCCTTCCTTCTTCCAAGTCTGGTTGGATCCCGCTCCTTCCATATAGGAATCGCCCGACCTATTCGCAATTTGTAGATGCAGACTGCCGGTGCTGTACGGAGTATTGAATTTTCATGCACTCCAGCATCAGGCATAGACGAGCACTACGCCTCCAAAATGGCCCCGTGCCTGGGGTATTGAATGGTATCCGTAGCTGGCGGCGATTTGTAGATTTACAAGGCTAATGTGGCTAAACTTCCCCAGCAGAAATCAATCCCAACTCATAAAAACCAGATGATCTTAGATTCAGGTAGAGTCGGTACTTTGGGTGCCTCGGTAGGTACCTAGGGTAGGTAGGTAGTTAGGTATTCAATTCTGCTGAAAGCTGATACCATGAATCCCGTTGTCGATGATTCACCCCCTTGTTTAATCCTCGCAACACAACGAGACAGACATCTGCCAAAGTTCAGTTCGCAAAAAGTTGAGTCTCCGCAGCGGGCAAAGCCGATGTCACTGCATCATGTAGGTACCACTTAAGGCCTCAGTAAAACTGCACATGACACGGCAAACTAAGGTAATAGGGAAAATTAAATTGACGGATGATGGGGCCTGAGATTGGCTTGTGCACGGACTCGTCGCATCTCCACATTGGATGCACACGGTGATTATTTGAATTTGTTTAGCAGTCGCCATCGACACCCTCATTTTGTTAGGTGCGTGGTAGGGAGCAAGGAGGTACTCAAGTAATTACTACTGCACAGTAATGTAGTCGGCTTGAATTTCTGGTCAGAGGTGGAAATATGGTTGATTGCCCACTTGGATTGACTTGGCTAGGCTGAGCTGGTTCGACTTGACTGTCTGTAAACTGGTAGTGGCAATCTGTAACACCAGCTACCGGTAGACGCTGGGGAAGCCCAAGGGGGACTAAAACAATAAAACCTCCATCCACTACCTCCTCCGACCATACCTTTAACCTTGCTTTTCCCTAATCCCAGCGCGGTGCGACGAATTACATTTTCCAGCAAACAGGGTCATACGACTTCGGGTCGGGCTCGTAACGCCCTCTCGCGACATTTCATCCCAACCGACCGACGAACGTGAGCGAAACAACGAACGAACGACCGAGCTTCTGAAGGTGTCCTTTGGTGTTTGTCTACCACCCTGGGTACCTACCTGGCCTTCCTTACCTTACCTGATTACCGTACATACCTCCTACCGGCCTGCCTACATACCTTGCCTTCCTAGGTAACCTTGGGAGCGGGCGAGGGAACAAGAAACTCCTTGTGTCGTGCTGTAGCGCGTCCAAGTCTGGCAAGCCCGTTGCTCTCCGGTCAAGAACCTTACCCACGCCCCGGTTCACCGCCTCCTGGCTACAAAGTACCTTGGGACTTGGGACATTTTCCATCAAATCGGGTAACGAACCAAACGACAACTTGGAAATTTGAAGAGTCGATGTTGGGTGTCCTAGGCGCAAGCTGTCAGCATTGAAAGCGGAATCGAGCCAAGTTCCTGAGCAATCGCGAGGTTGGATTGATTGATTTACTGAAGCCTCCCCCCCGGGCCCCCGTCAGTAATAAATCAAGTGCTGCTGCTGCACTCCGCGAATTACACTACACCGTGCGTAGTAGTGCGAGACCCTGCCGAATGCCCGCGTCCCGTTGTCCCGTTCGCCCTGCAACTCCCCGCAAACAAGCCCGGTTCAGCCACCACAATACGCCGCCCCTAACAGCGACAAGCAGCCTTCTCCTCACCCGCGGGCTTCACCCAGGAACCGAAAAAATAAAGCCCCCAACCTCGTTGAGCACATACTTTACAAGCAGGAGATACATCCCACAAAGCCCGAATTGGATTCAGCAGCGCGCATCAACTAAAGACGTTTTTTTTTACTTCCTTTAAGCGTTTGGTCAACGGGCCGTGCCAATGTTTTCGAAATTGAAGCGTGAGGTCGGTTCTTTGTTTCTTGTTTGTCGCCTGTTTCATTCCCCCAATCAATCTACCACCTCCCTCCCAACCCCTGCCTTGTGCTTGCGTGGTGATGATGGGACGCATTTTCCATGCAGTGCAGCTTAGCTCTCTTCTCTCTCATGCCCGTATCTTGTCTCTTTCTCTCTTGGGATGCGTACCGAATCCCAGCCTCGACTTGCCACGATGAGCGGCAGGCATACGTGCACACATCCGTCCACTCTATGACACCTGGAGTTGCAGCCCTTTGATCGATGTACCCCAAAAACCCCTTCCACCTCACCATTCATTGATACCACCTACCCGAAACCCAGCGAACCTCAGCCACTTGGCGGCGTTGGTCCAATTTTCCGGAGCTGTGCCGATCCCATCTACCACCTTGCCTACCTTGCCTACCTGCCGACTTCCTACCTACTTTACCTTAATGCCTGCTCAGCCAGTCCCCTCCCATGCAAAGTCATAGCGTCCTCCAATTGGACCAGGACCCGGCGCTTCCCACCAGTCTTACCTTGCCTAAACTGCCCCTCCCACCGCCCCGACATCTCAGCTCGACCGCGTCTGTGGTGCCGTCCTCATTAAGTGAGCCAGCGCTGTTCTCATAGAACTCGAGCCACGACAACAAGGGCATCAAAAGACTTTACACGCTGGTCCTCATTTCTCCTAATCGTATTTCTCGCCAGCCGCTTTCCTCACTACCTTTCACAAAAAAATTGCATCATTTCGTGATTGCGGCTGCTGCTTTGCCCCGTGTGCTGTTACCTCATTACACCCCGCTTTGGACGACAAGACGAATTGCGCTCATTGCGGTCTCGATTCTGCCAAGCTCAGGACATTGTCGCTTCTCAGGATGAGGCGGTTCAGCCAGAAAGTTGTCAGTAGCAGCTTGTGGTCTTTGTTTTGACTCGACCTGCGCATTCGAATCATAGATGCATTGATGTATTTGTTGGGCGACACAAACCGCCATTGGCAAGCATGATACTAACCCTGATGTTTACCTGCAGCTCTCGCGAGGCAAGGACCCGAACAAGTCTTCGAAGAAGAACAAGGACTCCAAGGACGGCGCATCCTCGCCGCAAACCGCCGGTTCCTCGAGGGACGGCTCCAACCAGAGTCCCGTCCTCACCCCATCGTCATCGAGCTCGACCCTAAATGACATCCGCAATAAACCTCTTCCGCCCAACAATGCAAGCCCACATAGCACAGAGGGAGCATCCCCTTCCGGTCAGCCACCGATGACCCAAAACCAAGGAGGCAGTGATAGGTTCGGGCTAATGGGAGGATTATCGCCAGCGTCGAACGGTGGAAGCACGCCTGTGAGGCACGGTCAACTGCCACCTACCGTAATAATCAGCCCGAGCGGTGCACCGGTATGTTGCCTTGGTCCGGGATAGCTTCTGTACACATTCCTCTAGTCGCTTGCTTCACTGACCAAAAAATTCTGCCTCGTAGCACGTACCCCCACCCGGTGCCGCCGAGACGATGCCTCACGATCTTGCTCCACCCAAAGCTGGACAAAAGTCTCTCATGTTCGACCGGCTTCAACAGACCCCTAAGGATGTACCGGAGGGCTTGCGGACGCCCAAGCGACAGCATTCGTCTCGTTTTGACATCTCGGCGCATCGCGAGCTCGAAAAGCTTCCCGGTTTCCACGAGGTGCCCCCGCAGCGCAGACAGGATCTCTTTATGCAAAAGATCGACCAATGCAATGTCATTTTTGACTTCAACGACGCTGCTGGTGATATCAAGCCCAAGGAGATCAAGCGCCTTGCGCTACACGAACTACTCGATTATGTAGCGAACAACCGACAAGTCATCACTGAGCCGATGTATCCCAAGGTTGTCGAAATGTTTGCCAAGAATCTTTTCCGTCAGATTCCTCCGCCGATCAACCCCCAGGGTGAAGCGTTCGACCCCGAGGAAGACGAGCCCGTTCTCGAGCCTGCATGGCCGCACATTCAGGTCGTGTACGAGTTCTTCCTCAGGTTCATCGAAAGCCAAGATTTCAACACCAACATCGCAAAGGCCTACATCGACCACAGTTTCGTGCTGCAGCTTCTTGAACTCTTCGACTCAGAGGATCCCCGCGAACGTGACTTTTTGAAGACAACGCTGCATAGGATCTACGGCAAGTTCCTCAACCTGAGAAGCTTTATCCGACGGTCCATAAACAACGTCTTCTTCCAATTCACTTATGAGACGGAGAGGTTCAATGGTATTGCGGAGCTTCTTGAGATTCTCGGATCTATTATCAATGGATTCGCGCTTCCTCTGAAGGAGGAGCACAAGCTGTTTCTAACCAGGGTGCTGATACCCCTGCACAAGGTGAAAAGCTTGAGCATGTATCACCCTCAGCTCGCCTACTGCATCGTTCAATTCCTAGAGAAAGATGCTTCTCTCACAGAGGAGGTACGTTGTATTTGCCACGGGTATCTCGTTTTTTTTTTCAGGTCCCCGTCTCGCCAAGATCTCTGACTGTTCCCTATCCAGGTCGTGCTCGGTTTACTGCGTTACTGGCCCAAGGTCAATAGCACAAAGGAAGTGATGTTCCTCAACGAGGTTGAGGACATTTTCGAGGTGATGGACCCTGCAGAGTTTGCCAAAGTCCAGGAGCCCCTCTTCCATCAGCTGGCCAAGTCGGTGGCCAGCCCGCACTTTCAAGTTGCGGAGAGAGCACTGTACTTCTGGAACAACGAATACTTTTGCAATCTCGTCAGTGACAATGTTGAGATCATTCTGCCAATCATGTTTGCCCCCTTGTATGAGAATTCTAAGGGGCACTGGAACAGGTAAGAGCAAGATGGCCTGTTTTTTACAGTCTTTTGATCCACGATCAGACCTGATATTAATATTGTGGACTAGGACCATTCATGGCATGGTATACAATGCCATGAAGTTATTCATGGAGATAAATCCTCAGCTTTTCGACGACTGCTCTCACGAGTACACTGAACAGCAGAACAGTGCGGCAGCTAGGGAGGCCATGCGTGAGAGGAAGTGGGCAGCAATCGCAGAACAGGCCAACAAGAGAAAGGCAAACGGCTCCGGCGAGCCTTCTGGCCCCCCTACCAGACTTACACAGAATCCGATGCCTCGACTAGACGAGGTTGACCACTCGGACGATAACCAAAAGCGGCTAGACTCTTTGAAGTTACAGGATGGTGAACGTCGGCGCCCGGGCATGCATGACAGACAGAACTCTGTGGGATCGAATCGGAGTCAGCGATGAGTGCTTGACATCCATAATTCCTACACTGCGTACTCTGGAGGCTCGCCAACGATACTTCCATACCTCAGATTTCTCCGCCTTGGACCTGAATATCCTTAATAGACAGCTTTCACTTCTCTTTCTTACATGTTCTTCCTCTTTTGGTTTCTCGGATTCGTGGGCGCCCCGACTTCCGGGGCAAGATTTCGGGAGGGAGGGGCAACTCCCCTTTGTTTGGCTTTATGTACTTGGCGGTGGGGAAGGTAAAAGACTTCCAACGCATACCCAAAATCGTCATCATTGTTGAAGGAGTACAGCTTTATCTTTTTTCTTCTTTTAGGCCATGGCTCAGTTGTACGGCTGTGCAAGAAACAGAAATGGGGTCAGGTAGCTAGACGCCCCCATGGGCTCGCCAGGAATGAATTGGCTCTGAGTGCTTGCGTTGTTGTGGAAAACAAAAGAAGACACGTTCCATCTATTTACGACATTACTGATCACATGGCCTCACGAGCTGCTTGTAGTTTGAAATGTTATTGAAGGAATATTGGTTTTGCTGCTCATGCAGCTTGTTAAACTTGAACAGTCATACATGGTATGGGCAGCAGAAATGGAGCTGTCTTCATTGTACTAATAGTCTTTTCTGGGGATCAAGGATCACCGTTACTAAACAGCGCATAATCGCCCAGGACGACTTTTTCCCACCCAAAAAGGTCTCGAGGCGATGTCGGAGACTCTAGAACTAATCAAAGTTTCTTTTCGGCAGAATACACGAGACTCATGCCGTCTGCTATCTTTTAACGGCGGGGGAAAAAACCTTTTATTGAGGACGCTACCAACCACGACCGCCTCTGTTCTGGTTATAACCACCCCTACCCCTGAAGCTTCCATTGTTGTTCGCCCCGCCGCGACCATGATTCTGGTATCCAATGCCGGGCTGTTGATTACGATAGGGCTGTTGTTGATGATGAGGTGGCATAGGTGCCCCACCCCAGGCCCAGGCCTGTTGCTGCTGATTATGCATGGCGAACTGTGGTTGGGGTGGCGGCGGTGGCCACAAGCCAGGGAAACCGGGCATCTGAGGCGGTCCTGAGCCCTGCGTCTGCATGCCTCCGTAGCCCCGGTGCAGTTGCGGCATAGGCATTGGCATACCGGGCATCGGAGTAAATTGCATTGGTAGCAGCGGGGGTGGGAACTGAGGAACCGTCATGGTGTTATAGTTTCCTGGTGCAGCCCCTGTAGGCGTCGGTGGCGGAAGTGCAGCGGCGTTTGCGGGCGGTGGAGAGTATCCTGGCGAAGCCGATCTACGAGGGCCGTCCTGAGACCTTTGGCGAGGATCTCTGCTCCTTGATCGTGATGGCGAATAGCTGCGCGATCGGCGGCGGGACCTGTCTGAAGAGTAATCGCGGTTGCGATTCGCGCGCCCACCTTTGGAGTGGCTTCGGCTGCTACAGCTGCGAGACTGACTAACACGGCGGCGTTTGAAATTCTGCGGAGAAGTGCTCCTTGAACGACTGCTTCGGCTCCTGCTACGGTCTCGACCACGACTCAAACTTCTGGAATCGCGAGAAGATTGTGACCTGCTCCTTGAGCTGGGGTTTTGTGGTTTCCGACCTTGCCTCCGAGCCTTCATCTTCTTGCAAAATGCACGTGACCAGCCATAATAGGTTTCGCCATCGAGCACTTCGCCTGTGATCTCGTCCAGCTCCACACGCTCGCCCATCTGATCAATGTCTACAGCCGGGTACTCTCCCGGGGTGTCGTCATCTGCGAGACGCACGTCCTTGCCATATATGCGGTCCACACGAGCCAGCAGACGGCTAACGGCGTCGACCAAGCCCTTATCGGCAGGCCCGGAAGCCAACTGTAAAGGCTTGATTAGGGCAGGGTTCATCGGACGTGTCGAGTTTGGCTCAAGCACTGGGAGCCAGTTTCCAGCAGGGAGATCGTACCAGGCCGTGGAGGGGTCGCCGTGGGTTGCCGGCATGACGAAGGGTACCTCCTTAGAGCTCTTCTTGGTCGAGTCGCGGCCAGTCTCGGTGCCCGGCGCATCGCGAGATGATTCGGGGGCCGCCTCCTGTCCGCGTACGATTGCATCCAGCAGTTGGTTGGAAATCTCAGGGTCTCGGACATAGTTCTGGGTGTTCCAAATGTTAACGAGCTCGTTTAGCTTCTTGATATGCTTGGGCGCATGGGTGAAGGAAGCCGCGCTTTTGAAAAGGGTTGGCAAGCTTGGTTCGATGCCACAAACGAACGAATCTTCATTCTGTCGTTTCCGCGTATGGTGCAGCACATCGTTGATGATATAAAGGACGTGTAACCGCCGCCGCTTAGTGGACGGTTTCTTGGTCGCTATACTGGCGTCGGATGCTGTTGACGTTGACGTGCTGAGCGAATCGACCAAGGCGACGAGGTATTTTCCCAAAGCAGCCGCCCGGGCTGGCGAAGTTGCCAGGTTGCTTAGAATCCATTGTTTGCATTTCTGTGTATGACGGCGACGAAGAGCATGGAGAACATCAACTTTTAGCCTGCGGCTCCCTTTCATAAAGGTAGATCGACTGGGGGGACAGAACTTTATTCAAGTCCCTCCCCCCACTTTGTGTGCATGTGTGTAGTTCCAAACCTGAACATTGGCTGGCGAACACCTCGTGATGGCCGTATTGAGAAGCGTGTGGAAGTGCTCGATCTCGTCTCGCGAGCAGCTCGTGGGGTCTGGCCGCAGGAGAACAGCCGAGAAGGAAGCCTTCGCTATGACAAGCTGCGGCGACGCCATGTTGGGAATGGACCTGCGCCGGACTGTGGTCGTAGTGACTTGGCGTGTCCTATCTTGGATCGTTTTCGACGAGCACTGTCAAAGAAGTAAACACTTCTTCTCAAATTGTAGTCATTTCGCCTGATGCTAGATGCGACTGCGAAACCTGAGGACTCAATGAATGGTTGATGCGCGGATTGTAAGGTTGTCGTCAGTGGAGTTCAGACACGCGTAGCGACCCTAGTGATACGCTATAGACTAGACTAGTTCTAGACACGTTTAGTTGTGGGTCTCATGCGCCAAGCCAAGGGTTTTGAAGCTAAGCTCCAAGCTACTGTATGTATGAGCTCCGACAAGTTATTGCCTCCCGTCCTACTGAAAAGCATGCCGACACTGCACACACTTCGAAGCATATCGACTCTATAATTTGACATAGGGCCATGCACCTCGCGAAAAGCTTTGGTGAGGGGTTGGTAAGGTCAAGCTGGTGCATGGTCAATGATAATCGACATAGTATTCATACCTCAGTTACAACCCCAGGTATCCATCTTTTTCGCCTGTTTCGAGAAACATCTCGCAGCACTCGTTGATCGCAAATAGCTCTGATGAGGGGAGATTTCTAACTTGCATTACACCCGTATATCATACAGCTCATACTCTCCTCGTTTCAATCTCATTTCGGTTTGATAGTTCAAATCGCGCAGAACAAAATCGTTATAGGCGAAGACCAGCTGTCACTGGTAGGTCAAGATGAACACCGTATCCGAACCGCATCGCCTTTTTTCATGCGAAGCGAGTTTCTGATGTTGTTCACGAAAATCTGTCCCCTTTTATACTCCTAAATGGCTGGCTAGCTTCGTATTTGCTCTTCTCACCTACCCTCTCCCCTTCGGTGCTTGGCGCATGCCTCGTAGGCGCTGGATCGGAGTTCGATTCTTGACTCGGCGAGCCAGCCGTATCTGTCCTTGGCGGCGCGCTGTGAGATTCGTTCGACGAAGGTTTAAGGTTGATAATGTTGTCGGAATGCTCGAGCGACTCGATCATGGCACGCTTGCGCTTTTGCTCGTCCCAACGCGCCTGGCGATCGGCGTTGATGCTACGCTTTGCGAATACATATGCTCCGCCGCCGGCTTGATGTTTTGACTTTTGATTAGAATATGCGCGACAGGGTGTCGAACTCTCAAGCTGTCATGTGTATTGGTCGCTTACCAAGGCACAAAGCTCCCCAGCCAGCCCTTAATGGTCCAGTCAGTTACGGGTATCGATGTGAAAGTGTTTTTTCTAGATAATTCGCCATACCAGAAAGACTTGACCTGTATTTGGAACGGCCGTATATGGTCAGCATTAAGACAATGTTTCGTTTAACATGAGTGCTGACGTAACTTACAGTGTTCATTGTATCTCAAAATATCTTATTAAGTCGGATCTGTTGGAGATTGCCTTGGAGTCGACAGGAAAGGGATTTGAGGGACTAAAATGAGCTTTCAGTTATTGTTATAACCTCAATTGCGCTGCGCAGAATTTGCAATGTTAGGTTACCTAGGTAGATTACGCGCGAGGAAGTACAATGGCACAGATCAGCATCTCCGTCAAAAGATTGGTCGTGTCGATGATTGACCAGGATTTAAAAATAATGACACCACTTTGACGGGGAACCTCGGGAGGCGGGGCAGTTGAGACCCACCAACAAGCCCTTTCAACTCCGCTACGATATCTTCATCTCCACAAGAAGGAAATATTAGACTGCCTAGTTCTCGTCGAGCGAGTACTAGCAACCCATCTTGCCATTGTATTGTAGTGCTTCCGTGATTTCTAAAGCCCAATATCAAATGAGTTTATTTTTTCTAAAGGTGGAGGTTGCCCGATTTTGGGGAGGGGATAACGTTCTCAGAGGTACAAGAATCACTACACCACACGTGGCGACAGAGATTTTGATCAATAAAGAGCATGAACGGAAGTGCTTTTAAGCAATTCAGGAGAGGACATAAGTCCTAAAGCTGTGTCCAACAAGAGCCTCCTACCCTATCCTGTCAGCTGACTCGACCATGTGGTAACTGCATGAAGCAGAGCAGTATAAAACGTGAGAAACATGCTAAGAAAGTCAAAATGCATGCTATTACATACAGTACACAACTTACTCAATATATGCCTACCACCCAAGATAGGCCGTCAGATAATGTATACAGCTCCTACAGAACCTGCTATTTCTTGCAGATATTCGAAACCAGCCAAGGCCACGCTGTGATACTTGTAGCAGATGGATATACAAGGTAGTCATATAGTCATATAAGCTAAGGTGCATGGCTACCAGGTATCTAGTGAGTGCGGCGACGGCTGGATATGATGAGTATAAAATGAAGCGACTTATTTGCCATTGCTTGCGTTGTTATTTTTCTTCACTGCATCTCAGATGCAGCTCGCCACGATACTTTCCGTTCTCAGCCTCTTCGCCGCGGTCACCAGCGCCCAAGGCGGAGACAACACTGTTCCACTCGACGGTAAATGAAAATGAAAGTATAAATCAAAAGATTGAGAGTCATCATTCTCGGGAGTTATTTCGACGAAAGGTGATTGTTTTTCTCCTAACGGCAGAATACAGTGACTCGAAGCCCCAGTAATTTGCTTCTTCTTCATCATACAGATAGAGTAGATGCTATAGCTCTGGAAGTCTCGCAGCAGGATCATGAGACAGGTTCCTCTCGACTGTTTACAAAGTCCACAGCAAGGCTTTATTTATACTGGCATTAATCAACATTCGTTTGTATAACTATACCTGCCTCTGTTGGTGATAGCCGCTCACATCGCGGTTCTGCAATAAGTTGTAGATTCTGCGAAGTCATTGGAAATCCGAGCAAGCTCTCCTGTTATTCATTCGGGTATTTATTGCATGTGGGATACAGCATGTCTGCATGCTATGTCCACTTCGGAGTAATGCAATTGCATACCTACCTAGGTACTGTAGGTATCTACGCGACGGACAGCAGGCACGGCGTATTTACTTTTTGCGCTTATCTAAGGGCTTATTCAAAAGACAGTGGGTGTCTTAACTAAGCCTGGTAGTAATGAGCCAGCCGCAGCTTGCCAAGGTGCGCCAAGTCATACAACTTTTGAGCGACAGGTGACCAAGATGAAACAGCATCACTGCAAGCCAACTGCCGAATGGTACGGCACTAGGCGAACAAGCAACCGGATTGGATTTCGCACTATTCTCCCGTTTGTTTACTTACATACTTGGGTGCGCTGCGGCTGTTTATAGGTAGCTGAGAAGAGCTCAGATACAGCGGGGCCACCATGGCCGCAGCAGCCGAAACACTTTGATATGTGTCAATTGTTCACGTTCGTCTTTACCACTCAGGACTACGTACCATTCATTGTATCTTTCAGGCAGCTGCCCGTCGCTTACATGGGTACCTAGGTGAGCTAGTCTGAGGAAGTTACGGATACACTAAAGAAAGGCCGGATATGGTGCTTTTCCAAGACACCGTACGTACATGATGTAAGGTAGACGCGTAGTGAACTTTTGGAGGGGCCGTTGGTAGTGGGCCCGGTGACGTACTGCTCAACCTCATCGAACCCTCTTATCTTGTCTTACGCGTAATAACACCAGTACTTCGCGGGCACGTAGAATCTACGGGAATGAAATATTTCAAAAATTCATCCCAACGTTACCCCGACGGTTGGAACCAACGCAGCGGTTCAGGGAGGCTGCGCTTCCCAGGCGAACAAGTGTTGCGATGGCAGTGCTCACTCATGACAATAATCAGCCCCCCTGCATTTTTCCTTGCTTTTTAACATCAACACAAACCAGATTTGACCACCTGCGCAGGCCGCCCAGAAACCTGCTATCCAGGACGCGCGGTAGAGTTCGGGTTTCAGGCCCACGGACTCGAGTATAGCGGAAAGTTGCCAGATTGACCGAGCGTCAAGAGGTGCTACAGTATGTACGAAGGAACAGAACGGGAAACGAACCAAAAGCATCCGAGTCAATCAGATGTTCCATTGATCGGCACCTTTGACTACCTAGGTAGCTTGGGTAGTTAGGAAAGACATAGATGGGAGGTAGTGTAGGTATGTCTTTTTTTTTTTTTTTTTTTCCTCCCCTCTCAAATTCGATTTGGGTTCGCTACTGAATTGTTGTTAGTACTCCGTACAGAGTAATAGATGTGCCTTACGAAACTGATCAGCATAAGAACTCAAACCTCGACCGCGTCCAATTGCCCACTTGTACGGAGCGTATTTGGTAAGGCGCTAACCCAAGGACGCCACAAAAATGTTTGAACGGATCCAATGGTTGTTTTAACGGTTGGTGTCTGCAGATGGAGATGGAGATGTAACCACTTTGTTCTTCGTAAACAATCAAAGTGTACGTAAGACATCAAGGAGACCTAGCCACCTACCCAGTTAGACAGGTACATTTTTATCCCCCTTCATCTTAGAAATTAGGTGAGCTTTTTGGCTGCCAACAAGAGATGTGGAACAGTTAGGATGGTGGCTCAGGACCGAGGGCAGTGCTTGGGGCATGCGGCCAGTCATTCGCGGTGCAACTGCTCCACACCCGCTCCACTGCGCGTGCCGCCGCTGTCAATCTCTCACAGCCCGCCCGCACAGCAGTGATTAGCACATCTCACTTCCAACGGTCGGTACTAGAACTAGAGTGCGCCGTTTCTTCGACATGGCCTTCATGAACCTCAGCTATTGAAAGCCCCACTACCACTGCGAGCATCTCCATACCTCACCTACCACTACCCTAACTTACCCTTACCTACCTTCTCTCGACCTAGTCTAGCCTAGTAGTACTTTAGATCCGAACATCGTCGGAAGTAGCGCATGCTGGCGGTTTTATGGACGCCAAGTTACTCGACTTTCTGATGAATGTGCAGTCAAGATATCACGGGTCTGCTGGGTAGATTCACCCAACACCTGCAAGACCCCACCGACAACTCCCTAGACCATCCCCTACCCATATACAGACCATGGCGCCCTCAGACGCGCCCGATGGCCCTGACGGCACTTCTCTGGTATGTAATTGCTGCCGATGGGCTCTACAAACACCGGACCACCTGCTGACTATGGCGACAGAAACCCGTCTCGTCTCTCCGATCGCATTTTGAGAGCATGGGCAAAGCCCTGGACCGCTCAAGCTCCACGCCTCCTCCACCACAACCACCTCCGCAGCCCGTAAGGATAGCCTCACCAGGCCCAAAGCCCGAGCCGCCGGCGGTCCAGCGAGATGCGAAGCCGAAGCCAAAAGCCCCTGCCTCGGCTCTGACCACCACCACCCAGCGCCTGAACCACCCGCCTCCGTTGATCCCCAGTCCTATAACCCTCGGTGCCCCCTCGTTGATGGTCCAGCCCCCACGTTCACCTCCCCAGCCACGATCCTTGACCGTCGGTACTGGAGAACACAGCAGCTTTCTGAACCCAGACTCTCATGCCAAATCGCCCTCGCCAAGCAGCCCTCGAAGACCGTTCAAGATTCCGAGCAATAACAGCACCCCCTTATTAGAACCTCAAAACTCACCCAGACAAGTCCCTTCGCAGCCCCCGTCTCCACCACCACCACGGCGCTCTGGCGAACTGAAAAGGGAGAGGGATCGGGGACCTGATGCCAAGCCGACGCCCCCTCCAATTAACCGAGCCGACAAGCCACTAATCCCCTCGAGGTCATCGTACCTGGGAGTAGACTCGCTCAGCAGCTCAGACTTTCGAAATCGCCTTGCAGACGCGCAAAAGTCGCCCTTCAACAGTCCTCCTAGTAGTAATGGGAGCGTCGATGGTGATGTCGAAGCGCCGCCTACTCTGCCCGCAAGACCACGGCCATCTGTGTCTGAGGCCTCTTCGAGGGTACAAACGGTGCAGACTGGGTTTGACCCTCCTCCATTGCATCCGTCTATTGTCAATAGGAGGAAAGAGAGAGAACAAGAGCTAAACGGGACGGGATCGAGAGGGTCTTCACGGGGACCACTGACCCCTCAGGGGACAGGAGATCAGGGGCCGCGATTGCCAGCCAGGTCAGCTACAGTCACTGAGCATAGGTCAGCTAATTTTAATGGCTATTCAACCACAAGGCCACCGCCAAGGCCGCCCAAACCTGGGGAAACCAACATAATACCACCGCCGAGCGGTGTTGGTCAGAAGAGGGCGGTATCGACACCCTCATCGCAGCAGCATCCGCCGCCCCCACCCCCGCCGCAGAGGGTGCACCCGAGGTCAATGACTGTGGACAGGACATCTTCACGTGTTCCCGCCGAGTTCCGCGCCCCTCCAGCAGCTATGGCCTCCATCCCGTCCGCTCCCGAAAGCCGGGCACAAGAGGTTTCATCGGCAACAAAGACGGAGATATCCACTGCTTATCCAGACTCGTCAAACACAAACCGTCGTGCACCTTACATCAAGCAAGGTGTTCATGAAATAAACACAAAATACGACAGTCGCATATTCGATGCATGCGGTGAACTGGTATGCACGAGCGGCCATCTCACCCGAGTATGGAGCCTTCTGGATGGAGAGCTACTGTTGAGCTTATCGCACGGAGAAAACGTGAAGGCTACCGCTGTCGCTTTCAGGCCGGGCGCCAATGTCGATGAAGAAGGAACGCGGATTTGGATCGGCAACAACACAGGTGAACTCATGGAGGCCGATATCTCTACTCAAGGGATAGTCGCGACCAAGCCAACGGCTCACGGACGGCATGAGATCATCAAAATTTACAGACATTACAACGAGCTGTGGACTCTGGACGACGGCGGTACACTGAATGTTTGGGGTCCCGACGAAACTGGTGTACCATCTCTGTTGGGATCTCCTGATCAAGCATTCCGGGTCCCCAAAGGGCACACCTTCTCCATGGTCGTTGGGGATGAACTGTGGCATGCGACTGGAAAAGAGGTCCGGGTCTTTTTGCCAACGACCGATGGCAAGGTGCAGTTTCAAGTCCTAATACGGGCACTGTATCAGGAAGGTGCGGGTGAAGTGGTTTCTGGTACCCTGATGCCCTCGGATCCTGATAAGGTGTTCTTGGGTCACGGCGACGGCAAGGTCAGTATATACTCCAGGAGCGGGTATGCTTGCCTCGGCGTGGTAAGCCTTAGCTCTTTCAAGATCAACACACTGGCAGGCGTGGGTAACCACATCTGGGTGGGATACAACTCGGGCAGAGTCTGTGTCTACAACATCGCACAAACTCCGTGGGTTGTAAAGAAGGATTGGCAAGCTCATGAGAATCCGGTGGTCAAGCTCCTCCCGGACCGTTCAAGCTTCTGGACTTTGGACAGGTCCCAGGTCATTTCACTCGGCGCAGACAACATGGTCAGGGTTTGGGATGGCCTCCTACAGGAGGATTGGCTCGAAGGGGAAATGCAAGCCAAGGACACGGAGTATTCGGAAATAGACCAGCTCAAAGTGCTCGCCATGACATGGAACGCCGGCGCATCGACACCCAATAGCCTGCGGTACTCTCAGAACGATGCAAGCTTCTTCCAGTCGCTGCTACAGAGTGGCGAATCCCACGATATTCTAATCTTTGGATTCCAGGAGCTGGTAGATTTGGAAGACAAGAAGGCCACAGCGAAGCGGTTTCTCAAAGTGAAGAAGAAGGAAGGGTCGGATCAGGAGCGAATGAGCCATCAATATCGGGACTGGAGGGACTTTCTGGTTCGCGCTCTGGATGATTACATGCCAGGCGAACTATACCATCTCTTGCAAACCTCGCACATGGTGGGACTGTTCACGTGCATCTTTGTCAAGGCGGATATCCGGGCACGAATTAGCAATCTCAGCACTGCCGAGGTCAAGCGCGGGATGGGCGGTTTGCATGGTAACAAAGGTGCGGTGGTAGTGCGGTTCATGGTCGACGACACATCGCTCTGTTTCATCAACTGCCATCTAGCGGCCGGACAAGGTCAAGCGCAGAACCGACACAACGATGTCGCGGCTATCCTTGAAGCGCAGATCCTACCGATTGAGAGGGACCCCAACATACGAATAGATAGTTATGTTGGTGGAGGTGACGGCACCATGATAATGGACCACGAGCTCGTCCTCCTGAACGGGGATCTCAACTACCGAATCGACACCATGTCGCGCGACACAGTCGTGATGGCTGTGAAGCAGGGCAACTTGTCTAAACTGCTCGAGCGCGATCAGCTGCTGGTGGCCAAACGACGGAATCCAGGATTCCGACTGCGAGCCTTTGAAGAGTCGCAAATATCTTTTGCACCCACCTACAAGTATGATGTCGGCACGGATAATTATGACACTTCGGAGAAGAAGAGAAGTCCGGCGTGGTGTGATCGACTCCTTCACCGGGGATCTAGAGGCCGGATACAACAAATTGACTACCGAAGACACGAGGTGCGCGTGTCGGACCATCGTCCCGTCAGTGGGAGGTTCTTATACGGCATCAAGAGGATCGATCCCAGACGGAGGGCGGTGGCTTGGATGGAGTGCCAACAACGACTTGAGGACACCAAAGCAAACGTTTCCATTGATGAGAAGTAAGTTTTTGGTCTGGTGTTAGATTTTCACCATGATTGTGACACGAAGATAATATGCCCTGAATAATATCGAATTAAACTAACAATCGATACACAGGCAATACTACCTGACAGATATTATTGGCTACGATGTCGACACGAGTCGCCAGCTCATCCAGGAGAGATCTTCCAGGAAAGCACATCGAAGTCCCAGTAGAGGCAGAGGAGATTCGGGAAGATGAGGTAATGCTGTGGGCTTATGAACGATAGGGAAAGATACACACTGAACGAGAGCATGGCTAGCGGCAATCGAAGGAAGAAATCAAACGGTCAACGCGTGATACCTTTTGTGTGCATACGAGTAGCATTATGAACCGGCAGGGTGTTGAGTGTGAAATTGGGAGCTGTTGATTGACGGGACATATCGGCGGCTATAAAAACAGGCGTTCTAAGGCTTGGGTTGTCAAGGGTTTTGGTGGAATTTTAGACAAAACGAACGCTATCGGGGATTTGGGTAATGTTTTAGTTTCCTTTATCTGTTAGCATACTTACAGTAGAAGAGCGTTCATGACCTCCAGGTGGTCCCTCACTGTTGGTGCCGAGAGCGAAATGGAACAATCCATCAATACATTTCACCATCGCCATACAAGATTTTGCAATATTCTGTAAACGCATTCAAATTCAACTTTTCGGGGGGTATTGGGGTAGTTGGTAGGTAAGGAGCTGGGAGGTAGGCGGGAAAGGGGGTAAGGCTTGCGATGCAGGGTAGGTCATAATCCATGTAGTCAATTACTGTGGCTGCAGCTGTGTCCGGGGTCCGGGTTAGTGGGTCCGGCTTGCAGCCGTGGTGGAGATGGGCGCGACAGGATCAATTCCAACTTGCAAAAAAAATCCGGGTCGCTTTGGGAGCTTCAACAATATCAATGTAATCCTAGATACATTGAACCGACGACAACAACTACGCTTCCAGTGGCGTGCAGGTGCGCCCAAGCTCAATTACCGACACAACAAGTGTTTTTGAGTATTTCAAAAAGCTTGGGAAACTTCAGGGCAGGAGACGCGGCGGATAGGTTAGTCGAGCTGGAAATCCGAGCTTTCATGCAGTGTCCTTTTTGGAAAGCTATCTTGATCTAACGACGTCCCCTCCATTCTTCCAGCGCCACCCCGGTCACTAAAAGATGCCGCCGTCCAAAACATTTTCCTTCTTGTCGAGCTTACTGCGCTCAAGGCCAACGACCGCCAGCATACCCAGCATATCGCCAGCTATCCAGTCAAGATGGGTATCGAGTAAACGCACCTTCACAATACCGGAGCCGATCCCGCTCGTGCCCGACGTACCGACCTTCCTCAGGCTGATCGGGCGTGACCTGGTCAAGCACGCGTCCAAGTTTCCGTCGTGGGAGGCTCTTTTCTCCCTGACGCCGCCGCAGCTGCGCGAGCTGGGCATTGAGCCGGCGCGGTCGCGGCGGTACCTGATCTCGTGGCGGAACAAGTACACGCAGGGCCACTTTGGCATCGGAGGCGACCTGAAGCACGTCGTCGACGGCGCGGCGGAGCTCAAGGTTCTCAACATCCCCAAGGGCCCGCTCAAGACGCACCGAGTCGTCGTCAACGTGCCGCCCGGAACCAAGCCCGAGGACGTGCCCGAGAAGGAAAGGCCCCGAATCCAGGGCTACAAGGTCATTGGCACTAGAACCATTGCGGGCCCGCACGCCGTGCCGATGAAGAACCACGAAGGGTCGATCTTCAAGGCCGTCGATGGCCTGTGGGAGCACAAGAGGGGCAGGAAGATTGATGGTGGTGAGAGGAGGCGGGCCGAGGTGCGGTTCAAGAGGAGGGTGGAGGAGCGCAAGGCCATGAGGGAGTCCCAGGGCTTCAACTACTGATAGGTCCAGGGATCCTGATAGCGAATGACTTTTCTGTGGCCAGGGCCGCAGACGGTGTTTCTCACCCTCATCCCGACCAGCACGCTGTACATCACCGTATACTTCTAGAATCTGTACAATAAACCATTCACCTAACGTGCAAAAAGGCACACGAGAGCGTTATTACCTTGGCCTCGTGTTATTTGATATTAACCTTTGCTCTGGGGCTTGTGGGGCTTGGCTTCGGGTCGGGACAACATGAAATTCAACGAAACCCGGAAGTTTTGTTGTGGGCAGTGAGAAACAGGGCTTAGGAGCAGCTTGGCTCATCACGTCATCCTCTGGAAATTTGAGCTGCCCGGAGCGGAAGACTCGTCCGAATAAAAGAAAAACAAAAAAAGCTAGAGTAAGCAGGGCGAAGGATTGATTACCGGGTGGTACCTACGGTATGCTACCATAAGCATACCGCACATGCCGCGGGCCGCGGGCAAGGGGTTGGGTGGGTGTTGTCCTAGCCTCAGTCCAGAACAATTCTGATATAATTACCTATCTACCTACCTAGCGGTCCTCGGGCATACCGGATTTTCGTGTGTGTGTGTGTGTGTGTGTGTGTGTGAGTCAAAAGGACCGCGGGAGGGGTGGGCACCAGAGTATCCCTGATGACCTCTTGGGGCGGGTTTGAAAATCACGGGGTTGAAACAACGATTACATCCCATCCCAAAGTGGTTTTTTGTGTCATCAATTATGGGCACCAAGTCGTCCAATCAAGCTGCCCGGGGGAGTTCGCCGTGACAGCTTATATCGCATGCACGTGCCAGAATCAATGTATGCCGGTATGACTGTTTGTTCAGGCAGCCAGGGCATCCATCGGGCGGAGTTGATAATCGAGGCCCGAGCTCCGTGTGAACTCGGAGTATCGGATCTTAAGCCCGGTTCTGGGCCCGGCGGCATGGTGGTGTAGGCGCTAATTATTAGGTTCCTACCTTATTATCCTGGGCGCTTGTAGCATCACCTCGGGCTTAGTCATCAGCGTGGCTCGGCATTATGGCTTGGAGCCGCCAACCGCCAGTACTATGCTACCTAGTCAGTCTTGTAATTACTTCGTAGTTCGTTTGACAAGCTTGGTTGCGGGTCCCGATGCAACCCTCCCAAGGCTGTACCTTTTCTCAACCACCTTAAACTTGACGTATCATCTCGTGTAGAGCGTGTCTGCTCGCCCCTCTCCAATTTGAATTGCTGACAGGAGAGCAGATTCTACAACAAACGAACAGTCCTGTGTGGGAATCCTGCCGATTCCTCTTTCGTTTAGACTTACCGTAACGAGTCTAGGTATCCAGAATACCTACCTACCGTAAGGTACGTATCGCAATCAATGCCAATCATGCCTGATCCTGGGTCGATCGATTTGATCCCGTACCTTGTCCATCATCACAAAAGAGAAGCAGCAAAGTTACGCGTGTTCTGTTACGAATGAGTCATTCTTACTATGGTAGTCGACCAGTATCCACGACTTGGCGAAACAGAAGCCAGAAGCTAGGTAGCGAGGGACGCTATCTTCAGCTTGCAATTAGTGTTTTTTTTTTTTTTGTCTTTTTTCATGTGTGTTTCTGTTTGTCTGGCTTTCCGTCATCCGCACCCGGTTCTCATGATCATCGTGAACCAATGCAGCACGCAACATGCTCGACTAGGCACCTACATCTTACCAAGCAGACTCTTTTGGCACATTTCTTTAGTCTGGGTTTCACTCGGAAGCTATACACCTTGACATTACAACCGAACTATGTACCTGCTTGACCGGTACGCCTATCGAATAATTTTCGGGGATGGCGGATCTCCGCCGTTCCTCATGATGGAGAAAGGGACCCGACTCCCCCACTGTCCACAGACGAGCGCCGATAGGTCCCGGATGTCCACCGACACCAGTCAGTCAATCGACTTAAACGATCCAAGCTAGTAAAAACAACCTACAAGGATACCCTCCGGGAATAAAGAGATAAATGCGTCACCACCGACGACGCAGGTGATTTTAAAATGTGATCGGCTAACCTAAGCAATGGGTTTCTGCATACGACAGGTCCATCACTACTGGCTGGGCAACGGGGGTCTGGGGTCTGGTAGGTAAGGTACCCTAGGTACCACCTACCTTAGTCTTCGAGGTACAGTTTTACACTGAGTACCTAACCTACACTACCACACCCTAGATGCAAAGAAAGGGCTGGCTGGGCCTTGGCCGATGATTGTGTGTGGGATGATTAAATTCAGGCTCCCATTGCCTCTTCAGATCGGAGAACGAAACAGTCCAAGCATCTTCACAGACGGGATGTATCTCATCCCGGCTTGTGTTCTTTCTCTTGCACAGTCAGTCAACTCTGGCGCGTGACCCTGTCTGTCGTCGTGGAAATTCCTTCGAATCTCACCTGGATTTCTCTCTCACACACACACACACACACACACACAGGTTACATCAAGTCAGTCATACATCACACAGGCGCGCGGCCCCATCCCCCCGTTGTGTTTTGCTTCCATTTAATACGCGGAACAAATCCATTTTGCGTGCGGAAGAAGCTGCTTACCCCAAAGGGTATCCCATGCGAGGTACCTTGGCCTAACATGCTACCCGCCTGCCCTATCACCATTGCCCTTCGCACATGCAAAGCCGTGTTTTTAAGTCGAATGTGTGAATTGGTGCAGCTAGCTGCTCCGCACCTAAATCCCAGAGCAATGGGTCGGATCAGTCATACTGAGCCGCACACCTTTAACCAAAGTAATCCGGATTTGGAATCCAATCCTTCCGCTGAGCTAGGTGGTTATACATAATTCCCGAGCAACCTAATTTTACCTGTCTTACCTATCTGATATTCTCGAATTGGACTGGGATTCGCCTAAAGCTCAATCATCTGCTCACTGCCTGCACCCATCAAACCCCATTTCCTTGCTCCTCCTTTGGCTTATGCAGAGTATCCGTTCCATTTATTTATCTATCCATCCATCCATCATCCATCCATCTACCCACCCACCCAAATCAAGCATGCTACTCGGCTCCACCAGCCGTCAAAGTTGACCGCCATGATGCCCGCATACACAGACATAGTCATAACTCGCTGCTACGCTATAATTCTCCGTCGACGTACATGCATGCTATACCTTGCCATGGCCGGCTGCCTAGCTATGTAGGTATGTTCGTTCCTGAGTATTTACCTCAGGTAGCGATCCGGGTGGTTCCGGGTCTCTGATACTCCCTCTCCTTACTCCTGCCCGAGCTCTGACTCTAAACACATGACAAGGCAGCACCTGGTCGCTTGACGCAACACGACACCACACCCCCCTGACGGTTTTAAAAAAAAAAAAAAAAAAAAAAAACTCGGCAGCCCTATGAACGACCACATTTCTCGATGCCTCTTAGCGTTCTCCGAGCCGAGTAATATTAGTAGCTAGCTTTAGCTATGGATTGTGGCTTAGATGCTCTCCCCCCGTATATCATCTTATGTGACCGGCCCCCAATCAAACAATCTGTTAACCTCAGTTTGCGTACGCGTGTTGTTCTCCTGGACTCCAATACAAACGGTCGTCATCTTGATTACCTTGGCGTAATCTACCTTTACCTTATTGTCGTTCGGTCTGTATCGATCTGGACACTTACATTTGAAGGACTTGCGTGTGCCCATCTGCGGAGTACCGGACATCTCACTACCCGACCCCGAGTCCTACACCAAGGTTTCTTTGTATCTGGCGATATTATATCGATTCAAGCTTGAGCCCCGCTGATGACGCGGGAGTCTTCTAACCGAGCTGCAACCTTGACGTCGAGATCTCTCACCCCCTTTGTGCTCACAAACCCAAGATACCCTTCGCTATATTATATATAACTAGCGGCAGCTGCCCCAGGCTCGTCAGAGGAGGGGCCACAGCAACAGCTTTTCACATATCATACATTGATCTGCCAGTATCAGGTAATTCCCGGTACAGACATTAAGGTCCACAGAAATCAATTTGCCACAAAAACATAAGACGGCATCTCGGAGAAGGAATCTATCATCCAGTCCCATCTATATGTCATCTCATAAAACATCGACGGCAAATACATCCTCAGGCGACCCAGACCCCCGGAATAGTCATCAGGACGCTGTAGGCTCGGAATCGTCTGATCCAAATATGCACAACTACTCAAGCATGCCGTCATCATCGCCACAGGGCTCGAGGAAACACGGCTCCTCGAGCAAATCGAAGCAGAAGTCAGACGACTGGTCTCAAGTCACAGATCCAGAAGAGAGGAGGCGCATCCAAAACCGCATTGCGCAACGGAAATTTAGTATGTATACATGCGTATCAACCACAGCACTGGCATTTCGAGTATGTGGCTGAACATTTTGATAGGGAGCAAGGCCAGAGAGCAGAAGGAGAAGAGTGACCGGGACTCACGCAATGTCGAGTACGCCGGTAGCAGTTACCAAGTCCCTGGAGCGGACGACTTGGGGCTGACGGAAAGTGACGTTGCCCCATCAGGTCTGCCATGGGGTGGCGTTAACATGCACTACGTCGTTGGACGCGGACATGATGATACGGGAAGCGGTGATCGAGGTGGCGCGAGCGCAGCTGCACATCAAAGGGGCGGTTCAACCACGGAAACTTATACCTACGGCAGCGACCCACATTACCTGAGTCCGACCTACCCGGATATGAAAAATTATGCTTACACGGGATCTGGCAGCTGGGAGGGAAATGACGATAACGCAGAGGGAGACGACTCGTTATATTACGAGAGCACCCCCTATTACTATGACTATCAGGGGTCCTCGAGCCGTTAGTCGATCGGCGGGTATGACCGAAGGACTCGAGGTATGATCGATATCTGTGGCCAGTTCCGTCCCTTGCTTTGCACGCATCTGACAATGAGCTACAGGGGATGACTGATTAAACAACCCCTGAGTCCTCTCGACAAATCTTATGACTACCTCAAACCAAACCCAAAAAAAACACTCCCCTCAAATGATCCAGACTTGTTCGGGCGTGGCTCAAAGAACTTCTGGACGAAGATGATGATTAACGACCGAAGCGTTTCCCCAGTTAACGCCGATTATATGATCAAGATCGTTTACCTAGTTATCTCCGATCTTACGATTTCACTTTCGTATTTCTACTTGCACTTCCGCCAAGGCGGATGTCAGCCCTGTTGTACTTTTTCTCGCTTTCTTGATCTTTGCTTGGATGCCGTTGGTTTTACCATCGGATTGTACCACCATGTTGTTTTTGGACCCCATCACATCCCTTACCGAGGCGATCTCCCCTCATCTACACCGCTAGATAGAAGTTAGAATTTTTGGGCTGTTTGCTTTTCTTTTTCATGTCTAGACTGAGCTATGAATTCTTGGGGCAAACTGAAAACCATGCGAACAAGAGCTACGAGTATTCCAACATTTTTATCTTTGTGTGAACTGAGCGAAATAATCGTGTTTGATATTATTGTTTTGATGCTTAGTCAACCTGGGTATGATTTCAAATACTTCTTTTTTGGTGATTGCGGGGTGTATAAGCGTGATGATTTAACAAGTGATCTCCAGTTCTGACTGAAAGTGCTGACCCTATCTAGTTAAGCATGGCGTTCAAATTGCTGGAATTGCTTATGTCTGATGATTGCCACTCGGGTCTGATAGTTCATCCGCTTATGGCTGTCAGACTGGACACTCGAT
The DNA here is from genome assembly GCF_000002495.2 of Pyricularia oryzae 70-15. Classification (NCBI taxonomy): domain Eukaryota; kingdom Fungi; phylum Ascomycota; class Sordariomycetes; order Magnaporthales; family Pyriculariaceae; genus Pyricularia; species Pyricularia oryzae. The sequence goes on along the minus strand of NC_017853.1, from coordinate 2,191,636 downwards.
ATTTTAGTCGTCTAGAACTAGTATTTCACCATGGTGGCGTACGTGAGGGTGAGACGATGTTGCCGTGCAGACCCCGAAACTTGGGAGTTTTTTTTTAAGCATCTCATAACCCAAGACGATGTGACGTTATAATTTCAAGCATGGAAGCGAATCATGTAGGCGGTTAATCATGTTTGCCGCTTCGCCCCTGAATCCCAAAGTGTAAAAAAAGTTCTCTCGGCCCAGTTTTATATGGGACGTTTTGGCGTGAAGCGTGATCTTGGAACTGAAAAGTCGGAAAAAGAACGTCTCTAGTCGGATTCGGAGACTTTCTGCAGGCCGTTCTTGAATCTTTTCCATGGGAACCATTTGCCAACCACTTTCCCATGGATCAAGGCAAGAGGCACTGGTCCGTAGTGACGCGAGTCTCTTGAGGCGGGAATGTTGTCTCCCACGAGCCAACAATGACCCGGAGGGACCTGGATTGGAAGCAGCTCGATAGTCAGGAATCTTTTGCCCCAGTTCTCTTTTTTGACATTATTTTGGCCTCATTTTTTTTTTCTTACCCCTACCCACCTCTCTCTCTGTCTCTCTCTCTCTCTCTTCCTTGGCGTCTTATGGTGCAGCTTACCAGTTTGGGGGTAAGAAGCTGTTCTGTCGAAAGAAAGCGCCAAGAGAAACAAGGAGGGTGAATATTTTGGGATCAAAAGGGAGAAAGAGAGCCTGAAAATAAAAAGTACAAAAGAGGGGGTTGGAGGATTTTTGCCCGTCTCACCTGAATCATCTCACTGCTCCCGCTCTCTGGCGAGTTGATGAGGACGTAATCTCCAGGCATGCCAATGACCCTCTTCATGCCCGTGTCCTTCTTCTCCACGGGTATGTCGTAGGCCACGACGTCACCGACCCCGATGTTCCTGCCACGGCGGTACGTGCGGTTGATGACAGCGGCCTCGCCGACAACCTCAAAGGTCGGCAGCATGGAGGGTCCCCAGGTGGCCGAGTAGCTGTAGCCGTTATAAAAGAAGACGTGGAACAAGGCAAAGGTCTTGAGGACCCATATGGTCGGCTTGATGGGGAAGAAGGTCGAGCTGCCGGAGAGCCGTCCGAGGAATCTAGATGAGAATGATGTCATTTTTGAGTTGTTTTTTTTATGGTTCTCTCTTCAATCTTCGCAAGGCAGTTTTATCCAGGCCCTATAACAGCCGTCTCGGGAGAAGTCAAGTCATTCCATTCAGAGACGGTTGGTTGACTCGTACGAAAAAATATGTTAAAGGAAAAGAAAAAAAAGAAAGAAAAAAAAATTCCGTTGAAAATTGCCGATATCTTCAAATTGAATGTTTGGTCCTATAGCACAACCAACAGACTACCTGCACTGCATCCACTGGAACAAGTCGATGGTACAACGGCACAAGTTTCTGTAACGGCAGGTGCCGGGCTTAATGCTTTGTCAGCCATATTCTGTGAGGCACGCCAAGCTTCTCGACCCCTGTACCCGGCCTGAGCTCCACCTGTGAAAAAGCTCCAGGAACGGCAAAGTTGAGCTCCTGAGCCGAGAGACTAGTCTAGCGGAGGATGCATCCATACCTAGGTACCTGCCTAAGACACATAATCCAACTTGCACCTTTGGCTCGCCGCGACTTTTGATCATCCCGCAAGCTTCTCGGCCGAGCCCAAACTGTGTCATCAAAAGGAGAAAGCAATACCCCGCTCTTTGACAGCCCAAACTCGACAATGATTTGCCCCAAGGCACTCGCAGTGCACCTAAAACCAGTCACGGCGGGATGCGTGCGCATGCTGGCGAGCACCGCGCGCCCGACCATATGCCTGGCGCATCTTGCCTCAAAGGCACTACCGACGGCGACGGACCAAAGGCGATCAGCCAACCAGATACGATGTTACGCCAGCAGAAAAAGGACAGCAAAATCATTCCCGGAGATAGCGTCGGCTGATGAGGGTCGGGTACTAGCTCGACGCAATGACCGAAACGATGCAGAAGAAGGAGTCGAAGAAGAAGAGGGTCCCTGGGACTTCAAAAAGATGGGAAGGTTCCCAAAGGACGAGGAACTTCTCGAAGTTTGCGAGAAGATAGTATTCCGCAAAGCCGACGGGCTGTCGGAGCCGCAATGGCTGGTGGAAGTGCTCAAGAACGCCGACCTCAAGACCGATCAACTAGAGTGCATTGCCCTACCTGGGCCCACGAACAGAGGTCTTCTCTACCCGATCTGCCGATTCATGAACCGGGAGCAGTTGAAGCGAGAGCAGAAGGAAAGGGAAAAGGCGGCCCGGCGCAGCAAGGTCATGACCAAGGAGATGGAGATCAACTGGGCCATCACCAAGCATGACCTAGGCCACAAGTTGAAGCAGCTGCTGAAATTCCTGCAGAAGGGATGCCAGTGTGAGATCACTTTTCAAAATAAGGTCAGGGGGAAGAAGAAGGCGACCATGGAGGAGATGCAGGAGACGGTCAGGCTGGTGAAGGAGGCGATTATGGATATTCCCGGAGCAAACGAGTATAAATCTGCGGATGGCAGCGTGGGATCGCCTGTCTACAAGATGTTTTGGCAGGCAACGCCGAAAAAAGGAGCAGAGGGAGAGTCTCAAACTTCGACATAGCTTGCAGAGCTCCATAGACCTCTATCCCCTAACTCAGGCATTGAAGACACATAGCTGAGATAATCGGGAAGCCTGATCGGATGGCAATTGGTCGAAATTTTGTATAGTAAAGGCACTGTACTGATAGTGTTTGTTTGAAGCGGGCATTCATATGTGGCGCGAGAGTTGAGCCACTTTGTAGAATTACAGTAGATCTAGATAGAATTAGAGCTTTGTTCATGCGTACTAAGTAAATGTACCTGACAACTGGCTAGGTAGCTGTACCTACGCGACGTTGGGATGATCTGAATGGTTGGTTGAATCGTGGGGTATGCAAACATGGGGGTGTCTGTAAAGCTTTTGTCTGCAAGGCGGGATTTTAGGCGGGGCAAATTCCACCACCAAGCTTAGGCACAAATGGGTGACTCAACCTTCGCGTGCAGGACCAGCCAGGCCAACATTAAAACAGCATTTAAACTGTTCACAGGAAAAAAAAAGAATTGCTGGCCCTATAAAATTATTGGCCTGTATCGTCTAAGGCTCTGTCTGCGGTCCGGGAAGCTTCTCACATCTAGGCAAAAATACAATTGCAAACAATACCAGCAAATCACAACCCCGCGAAATCCCTTGGGAAAGCTTGATCACGGGATTTGGACTTGTGCATACAGCCAGCACGGCGCACCACCGACATGACTTCGGTCGCGACCGACGGTCCCACCCCGGGCCCCGGAGCAGACGTTACCAGTGCTCCCGACACATCAAAGTTGACAGAGAAGCCCCTAGCCCCGGCGGCAGCGTCTGGCAGCGCAGATGCCCCGGCTGCAACGGCGGGGGCGGGGGCGACCCCATCAAAGAAGATGACCGCAGCTGCTGAGGCAAAGGCCAAAAAACAAGCAGAGAAGGCTCAAAGGCGAGCACAAGCGATTGCCGCAAAGGCCGCCGCCGCTGCCCCTCCGACAGGCCCCGCATCGGCGACTGAGGCTCCAGCCACGCAGCCTACCGTACCAGGCGCCTCAGGGGACGGAGCAAAGGGCGCCAAGTCCAAGTCAAAGCAGGACGGGCCGCAGCAGGTGCCTGGCGGAGGGCGTCCTGCACACGGTGGAAAGCAAGCCGCTGGCTCGTCGCATGCATCATCACAAAAGGAGAAAAAGGAGGCCAAGCCTTCGGCACCGTTGTGCTTTAGCCATCTTCCAGTTGCCAAGAGGATCTCCCTGCCAGAGGCCGACAGGGATGTGCACCACGCCGTGCTTGCCCTTGGCCAGAAGATGGGAACGTTTGCCCTGAGGGAGAACATTGCCAGGCTCAGGGGGACGTTGCTGGCGTTCAAGGAGGTAAGATGCGATCTTGGCCGTCTAGTTTTTCTCGAATTATTCACTGACATCCGGTCTAGGTTCTACTATCATACGAGGCGCCTGCTGGTAACTCGTTTTCGAGACACTTTGTTCCATACGTCTTGAATCCGCAGATTGAATATCTGACCGAGTGCAGGCCTATGTGCTTCGCCATGGGCAATGCGATTCGGCAGATCAAGAGCCGCGTTTCAGAGCTGGACATTGAAACTTCGGACAAGACCTCCATCAAGACGCTCTGCAAGGCGGTCGATGCCTTCATAGAGGAAAAGATCAACTATGCCGAGGTCATTGTAACCAAAAATGCAGCAGATATGATTGCCGATGGCGATGTCTTGTTGACTTATGGCCACCACAGGCTAGTACAGAAGGCTATGCAGCTGGCATGGGCTGACGGCAAGCGCTTCTCCGTCGTGGTAGTGGCTGACAGCACCGGAGCAAATGGTCGGGACCTGGCCAAGCTACTGCACACAGAAGGCGTCAAGGTTTCATACGTCCCGAGACTTGTCGAGCTCAGCGGCATCCTTCGCCCAGGCACCAAGGTGATGCTTGGCGTCGAGTCTGTCTTTGCCAATGGAGCCCTATATGCCCCGTTGGGCACCAGCGATATTGCAGCAGCGGCAGCGCTACGGGACATACCTGTCATCGCCCTTTCCGAGTCTATCAACGTGGACAGAGACCGTGTGGCAATCGAACCTCTGACCTACAACGAAATCGAGCCCGACAAGTTTACTGGAGACGGGTTCAGGTTGCTCTTTGACACCACCCGTGAGGAGCATGTATCCGTCTTGATAACCGAGTTCGAGACAGAGACCGGGAACGCCCCGCCAAGCGCTGTTCTTGCAATCCTTCGAAAACAGGATGACCCTAACTGACCTTGGTGTAAACCGGCGGGATACCTGTGGCCATGAGGTCCGAGCCTGGTCTTCATGTCACTCCTGTCTTGTCCTTCTCAACATAGAAAATTGCTGGGAACCAAAAAAAAAAAAAAAAAAAAACAAACAAACAAGGAATAAAAAATAAGATCTGTATGCTACCGACAGTTTGTCCGTAGCCTCAGACTTGATGCTAAGAAATTTGAATTCCGATTTTGTGATATGGTCCTCCAAAGGTACCTGGCCAGCATTGAGAAGCTAGAAATGGGTCTCTTCTCGTCCTTCAAGGTCCTCGATTCCACGTATCTATTTGCCGTTGTTGTAGATTTCCCGTCGACGTCCATCGTATCATCCCTCCGTCTAGTGAGCAGCCGCCTCTGTCTCAGCGGCCTCCAGCTTCTGTGCTCTCCTTGCACGCTTCTCCAGCAAGAACTCTTTCCTCTGTGCCAACATGGCGGTTTGCCTATCATCAACGCCCTGCAGCCAGTATCCAAAGCTACCACCGACCGCACCGAAGAAAGGGTAAGCCCAGAGGCCTTGCTTGTGGAACAGCGGCACCATCTGGAGACCCAGCTGCCACGCTCGGACGGCCACGCCTGTCCATCTCGCAAACGAGGTTAGTTCAAATGCCTTTTTTATTGACCAATTGATCTGATCATTGACGGCCAGAGACGGCAAATTGTCGTGATTTCAGGAGGCGTAACGCACCGAAGCCGGCCCAAAAGACGACTCTGGAAACCATCTTATGTGATTGACTGAGTTGTGTTATCGTGCTTGCTGCGATGGAGGCTTAGGTTCTGGTCGACGGCTCTTCGATGGCCTGATTCGACGATTTCGGTGGGATCGCAGGTGCGATTCTGCTGCGAGGTATTGTTGTGGATTGGGGGTGTCGTCAAGTTGGTACAATTCAATGAACCGAGCAAGCTTCCTAGTGAGTCCCGCCGACGCGAAGGACCCAATTCAATTCAATCCCGACGTCAGGCTTGCCAGAGCTTCGGCAATACTGTTTATCCTGAAGCCGTCAATGAGATCAGCTGCTATTGGCTACTGGAGGAATTCAAACCCCACATAGGCTCGACAAAGCCTCCCCACCTACAATGTCACACTGCAGGTACCTTGGCTGATCCTTGCAACCTTGGCGACAGGGACGGAGCATTCAATCAATCTCAATTTAGCAGGCACGCGCAACACCTTTTCGCGATCCTTCGACATCTTTTTCCCTGCAAATCATTCCTGCGACTGGAGCAGATGTCACTCACTTAAACTACTAATCTTCTCGGCCTAGTCTCCAGCAAGTCCATTTCAGAGGAAGCCAGATTTGTTTCTGTATTCAAAAAATCAATAAGTTTCGCTGAAGATCCTGGAGCAAAACCACCAGCCACGTCGCTCGGCTAAAAGCCAAAAAGAAAGCACTGCGAAATCCCCGCCAATTAGCCATGCCCAGCAAACAAAACCAGTTCCTCGCTCGCTAGCTTTTGGGTTGGCGCACGTTTTCAACATTGAAGCCCAACGCGCTCAGTCAAGTTGGATGCACTTTCCATCACCAACGTAAGACCAGCACGGCCCCCGAACCAATGGCTGCGGCAACAGCCATGCCAGTCGTTGAAGAATCTCGAGGCGATGTAGCTCCGGTGTTGAAGCCGCTGTCTTTCAAGGCATCTGAGCTTCCACTATCGTCTGCCGTACGGTCGGCGATCGAGACGCTGGCGCATGGGTTCAAGAAGAAGGGCGGATATGACGAGATTAGGAAGCAGGTCTGGGATAAGTTCGAGGCGAGCGTATGTTTGAGCTTTGCCACTTGTCGACTATCGACTGGAATTTCGCAAGCCAAATTGCGGTGTTGCTAACTGGTTGACTGCAGGACTACGAGGCACAAGTTACGAAATCTATTTTAGAGGTCGCCGAGCAGGAAGTCGAACGGAATGCACACCAGCTCCTAACGCTCGATCGGGGCAAGGCTGCTGCCTTAATCGACGGCGCCCTTGACCGTAGTGGTGTTTATCAGAAGGCAGAGGCCGTCATTGAGAGTCTCATCGACTTCGAGGCAATAGAGAACAACATCCGCGAGCTAAGGCGTGCCGAGATTGGCGAAGAAGCAGCCCTCGCCGAACAAGAGCGAGGTTCAAAAACCGACATTGCTTATGCTGCAGATCGGGCTGCCAGGCAGGCTGAGCGCGAAAAGGTCAGGGACGAACTCCGGAAGGTGGAGGAGATGAAACGAAATCTCGAGCGGGACATCCGTGAAAAAGAGGAGCGAGCTGCTAGGGAGGCACGAGAAAAGGAGCGTGAGGCGAAGCGCAAGGAGCGTGAGAAAGAGCGGGAACGAGATCGTAGCAAGGATAGGCGCGAAAGGCGACGTGAAAGCCGAGACAGGTCACGACGCGGAAGCAGAGATCGTGATCGTTCGCGCTCACGCCGCCGGGATCGTTCACGAAGGCGAGACAGAAGCAGGGATGGGACCAGAGACCGCGACCGCGACAGGCATCGTGACTCTGATAGGAGAAGGAGCACCAGGGATGACGGTCGGTCCAAGGAGCCATTGTCTCAGAAAGACCTTCAGCGCCTCGAAGAACAAGCGCTCGCGGATCTTTTACGTGAAAGCACCAAAGACACGCCAAAGCAGCCAGAGCTTGAGGTTGATGAGACCCTAGTACCACCGCCGCGGAAGAAGGCTAAACCTGGATCGGCAATATTCTCCCGCAGTGATTCCAACCCGGATGTCAAGAATGCTTCCGAGGGCAAGAAGCTGTCGGCAGCAGCGCCCACTGTCAAGCAATTAACACCAATTACGAAGCCATCGGCAAAACCTGAGGTCAAGACGATCAAGGAGATCAAGATCAAGACGGTTCCCATGGCTGAGACCCCAGCCCCGCCTCCATCTCAAGCACCACCCAAGGCTGAAGCACCTAGGGAGGAAAGTAAGGACACGGCAACTAAGTCGGGCAAGGAAGATCCGCCAAGCAAAGACCGCGAGCAGGCTCGACGACCTAGCAGCGTACAGCGATCGTCTGACCGTGACCGTGACCGTGACCGTGGTGGCCGTGACCGGGAGAGATCACGAGACAGACATACCCGAGATAGGAGTAGAGCCCGGGACCATAGTCGACAATCTCGCATTGATGAGCGAAGACGGCCGGATCGTCGATCCAGATCTCCTCGGCCTAGACGTGATAGCCGCAGCTACAGGGATCGCAGCAGGTCCCGGGTTAAAACGGACAGGAGGGATGAGAGAAGTCGCTCCAGGACTAGGGTGGATCGTCGTGATGACCGGAGAGATCGCAGCCGCTCCAGAATACGCAGAGATGATCGCCGAGATGAGCGAAGGGACGGTCGCAAAGACGACCGACGTGACAATAGGCATGACGATCGACGAGACAGAAGGGATCAAAGCCGATCTAGGGCGCGCTCGCCCAGAAGGGCGCGCAGCAGCTCAAGACGGGCAACAGAACGGCGAGGAGCAGACCGGGGAGTTTCCCCAACTAGATCCACTTGGAGACAGCGCAGCAGATCTCGGGCTAGGTCACCTAGACGGGACAGGAGTAGACACCGGGATAATTCTAGAGCGGGACGTGGCCGTGACCGATCACCTGCTCGGCCCAGCAAATCCGATACGGAAAAGAAAGCAACTACAACTGCAACTTCTTCTACTGCTGAAATTGAGAAGGATGTCGCTTCCAAGGAGACGAAAAAGACAGTTCCAACAACGTCGGATGATCTAAAGTCTTCGGTCCCAGCACAGACCAGCACTGCGGGAAGCTCCGAGACGAAGAAATCGACTTCTGTTTCAAAGGCCGACGTTGGAAAGCCTCCAGAGAAATCCGATAGCGACAGGGACAAGGCGGGAGGCCGGGCTGTCGACGACCGGGATGCCAGAGGTGACAAGCGCCATGCCAGAGATCGCAGCAGATCACAAAGACGCTCAAGGAGCCGCCGTCGCAGCAGAACACCGATACGGCGCGACAGAAGTACACGGCGGCGCAGCCGCTCACGTCAAGACGCTCCATCCACAGCCACGCGACCACCCCACAGTCTCGATAGGGAAGGGAAAGAGGAGTGGAAGCAGGAGGAAGTACGCAAACGTGAGAAGGAAGCTCGTGCATATTTGGCGGCACAGCGGGAGAATCGAGATCGGCCAGCCCCGGTCTCCGGGTCTGATGAGAAGCGCAGCCCAGGCGACCGCTCGCCAGATGTCAAGCGCACTGTTACGACCGGCACGCGGGAAGAGATTGACCGCTATGTGCCTGGCGACCGTCGATCAAATATTGATCGCCAGACTACGGGCGGGCGAGATCGTAGCCGCAGTCGCGACAGGGACAGAGATCGAGCTAGGGATAGAAGTCGCGACAAGGACAGGCGAAATGATAGGGATCGTCGTGATGATAGACGTGATGACAGACGTGAGAGACGCCGCAGCCGTTCTCGAAGTCGGAGCCCGCGGAGAGACAGGGAGCGGGATAGCTATCGAGATCGGGATCGTACCTCACGTCGAGACAGGTCAAGGAGTGCCTCTCTCATGAGGCGTCGCGATCGCAGCAGGGAACGAGACAGGGCGAGGAACAGGGACCGCGATAGGGAGCGGAGTGACCGCCCCTCACGCCGGGACCGATCGAGGAGCGTGTCTGTCAGGAGGCGTCGTGACCGCAGTCGAAGTCGTAGCCGTCAACGGAGTAGAAGCCGACGCTAGGATCCTCCGCTTGCCTCCACCTACAGACCTGAGCACAACAACGCCCATGCTGCCCTGAAAACTCCAATGGTTTCGGGCGGTGGAAACATCTCTGCAATGCCATTTATTACGGGGCAGCACCAGGCTGTCGCTATCCCACCTGGACAGGCTTTAATACGTTCCTCTATCTCTCGCACTGACCCTTTTGTGCCGGGTACAGCCCCAGGAGGTCCCAGGTCTTGGACGAGCGGCCAAGCTCCAGGGAGAAGTCAACTTCGAGGAAGCACCTCCAGATCTCTGGGAGGCGAAACAGCTAGCTCGATCTCCCGATTTATCCCTCATGGGAATTCCCAGATCTATACCATGCCTGCCGCTCCAGGCACAGCGGACGCTTGGGCATCGACAACGCCGACTCATCGCCCTGATACTGTACAAGTCCTAAAATCTCAGTATCCATGGCAGAGTCTGTCAAAGCGAAATCGACCCCGCTGATCAGCGTGTTACGACATGGGAATAGTGCAGGGTTTAAATCTGTGGGAAGTGATCGGATAGAACCGTTTACATCGATGGCCTTTTTCTGTTTCTTCTCTACTTGTGGATATGGACATGGGGCCGCCGGGCCTGGGTTCTCTTGTTCCGGCCAATGCTTTCTGCGATGCTTCCTGATATGGACTGGGGATGGTATGTCATTTACTAGTGAAATATCCATGCTTGTATTGGGTGCTTTATAAGGGATGGTGAGATTGACGAATGGTAACTCACTTGTACAAATTTGCAATTTTCAATGCCCAAGGACTCAGTCTTGTCTTGTTGATCCAGTTCTACTATAGCCTTCTGGCTGGTGGGAACATGATATTTGTTCCGGACAGAGAGGTCCTTTAATAAGAGATGAAATGTTCAGTTCACAAATCCAGACCTTGCTCAATGATTTTCTTTTTCATAACTAAATAAGTACTCTTTTTTATTAAGAAAAAGTAGAATAATCCCAAATCCATTTGTCTTTAACCCCCTAAAACGCCCAACTACAAAAATCAAATCCCCTCGTTCTATTATATTCGTGTCATTGCCTGCTGCATCTGCCATCGCAATTTTCCTTCTCCGTCACAACAAGCCTCATTGCGTTCCCGCTTGACGTGAGATTTGCAGTGATCTAGGACTGAGTACTATCGACGACCAACTATAGTTTCCTTCAGACTGTAGGTGCCATCGTAGAACATTCCAAATGTCACGAGCACGAGGAGGAGCATGACAACGCCCAGAATGAGGGCGCGGCGAACGGCAGGAGACAAACCCGCATCCCCAGAGGAGCTGAACATTGCGCGCGTCCAGTCAGCGGCGGCGACGGAGCGGGACTTGATGACGTCCCATCCGAGGCTGTAGTAGGTCAGAGCGCCGAGAGCAATTGAGTAACCGACAAACTGCATGAGGGAGACCTTCTCGGCATAGAACAGAACGGCAACCACGATGAGGAGGATGTTCTTGAGGATACCAGACAAGGTGAGGACGAGGGATGACGTCTTGCCGATCTGATGATTTTGAATCCGGTCTTGTTAGCTGCTTGGAAAAGGATTGGGTTTAATGATTCAGGGAATAAAATCTAACATACCAGCATGACGCTCGCAACATTGAGCATGAAGGCCACCAAGGCGTTGAGTACGAGCATGACGATACCCACACTGATCAGGTCCTCAACTTGGAAGGTCCTGGCCTCAACGATGAGAGCTACAAAGACATTGGTGACGGCGCAGACGGGGGCGTAGTAGTAGAGAGAGACCAGCGGGTCCATCTTCTTCTGTTCCGAGTCGCCGGCCAGCATGACCTCGATCATGGTCAACCTCAGGGCCTCGAATATGATACCACCCAGCTGATAGAAGACGCCCATCCAGCTGAAGGAGATCTCGCCCAAGCTCGCAATCATGACACCCAAGACGATGACGCAGACGTTGGCGAAAGTCTTGGCCGAGGGCTCCTTCAGGCGCCACGCCCAGGAGCAGAGAAGGACGGCAACAGGGGCGGCGGCCTTGAGCATCTGAATAAAAGACACGGACAGATACATGTAGACCATGTTGGAGCAGACGAGGGAGCCCGAGTAGAGCAGGCCGATGGGGACTACGGAGCGCAAGTAAACGCGGCCAGTCATTTTCACCTCCTTACGCCCATCGAGCATGGTCGTGGTGCGAGCAAGGACCTGCGTCGCCACGGTGGAGAAGATCATGTGCCAACATGTTAGGATGACGGCTATTAGTGGTGAGAATGAACAAGTTAGCCAGCTTTCAGGGGATGGACATATGAAAGGGACGTTCTTGCTCCGAGGTAACAAGTAACGTGAGCTCCCAGTAATAGTAGTATAGTATCAATAATAATTAATACATACGGTATTCTGTAAGATATGGTCGTTAGTATATGTTGGTGAACAACAAGCGTAGAGTTTGCATCGGATATATTTAACGTCAATATGTGCTGGAACTTGACAGCAATTGACGGGAGGATAAATTAGTCGGAAGAAAAAACATACTGAAGGGTGTGTCCTTGTTATCCAAGATCCACTTGTTAAACAAGATGGTGCTGTTGGAGAAAAAGATCCAGCTTCTAAAGAAAATACAGGCGACAGCAGATAGGGCCGTTGGTTAGCAAATAAACGGTTGAGGCGTTTTGGGTTTGTTTCTAATTTCCTTTCCCCAACATGGGGATAGTGGCAGAAAGAGGCGTACGCGATGTAAAGCGCGGGATGGAGACCGCCCCCGGTGGCTTTTTCCAAACCCGACGCCGACATGTTGGTGAGCTTTTGTCGATGTCTTTGTCGGAGCTAGCCAAGCAGAAAAAGGTGCGTCTCCTAGGAATTCGACCCCTTATTTTTGTTCTTTATTCTGGGTGGGATTGATCGAAGAAAACCAAGTGAGAGCGCGACGAAGGAGACGTGCTGCGAGGAACCGCCTAGAAAACTGAAGCCGAAGCTTGTGTGGGTTCTTCACAGTACAAAGTCTCGCGAGTACCTCAAGGTGGGTAAGGTAGATATCGACGGCTTAGGCAGGCAAGGTACCTAACTAACTGATTAGGTTGGGCCCTATGTTTCAATCCGAACTTAGGGGCCCGGGCCGAGCGAGCTAGTTAAAGCCAGACGGTATATTATTGCTATACTTTTTGTCGCAAGAGAATGAAGATGGTGAGAAGGATTGCGACTGGTGATGATACTGTAAAGCTGTCAAGATTGCTAGACTAGCACCAAAGTGAACAGGGGAGGAAGGAAAGGAATGCTTCTGGCTGCGGTGCTGTGGTGCAGAATAAACGGCGGGGGACAGGTTATCCTCATATGGAAAATGGAGTAAGCGAGACTTTATTTTAACTGGGCTGACGCAGAGGTGAGATGGGAAACACAAAGAGAATTCAATCAAAAAATGTCTAGTTTGTGCATGCAAGGGAAAAGCGGAAGAATAAGAAACATTTGCTCCGCAGTTAGATTGACAGGGCGCTCATCATATAGACGACAAGCGAAAAAAGGATCAGCCGCACTTTTGGTGCTGCCCGCCGCGGAAAAGAAAATGCTGCGCAAAGGGTGGCTTGACAGGTGGGTGAGGAATGAAGGGAGGGAAGCCTAAAATGGAGGCGAGCAAGGGGAGGGCGCAGGCATCTCCAGGTTTGCTGACTGTTTGCCCAGCAAAAAGGCCGAAAAAAGAACAGATCCTTTTTCCGTACATTCAAGACGGAGTCTTGGCGTCGGGGCTGTCTGCGTTATCCAAAGACAGGGATAGGTAGTAGAGAGGTAATTAGAAGTATGAAGGTAGCATGTAGTCAGTACTGTACGTTATTACCTAGTAGGTGGTAGAGCAAATCAAAATCGAAGGAGCAAGATGCTGGAATAAGCTTTTGGGTCCAAACGTGCGACGAGTCCGGTGTCAGTGTCATCTTGTTGCTGTTTTGTTTCCCAAGTCGGCCTGGAATGGTACGTAATATCGCTTCGCTCTTTTGACCGGTAAAAGCATCGTAGGGAGTGAGCGAGGCGCACAAACATGCAGCCCAGCTCTCTGAGAATAGGCAGTACAGAAACGCCTTCCGCATTTTTCTCTTTCTTTTTGTTGCTGTATTTCCATCCTTGTCTTACTTCGTAAACAGCCCGGTCTGGTCCCTTTCCCACTTTTGCTAGGCAGGGCATCTGTTTGCGTTATCGCCATTGGTCTCCACAAGGACCCTAGGACCCACCTAGCCTATCAGATCCCGGCCTGCCGAGAATACTTTGCAACTAACCAAAGCTCGTACCAGGTGCACCTGCGTTGCGCCTTTGCTGGTCGCGACTCCGCCTCACTTGAAAATTGCTGGGGTAATTCAGGCACACACAAAAAGACAGGGTGTTGAAAGGTATGGTTACCTTGCCAAAGCCTTGGTAATGGGACCATGCACTCGGGTCCGTCTCTGACATTGAAACCACTTTGGAGATTTGATCTCACTTGTCCTCACAGCCTGACCAAGACAAGGACCGGGCAGGAATCGGCTAGCTAGGTACTGTTGTCGATTTGCAAATGTACGAACGAATATTCCGTACCTGCTGTAGGGTCAAAATGCCGCGATCGCATTGGAAGAAGAAGAAAAAGAAACAAAAAGAAAGATCGCAATTCAAGCCCACCGCTAAAATAAATTCCCGTCCGGCCGAGAGAGAGAGAGAGAGAGAGAGAGAGAGAGAGAGAGAGAGAGAGAGAGAGAGAGAGAGAGAGAGAAGAAGAAGAAAAAAGCCCCAACGGCGTCTACTGTGTGTACCACGATACTACCACGGAAGCAGGCAAAAAAAAAAAAAAAAAAAAAAAAAAAAACACCCCTTGTCACCGTATGTTTGGGCGTGGGCCTTTATTAACCTAACTGTTCGCGGGAATCACCAGGTATCTAAATTATTTTTTTGTTCAAAACTATTACCACGGTCGGCAGAAGCCCACAAGTCCACACGAGCGGACACTGTAGCGGGGGATGGATTTCTTACCCTACCACTCACCACTCACTATGTATAGTACGTGGTAAAAACACATCCGCCAAGCCCCACATCATACCGTGAAAATATACCACTGTATCAAGTTGTGCTTTTTTTTGCCGGTCAACGGTATTGATCAGCCAACATGCAAACTCTAATCTTGTAGAGCCCAGGAAAACTTGTGTACTGCCCTGATTATCTAAAAGTATGTTTGGTCCTACTAAGGAGGATACTCAACCATCTCGGCGCGAATAATAGCGGGTAAGCGACTTGGAATGACTACCTACATTTGGTTCAGATTCCTTTGCGCTAATTCAAGAGTCCCGGAAAGGGGGATATTTCTTTGTGTAGTTCAAATCCAAATCTGCCAGAGCCAAAAGCTCTACCTAGTAGGTAGGTATGTATGTATATCGACAAGACTTTCTAGGCCCTAAAGTCTTGCCATAAAGAAACCTATTTTGGCAAGAGTCAAGACTCGTACTTTGGCAAGGAACAAGGAAGGACAGGCGAGCAGACTCGAGATTGAAGATATTTGACCCAATATGCACGCGAAAGTCTCCCTCGTGGGCCTCTGTCAAAATCATGCAGTGAGCCAGGACATGCGCAGTAGCTAGGAAACAAAGCAGATGGATATCCCACAGCACTGAAGATGGAATAACTCTGCTGTTTTATAGGCATGATTCAGTATGAGTGAGGTATGTTGAATGCATGAGCCACCGAGGCTAGAATAGGTTACTGCGTGAAGGGTGTGTCCCCCAAAGCCTTATTTTTGTTTGTTCCAGCTTGCAGAAAAAGACTTTCCACTACTTCCGTCAATCCCAATACTGGCATAAAAGGCACATCCCTGGACATTTGATTATCCTTTCGGAAAACGCCGTTAAAAATATAGAAAAAAAAACGACCGCCAAAAAAAAAAAAAAAACTCATACAACGCCTGGAGCTATGCAGCCTTGAAATGACGTAATCACAAATTCTTGTATCCAGATATTTCCCAAATGAAAGCCAGTAATCTCAAAGTCAGTCTGCCTTATCACTGATACTCTCATTGTCCTCTCCGTCATCATTCAAAGGTTGAGAAGCGCGACTTGACGTCCTGGACACAGAGTCGGCGTCAGGGTCGGGGTCGGCAGCAACATCCGCGTCAGCATCCGAGGCAAGCACAGGAACGGGGTCGACGCAGTCGTAAAACAGCATGAAAACGCCCCCTTGCGCCATGACAACCTCTTCGGAAACGCGGGCGACGTTCTGGTCGCTTAATCTCCACCATCCGACGTCGTCTTCTTCCTGATCATCGTCGGCGGTGATGCTGCCATTCTGTGCAACCTCTGCGCTGCCTTTTGAGGTCTCTGAGTTCAAGACGTTCGACTGGCCATATGCCAGGGATGATGCCTTTCTGTCACCGCACGCGTCGTCAATGCCCTCCCCGTCCGGTGACAAATTTGGAGGTGCGCTAGCCTCACGCTTCTCACCGTCAGAGTCTCGTGTGGGTCGCGGATGTTTCCTGTAGCAGATGTAGTGGCCGTTCTCATGTCGGCCTTGATGGGTGACGACAGCCCTGAGCTCATATATGGGCCCGACGATCCTCGATGGCTGTCTGTCGCCAGCCACCATAGATTTCTTTGGGTCAAGTAGCCAACGTTCGTAATCACTGTCGCACTCCGACGGTGAGCTGGTCCCGGGCTCATTCTCGCTAGACCTTTCTTGTAAAGGTACCTCCGAATCATCCTTAGCATCCGCAGTGCTGCTCTCTGCGCTACCCAAACACCAAGGCCCGAGATCCAAGATGGCAGGGAAGCGGACCGGCGAAAAGTTCTTGTACTGTTGGCCCGTCCTCTCATCAAATACAGACCGGTTCATATGTATGGCCAGGCTCTGAGGGGCGCGGGCTATAACAAGCTGCTTCGTCTTCATGGAATTGACCTTTTGTGAAATCTTGCACCGCCCAGAAATAGTCTTTTCGTCAAAGTCGTCCTCCTCCAGTGCCTCATTGATGGCTGCGATGCGAGCGTAGGCTTCGGGAATGTCCCCCGGCTCTTTTCCGCCAGCACGGCTCCTCTCGATCAGCGTGTTAATGAGACGCTGCGCCTTGAGCAGCGTGCACTTGCCACACTCAACGCCCGGTATCGATTCGATGCTGGTATAAGCATCTAGCCTCTCATACAAGTCGTGATTCTGATTACCCATGCCCAGGCTGAGGGTGATGCTGTTGAATGGTATCATGGACAGGCCCTCGGACCAGCCACAGGATACACATGCCACACGCTGGGCCTGAAGTCCCAGCAGCGGGTTGCGCGGTGTAAAGGTCTCACTGCCCACGAGGCTGACCTTGGAGGTTGAGGAAAGGCTATGGTAGCCGCTGTCTTCACTATGCAAACTGGCGGCAGACCCGTCATCAGAAGGGGCTTTGCCTGGCGAGGGAGACGGCTCCAGGCTTTCCAGTCCAGCTGTTTTCTGCATAGATTGCGCAGCCTTGGTGATTTCCTCGTCAACCTCGTCGAGTAGCTTGTGATAGTATTCCGATGCATCTTGCTGCGTCCATGTACTCATATTTTTAAGTACTGAAGGTGTCCATAATGTGCGGCCGTTGTTGTCCGCATCGTTCAGCTGTGAGATCAGATCGCGTAAAGTAGCTGCGGGGCCCTTTTCCGGGCTGTCTCGAGAATCGGAGCCCCTAGAGTTTGTGGGGATGTTCAAGTATGCCGGCAGCGGTTTCAGAGCCGCCAGCCCCTGAAGAATGCTGTTCTGATAGCAGGAGTTGCTGATATTGCCTAGACCAGCGGGCTGGGCTACCTGGGCTTTCTTCGAGGCCCCTCCCCCTCCGATTCCTCCACCACCAAAGCCGGGCATGCGCCGCCCAACCTGCGACACGGACGCCAACAAGCCGGTCGCTCCTGAATCCACGCCTAGTATCCGCCGAAGCGCCTCGCTCTTGGCCGCATGGCTAGTTGGCTGCGCCGCAGGAGACAACATCTCCGGTCGAGGAAACACCGGGGGGTTGAGCCAGCCGTCGACTGCGAATATCAGGCGCGCCGGCGTGACGGTGACCAGGCCGTCCCAGAATATTCTGATCAACGATGGCAGGCTGATCGAAGCAGTATAGAGTACGGACAAGAGCAATATGACCAAGGGCACGAGGATGCTAGGTTCGTGCAGACGATCGAGGACTCGCGACGGGTCGTAGACGCCGGGGCCGGCTCTTGGGTCCTGCTGTCTTGAGACCCAACGCTCCTGGGAATTCATGTTGGGAGTGGACGAGGATGAAGGTTTCGGGAAGTAGTCGAAAACTTCGGGGATCTTTGGCGAACTTGTCTAGGATGGCGCAGGCTAGCGGGGGTGGGTTCTCTTTCTTCTTGGTTTTATTTCTATTTCTTAATTGTTCCCCTTTTTTTTCGGAGGTGGTTACTCCTGTTCGTTCTCAGATTATTCAATCAATGAGAGTAATAGTACTGAAATCCAAGTAAGTTCCATGACCTCGATGATAGATCAATCAAGCTGGCTGCCGTGTTTGACGAACAAGATTGTGTAGGTAGGTAGATAGAATGTTGGAAGTTTCCTTTGAGCGGAGTTGCAGACAACAGAATTCATTACGACGTAACAGCATCCTGCCCAGTGGCAGTGGAAAACCGTTCCAGTGCTTGCCGACCCTGGAAGCAAGCCACACCCCTGCAAATACGCACAGTAGTGACATGCAGGCGTGCCAAGCGCACGGGTTTGTCACTGT
Source organism: Pyricularia oryzae 70-15 (assembly GCF_000002495.2). Lineage (NCBI taxonomy): Eukaryota > Fungi > Ascomycota > Sordariomycetes > Magnaporthales > Pyriculariaceae > Pyricularia > Pyricularia oryzae. Next base: position 2,173,503 of record NC_017853.1, on the reverse strand, counting down.
CTAATGTCGTCTGGTGTGCACAGTCCGTTAACTGTGCATGTACGTTATTGCGACTCTTGGGTGAACATGGCCGCCTTATGACACCTAAAATGTTGATCCAATCCACATCTGATCGTTTCTTGAGTCCAAAACAGAGACGGAGTGTCCCGTGTCTTGCAGCCGTGCAATGAACTTAAGCCTAGTCGGTGTCCTTTGCCTTTGTGTACTGTATAAGACATACAGTAGATGACAGGCTGACATGTGTGCTCAAGTGCAGGGTAAGCCAAAAACGTCTGTGCATTACAACTCGACGCGACTCCGCATTCTTCGACCACCCTCGTCCCTGCACCACCCCCATGTCTAAAATTTCCGATAAGATAACAAAAAGAAAATTGGCGGGCGCGAACCCCACTAAGCGGTGGAAGCAGGCTCTATTTCTGCGCATCGCCGTCAAACGAAGCGCAAAGTAAACAAAGAAAAAAGAGAAAAAAAAAAGAATACGACAAAGGGGAAAATAGAAACCTTAAGAAATGGCCAAGAAAGGTAAAGCCTGTACATCAATTATAGCTCCCTTTTCCACAAAGTCGCCGCTCTGCCAAGACTAACATGGTTAACCAAAAAAAACAGCACCGTCGAAACACTCCCGAGCGGCGCGCCGGGCGACCTCGCCCAGCATCAACACGGACAAGTCGCTCAAGGAGGTGCGGCTGCCGGAGCAGTCGATAAACCAGCGACCGGCCGTGCTGGCCGCACACCACCACGCTGGCGTCTCCAAGAAGCAAAAGCACCGCAAGAGCCATATGACGTCCAAGATGCGCCGACGCCAGGAGAAGAGCATGGACCGCGCCGAGGCTGTCATGGACCGGACGGCCAAGAAGACGGAGAAGAGCTTCGGCCAGGCCAAGACGGTCGAGGGCAGGAGGAAGGCTTGGGACGACATCAACGCCCAGGCTCTGGGGGCGGAGAAGGGGGAGAAGAAGTCCAAGAAGCAGCTCGAGGCCGAGGCGGAGCAGGCAGAGGTCGACAAGTTCTTTGCAAAGGAAGACGATGATGCGGCCATGGGCAACGCTCCGGTCGACGGGGTCGTGTCAAAATTCGATGCGATTTCTGAAAGTGCGCAACCAGCAACAACAGCAACAAGCGACGATGACGAAATGTTGTGATTTTTTTACCGAGTGTGTTTTTTTTCTTCTTTGGTTCGGATATATTGGGCTGGAGCTTCGGGCGGTGACTTGCACCAAGAAAGCATACATGACGGCGTTAACGGTTGGCTTACTGGGGTACAATCTGCCACTTATGGACATTAAATGCATCAGTAATGAAAGAATCATGACCACGCTTCGGCTATGTCTTTATCGACCGTTTCCACCATGATACTGGATCAGCACGCCTCTACCATGGCCACTCCCCTTGGCGGCCACGGTCACCCCATCAATGCTAATACTGGCAAATCCATCATCACTGTCAGGCATAACGTCAGGCAGATCACGCCAAATCTCAACCTGGGCATGATCCCGTAAAGCCATACCAGCGACCCTTTTCGCCTGCTCCAAGTCGCCAACCTCAAAGAACACCACCCGAGGTCGCAGCTGCTCTCGACACATGTCCAGCACTCGCGCATAGAAGACGTCCTCGGGCCTAACTGTGCCGTACAACCCGCCTAGGTCCCGCTCCTCTGGGACGTTGGCGTTCCTCGGCTCAAAGTTCCTCACGGATCGGGTCGTGTCGCGTGCGAAACCTGCCTCTGATATGTAGGGCGGGTTGCAAGTCACCACATCCCAGCTGCCGTCCTCGGCCAGGCTGCTTGCTGTGTGAGCATCCTCGACGGCGAAGACGTCCAGCTTTTGGAACTGTGCCTCGCAATTTCGCAGGAGCTCCCCGTTATGGGCGGTATTGTCTCGGGCTAGGCGTAGAGCCCTGGGGGAGATGTCGACGCCGCGGACCTCACTCACCAACCCACGTCGAGCCAGACGAGACCCCAGCAGGAGAGGGATGCATCCGGTGCCGGTGCATATATCAAGGATTCGGAGCCCGCCGCGATTTATCACATCATGGGGAGATCCCAAGGCGGGCAGTACCCCTGAACGGATTTGATCCGCCAGATGGATTGTATAGGCCTCGGTTTCTGGTCTGGCTGCAGGGTTAGGTGGGGCACAAACACAAAGTAATGGGTATAGAAGCAAAATAAAAGCGAATTATTAAAAAACCGATAAGACCACACTGCCGGTCACTTACTCGCACGTACCTAGGAATCAACACGCCCGGCCTGCATAGTATGTCCAAGTTCCCAAAGGGCTGCGTGCCTAGCAAATACTGTAAAGGCTCACCGAGGCCTCGGCGCATACAAAGGTGTCTGACTATAATATGGCGATGTCGTCGATCATGGTATCGGCCGGTTTCCGGCGCAGGTAAAGATTGGACATGGTCGCGGATCCACCGTAGCTCATTCAACGCCGAGGGAATGTCTCTGCATACCGGGAGAAGCCTTGCCAAATCCGGGGATATTTGACTGGCTTTCCATAGCAGTGATGGACGAAGCCGTGGCATGAGCGCGCCCAAGGACTGTATGTCGAATGCTGGTTGCTCTGATTTGATATTATCGATTATTTGATATGCATTGTTGACTATCGAGTTAGGTTTTATTCTCAGTTTTGACCACTGCAAACAATTACGTACATTGATACCGTGCGGTAATCTTAGATAAACACAGTACTTATTAACAGGGGCCTTTTGGTGCGGTCACAGCAGTTGGGGTTGCATCAGAATACTAGTCTAGGTGATTAAAACAGCAAAAAAAAAAGAAAAAAAAAGAAAAGAGAGTTCTGAAGTGGTGCATGGTGCAGAAAATATAAAATTCATTCATTCATTATATATACATTTCTATGCCTTGGTGATCTTGGCACGCTCGCCATAAGCCTTCGTGGCGTAGTCACCAGCGTGGACGATAAGGTCCTGAGGCCTGTAGTCAAGCTTGCCGCTAAGGTAGCTCTCCAGGATGGCCTTGGTACCATCAGCGTAGCGCTTCTGGGCGTCGAGCGAAGTACCCGACATGTGAGGGACCATGGCATTGCCACCACCGAAGGGGTTCTTGGCATAGCGGAGCGGATGGTCCTTGGGGGCGGGCTGGGGGAACCAGACATCACCACCGTATCCGCGGAGGTGACCAGTCTTGAGAGCCTCGGCAACGTCCTCCTTGACGACGATGGCGCCACGGGCGGTGTTGACGAGCCATGAGCCTATTGAGTCGAGACATGTTTAGTATGTGCTAAGCTGGCCCTACCGGGGCGTTGCCGGTTACACTGGATTCGGTGACACTTACCCTTCTTCATCTTGGAAATGAGGTCCTTGTTGAACAAGCCGCGAGTCTTCTCGTGCAGGGGGCAGTTGATGGTGACAACGTCACATTGGGCCAACATCTCCTCGAGGTTGTCGACGCGACGGCAGCCAATCTCCTTCTCAACCTCAGGGGCCAGGGGCTGGTAGTCGTAGTAAAGCAGCTCCTTGCAGTCGAATGGCTTAAGACGGCGCAGGACACGCTCACCGATACGACCAACAGCGACGGTACCGACAACCTTGCCCTCGAGGTCATACTCATTCTTGGCGGCGCCAGCAACGTCCCACTCACCGGCCTGGATCATCTCGTGGGCGGGGACAAAGTTACGGACGAGGACCAAGATGGTCATGAGAACGTGCTCGGCAACCGAGACGACGTTGGAGCCGGTAACCTCAGCGACAGTGATACCGCCATTGGTCTTGTTTGCGGCGTTCAGGTCGACGTGGTCGGAACCGATACCAGCAGTGACGGTGAGCTTGAGCTTCTTGGCGCGAGCCAACCTCTCAGCAGAAAGGTATCCAGGGTGGAAGCTGCATTGTGTTGTCAGATATTTGTGGGGTTCTTATTAAATGTTTCAGGGTGCAAACAAGAAGCTATCAGAGTGCAACTTACGGGGTGGTGATGATGATCTCGGCATCCTCCAACTCCTTGTCGAAGGTCGAGTTCTCACCGTCCTTGTCCGAGGTGGTCACCAACGTGTGCCCTTGGTCCTCGAGCCACTTGCGGATACCGAGCTCGTTCTCGGTTGTTCCAAGAAGCTCAGGAACCTGATTCGGGTACGCGATCCAAATTAGCATGCACTCTCAAGGCTTGGCAAAGCTTTCATAGCTCAAAACATCAAGTGCGTGCCCCGCAGACATGATCGGGTCTGGGTGGCCAGGTTGTTCGGATCATCCCAGGACCTCGATTGAGGCCATTGGCTGTTTTCCAATCCCGACATATCGCCGCCGATCTAGCATGCCAAGGGACCCCCGCAGTGTCGTCACCGAGCTACCCCACAACCCGTTGCCTCTTCCTTGTCAACATGCCAAGCAAACCCTATAAGCGTTGCAGTACAGGCACCCGACGGTCTGGACTCGGAGCCAGGGCTGAGCAGACTGACATTGGAGTCTTTGGAGAGGATTGAGGGGGTGTGTGAGGCAGTCTGCAGCTGGCGGAGTCAAGAGCCCTGCTATCATGCTTCTTCTTGGCGGGATATAGGATAATAAAAAAAATAAAAATAAAAAATAAAAAACCAGAGAGGGGTAACCAATGGGAAAATTGACACTTACATCCTTGGCGTGCTGTCCGCCGTCGTAGAGAACCAAAAGAACTTTGACCTTTTCGCGTTGGGTTGTCAGCATACGAAAGGACGAACCAGTCGACAACAAGCTGCTTGTCCTCGTGGCGGCCGCGGGCCTCAGGAGAGTTGTGGATTTGGCCTGGCCGCGAGCGGTGGCAGTCGAGAGGGAACGGGAAGCAGCACTGCTCTGAAAAGCTCGAGAGCGTGAAGCAAGGGGACCAAGCGAACGCGCGAGGGATCGTGAGGAGGCTAATAATACCATTTTGAAAGAGTTGCTGGGAAATCAATGTCCCAGGCTTGTGGTATCTGGAAGCAAAGAACGGGCTATGCGATGACAAGTAGCTGTCAGAACAGGCAGAAAACCCAACCAGGAGTTCTCGGGCTGATTGAAAAAGGTGTGTGAAGGATGATTGAGGTGATGGGAAAGAAAGGAATACCTACATGTTCTGGAGGGTCGGATGTCTTAATATTTATGCTGATGGTCAAGGGCCCTGTCGGTTGAGTCCTGGTCAGGAGTTTGTGTAGGAGTGCAAGAATGGGCAATGTATCCAAAGACCGAAGGAGAAACTACAAAGGACAGACCGGCAAGGGGCACACAGAGCAGCACGCCGAATCCCGAGTTCAAGTTGGGGCCAGACCAGCTCGTACGCAAAGAGCTGATCCCGAGAGCTAGGTAAGGTAGCAAGGCAGGTAGGCTGGCAAGGTAGGTAGGTAGGTACCTGTGCAGCCCCTTTTGCCGGCTAGTTTTGTAATTTACGTATCACTGGTACATGGATGAAATCAATCATATCATACCACTATCGGCATTGCTACCAGCTCCATACGGGATCGTCGGCAAGGAGGGGTCTGAGAGGGGTCCTGTAGAGGGGCCACGCCAATTACTTTGGTTCCTGCCATGCTTGGTGTAAGCGGGCAAATGAATTGGCTTGTTGGACTGTGCTGAGAGAAGACCAAACTCACCCCGCATCTTTTGATCCACCGACTGCGTTGGCCGGGATTCTGGTCTAGAGCCATGGGCCAGAGCCTCTATGTACATGCTTGCTAGGTAAAACCGACTACTGTACATGTACTAAAGTACCATCGGTTTCTCAAACAAATCGCCCTTCTGAAAGATAACCTCTTCCGCAGGTAGGCTCATTTGAATATACAAGTACATCCAGAACACCGTGCCGTGCCGTACCTATGTCGTTGTGGGTTTCGGGTCAACGTGCAAAGCAAGTCTCCAAAATTTACTCGATAGCAATATGTGGAGAAGATGACAAAAGAGGTTCAGAGATTTTGTACCATACTCCTTAAAAGCAGAGTAGGGATTGAACCAACCTTTTGCCAGTGGCATTAGTCGACGGGGGCCTACCCATACTAGGTACGCACCCTACCACGTAGCGTGAATCTTCGGATGGAGTGATGCTTTTCAAGTCTAGTCTAGAATGAGCTGCTCTTGGCGTCTCGCGACCTGATAAGGTAACCGGGGTACCTACCTCACCTTACCCTACTTCACATACTGTAAAACGATGGCAGAATATCTGACACCGTTTGTTTCTTTCTGCTAAGCGCCAGTGTCACCTTGTTTCTTTGGGTTTCCCCTCACGCCGAGAGGCCAGAATATGTCGTACTATACGTGGTAAGCTCATGGACCCATCCAGCCCGACGCTTGCTGGCGGCTGGTAATACTGGCAACCGATGCTGATGCCCCAGTGCTTCTAATGGGACTTCTATTCCTTGGTTGATATTCAGCGGCTTCACACAATGACGTCTCATAGCTATTGAGCGAATATTTTGCCATGTTATACCAGAGAGAAATTGCGAAAAAGTGACATCCGCAGGACCCGTCACTCAGGTTTACTTACGCAAGTTTGACGTGATTCGTTTGTGGGTTTTGGGGTAAGTAAGGTATTTACCTAGGTACCTACCTTGCCTACTTAAGCTACCTGGACCCATGCTGGCCATGAAAAGCTCAGCCTCAAGCTGTCATGTTACGTTAACGCGTGGGTCGGATTTAGGTGCAGCACCCTCGCTTGCCCCACAAGCGCCCCTCATTCCAAAGGTCAATTGACAACAACAAACTCAGGAGGAAGCCGAAACTCGGCGGAATTCATTCGGCGAACGCTCGGCATGGGCCATTCATTCATTTATACCACGTATGTTGAAGTATCGGGTCGTGGGTACAAGCCGGAACCCGGGTAAGGGTGGGACTCATACTTTTGATAGGCATGCTCAACTTGATGACACGACACTGGCTCCATCGAGTTGCAAATTCCCTCTGGAAACTAGACCGCCTGGCGCGCAGAACACGTGCGGTATGTTCAAAGAATATTCTTGCTCATGAGCTACGGAACTTCTCACACACTGGCTGGATACATATCTTACGTATAGTTACTTCCATGGGTATATAAGCAGGGCCGGGCTGCCTACCTCACCCCAAGACTTTGCACGATTTACTTCTGTCAATCAGTGAGAGTTTGAAGTGTCTCTTATATATTCATCCACAATGCATGGATGGATTGATATTTTGGTTGGGGGAAAAGGGCAACGACTCGTGACAAGCGATCCGCGATCGTATTTTGGTCGGATCGTACTGCCTCAATTCGCAGCACAAACCTTGTGAACTTTTCCAATGCTACCTGACTAGCCAACTGCCAACCATTTAGCAGTCTTCTCCACCTTCATCCTGTCCTCTATTTCTTCCCTTCCCTTGCTGTCCGGGCAGGTAAGGAAGGTAACAAACACAGTGCTATGGTGGCTATACGACGCAAAATGTTCCTTCTTTCAAAATCGACCTAATTATACCTTGCAAGCGGCAAAAGATCCTAGTTCAGGCACGCCATTAGCATTTCTCTCGCCGCCGCCTTTGGGATCTGCTGAACCATTCCCAGCACAGGACTGGAGCAGAGGCCTAGCTGACGACACTAATGAACATTGGAACGTTTATTAGGCCCACGCACCGATGCGTAGGCTGAACCTTAAAGCTAAAAGCGTTTGACAGTGGCATGTGGTTTACCAGATAAACGCGCAATTACCCACATATTGAACAACAAAAGGAGAACCCACTAACCCAGAGATTGACCGCGGGGCTGCTGTCCCTTGTTTGTGAAAAGCCAAGCTGTTATTTTCCGCGCGGCTCATTTCTACAACCCCCGGTACACCATGCTGCTACCCTGCACCGCGTTGCGTACGGTACTTCGTATTTTCGTCTTGGCACGCCTTGCCTGGCCGTATCGTGTGGAACATTACTGAAAACCGAGGAACAAGAACAGAAACAAGGGTTTTTTTTTTGACGGTCAACTGATCGCGTATCGATTTCCAGACACCAACATGGGGACTTGATAGCGGTGGCGATGGCGACGAGCTCATTACTGGATTCATCCATATCGGGTGCCAATCGTCAGCAAACCCCGGAATTCATGTTGGCACTCGCAGCAAGCAAGGGATACGATTTCCATCACAAAATTGATGGGGTCGACGGGGGGCTCCCAAGGCTCCCTCAGCGTGTCACGATGCAATCCTCAAGATTACCCAGGCTACCAAGCAAAAGCCCAGACCCAGACCCAGACCCAGAATGGCCCAATGCCCTGGTGTATGGATTGATCGATGGGCGTGACCAGGATACAGCCGACAAGGGTGTTACCATATTCACGGGACGGAAGTGCGTCTCGCCTTTGGATATCGTCTGTCGCTCGCCAGGCTTGTTACGAGCCGAGCCAACTTCCCGTGTATACGTGTTCGTTGCATCACAGTCGGTCACATAATCATGAACATCATCGTAGACGTCGACCTTCCTGAAGTGGGAATTGCATAGCACTGGCAAAATTCACTTCCATGGAATTGTGGAGAAAGATGAGCCAAAGTCTTGAATCCCTTGCATCAGAGTTAACACTCCTGTTTTTCTTTTTCTCCTAGACTATTGATTCTTCAAAGACAAGCATGCTTGAAACATACGGTCCTGTCTTGCCTGTCTAGGTACAGCACAGAACACATGACCAAGATGAGATGCTTCCTCCATGTTCGCCAATCCCCGCTTGGCATTGGTTCAGTCTAGCGACGCCAACGGGACCCCCTTCCTTTAGGGCTCTGTCGCCTCGAAAGTTTGTGTTGCATGAAAAAAGGGGCGTTCCCTTACAATACAACGCAAAGAAGTTGCCATGCGGGAACGCTCGCTGCGTAACGGCGTTTGACATCACTGCTTTTTTTCTTCTGTTTCTCGATCGTCACTTATAGCCTATCTTAGGTTAGTAGTCGGTTTCCCTTGCTTCAAGGCTGCATTAGGCTCGCACAAGCGTCGACGTTACGGCGAGGAATCGCGGGACCTTACCGGGATTGCTTGATTATCCTTTGTCTCGCCACGCGAGAAGGACTGCCGCCAAGAACATTAAACTACCGCTAAGAGACAAAGGCAGATGCCAGAATACAAAGTCTTTGTTCACAGGGGGTTCTCCACCCCGGAGCTTCTATCGATGGCGGTAGAACGACTCGTCCAGCTAGCAAACAACCGCCGTCACAGCATCATCACAGATCTACGAGCTTGCAGTAACCAGAAGGGCCTACTATTAGCACGTGCACTGGTCTGGAGCTGCGAATGCCAGTGCACCCATTTGACACGGCGTTATGAACCAGTAAGGCATCCCTATCTCAAGTGGCAGTCTACAGCCTCTGTTCACGTAGCATGAACTTAGATCCGTCTTTCATCCATTCGCTCGTAGTGCCTGGTGAGTTCGAAGAGTAGTCGAGTCAACTAAGTCACTTGGCGAAAACGTGCTGTCGATAGACATGACGTTGCATATTTCTGGGGAAAGCTCTGGAAGTTGTGTACCAAATCTTACTTTGCCAATCTTCAGCTGAAATCTGCCCAGGGGCTATAGAAAGGAAGATGTGCACTTCGACTGACGCCACCATGACTGGAGCTATCACAGCTTTCCTTTGCTATCACCAACGACCGGACACTAGACCGGGGGAGGCTTTTTGCCATGCGCACTCAGCGCATTGGTCTGACTGACTGCCGTAGCCTGATCAACCGACAAAGTCTTTGTTCTGGACCTCATGGGGTGGGTACAACGGAGGGGGTACGTTCGAGGGACAATGAGTTTGTTCGAGTGTCAATACCATTGCTCTAGGTGGAACGAAGCTCGCTTCGAGGGCTGAAGCCATCGTCACTGTTGAATATAAATTCACCTCTCGTCCCCTCTCTTCCTCTCCATACTTTTGCTAATGGACAGACACAATTCATCAATTCACTCCGGAATCAAGAAACACAAACATTATCTATCTAGCCTGTCACTGCATATCATACAACAACTTGTCTTTTTGATATTCACTCAGGCGCCAGACCCGGATATTTATTACAGCAATTCCAGCACTTGACCGGATATACGACCTTTTGATAACCCATCAATATCCCAAGCCGCAACTAGGACTGTCTAGACCTATATCAAAGCCCCCTCTTTCAGCAGCAGCAACCATGTCCTCCTCCGCAGCCCAAAACATCTACGACACGGAAGACTTCTTCCACAACTACGCCCAGCTCCCCCGCATGAAGCAGGGCCTGGCCGGTGCCTCCGAGTGGCCCCTTCTCTACCGCATGCTTCCGCCCGTCGCCGGGCGCCGGGTTCTCGACCTGGGGTGCGGCGACGGCATCCTCAGCCTCTGGGCGGCCAGCGAGGGCGCCGCACAGGTCAACGCGTACGACATCTCGGTCAACATGCTGCAGCGCGCCCGCGAGAAGGCCGAGGCCCTCTTCGCTGCCGGTGACGACAACCGCAACAAGAACAAGAAGCCGCCAGTGTTTGCGCGCATGGACCTCGAGGACGTCAACCTCGACATGCCAGACGGCTCCGTCGACGTCTGCATCAGCGGCCTGGCCCTGCACTACGTCTCCAACTTTGACGCCCTCCTGAGCCGCGTCTTTAGGGCCATGAAGCCCGGCGGCTCCTTTGTCTTTTCCATCGAGCACCCAATGTACACGGCCCCCGTCGTCCCCGGATTCCGGCCCATGGTGGAAGACGCTGCCGCCGCCGATGCCGCCGTCTCTTCCCAGAATGCGACAGGCAGTAGCAGCGGCCAGGGGTCGGCGGCACAAGATAGTGGTTCCAAGTTCTTCTGGCCCGTCGACAGCTACTTCTCCGAGGGCCAGCGCGAGGTGACCTGGCTCAACGGCGGCGTCCAGAAGCAGCACCGCACCATGGCCAGCTACTTCAACATGCTGGTCGCCGCCGGATTCGTCGTCAAGGACATGGCCGAGTGGGGATCGACCGAGGACGCCCGCCGCAAGCACCCGGACTGGCCCGAGAACGTCTGCCCGCGCTTCCTGCTGCTGGCCGCTCAGAAGCCTGCCGCCCTTGAAGAGCCCGCTTCCACCCCTGCCAGGTTGTAAAGAGGTTGACTCTGCAATTTAGGCCGGTGAAAACAGGGAAGACCCGGGCACCTGAATGGCGCGCTTGGAGTTTTTGGTACCGGTGTGGGCTGAGGGCCTTACTAGGAGCGAATCGTTAGCCGTGTTTTGTTTTCCTGCAATATTTTACTAGCGACGTCAAGGTTGGGCTACTGATTTAGCGATTCTTTTGCAACCCAGAAAAAATTGTATGATTATTTTGCTGCTCTCATTATACCTAAACCTTTGGCAATTGATTCTTTATAAACTAGCCCATTGACCGAGTGATGCCCAAAAAAAAAACCCCATGCCAGACGTGATTCAATCCATGGTTACACCACAATGATTGTTAACAATCAGCAACAGATTTGGTGCGGCGCAAGTTTTCGAGCTGCAAGTAGTCGATATAATGTAGTTCATGCCAAGTCCAATATGTATATATGTTTGAATACACTCTACATCTAGAAGGGCAGCAAATGCCAATGCGACTCTAACCCCGCGCTGCTATGACGGGAGGAAAAGGAGAAAGGATAAGTCTATGAATCGGTGGAAAGAGTAGGGGAAATGCAAATAATAAGGTCAACCCGATGTATGTGCATATAAAAAAGATCTGCGATGAAAAGTATCCCGCACACAAACAATTCGCTCAACTCCAGAGGCTAGACTATGCGGAGACCGACATCATAAACAAAGCATAGAATATCTTACACCCCGTAAGGAAATCAAAGGTCAATGAGGCTGTTCCTCGCCGGCGCCTGTTGACTATACGCTGGCGGCGGAGGTAACGAATGCTGACCATTGCCACCTGCGTTCGCAGTGGATGGGGCAGCAGCAGCAGCAGCAGCAGCGGGAGCACTGGTGTTCCATTGTGCTGCCTTGGCCATCATCTTGGGGAAGAACTGCTGAATAAAAGACTCGGTGTAGTAGCTGTGATCTGAGTTGTGTGGCTGGACTAAATTGTGCGCAAGCTCGTGGGCGATGACAACCCACCACCACGTCGTGGCCTCGGTTCTGCCGTTGCCAGACCCCATCCGTTCAGCATGCAACTGAAGGAAGAAACGCAGGTTACAAAACACACTTCCGTTGCTGTTAAAGGCAATAGTATTGCCTCGTTCATCGTAGAAGATGTGCAACACTGTCGGAGCGAGGCCATAAATAGTCCCAATGTCGCGGAGTACGCCTTCAAACGTCGTGATGGATCGACTGTGAGCCTCGAGAAACTTCCCTTGGTCCATAGACAAGTCATTGGCGACAAAGACGCGCATCCCTTGGGGAGCATCAGCCACGAATCTGAGGTCATGTGCAGCCGTGCTGTCACAGTACGATGCTTGTTCTTTCACCTCGTTGGTCTGCGGTGGTGAAAACAGTGTCCTCGAGTCGTGCGCCCTTGTCGAGTTGATGGCATTGAGAAGATTCTGCTGAACGACTGCGGGAGAAGTGACACGCCCGTCGTCCTTTGGAGGTTGTGAGGGACCGGGGGCGCCGCCTTCAGACCCGGTTTGCGGCGCCGGAACCTTTGGCTGGTCTATCAGGTTCTGCAGTTGCTTATGGCCCTCATCATTCTCTCGGTCAAAACCCAACCGTTTGGACCAGTTCGAGAAGAGTCCCTGACCTTTCTTGCGTGTGTCCTGGGGAGGAGGGAGTGAATGTGGGGGACTGTCGGGCGAGTCGACCGCAAAGGAGCCAGGCATTTGGGGCTCAGGGGTTTTGGGTCTTTGATTTCTAGCTGCGGCCTCTGCCTGGGCTGCCCCAGACTGACGCCACTCCTGCTCCCGCTCGCGAATGCGCTGCTGCTCCTCCTCGAGTGCCTTTCGTCGCTCCTCCTCTGCAATCCTAGCCTCTGCCGCTTTTGCTCGTAGGATACGGTCCACATTGTAGCCGCGTGCACGAAGGTCGAGTAGATCTAGCTTTAGGAATGGCTCGAAGAAGAAATAGGCTTGCTGGTTCGGGCGTGTCAGCAACAGGTGGCATACCGCTTGGCCGACCTGGTACATGTCAGGGCGCCCTTCTGCAGCAACATAGAGGACCCATCCGTTGCGAGTCTGTACACTAGCTGCAGATCGCTTTTCCATATGAGACTGGGTTTGACCACGAAGTGATCTTCGAAGCGCGACGTTTCGAACAACCTCAACCATCAGGTTCTTCTCGAGCCATTTCACGTCATGCTTGATGGCATGATTGTTGGTTTTGGTGTACTCGTATAAGAATAACTTGGAGCGCTCCAGAACGTGCTTGCGCAGCCAAACCGCCCCTTCTTGCTTCTCACTGTGAGGTCCGACTTTCAGATCTTCCTGAACTAGATTTCCTAGCATCTGCGATCCAAGCGCAAGATAGAAGCTTTCCAGTGCATCCTCCTCGGGCGCGCACATCAACGAGTCCTTGAAAAGTCGGTAACTGATATAATCGTCCACGACCACGATCTGGCCAGGAGCGGCCAGTTGATATTGCTTGATGGGTGCCTCGTCTTCATCGGCATCGATGTCCTTGCTTGATTTTGTGGATGCAATCTCCTTGGAGGCCAGTAGGAAAGCAGACACCTTCATCTTGGCCCAAAGCTCCCTATCTCTCTTGATAGTGGCCATGTCCTCGGCAAGAGTCCTCAGTAAATTGAGGTACTTTTCAGGGCTTTGCAAGATGCTGAGAAGGCGAGCGGGTTCGCTGCACGCCATCTGAGCAATTTCAGGTTTCGTCGGCTCGCTCTTGGCGCCGCACTTGAACAAGAAGGCATTGGCGTCGGAGCCGAAATCGACAAAATCGAATATGTCGCTGTAGGTAGAGGAGCCTCCCAAGTAACAGTTTTGTGGCTTGAGCATGACTACAATGCTGCTTCCCTTGAGACTACCCCGTTCAGTCCTCGTCACAGGTACGATGTTGGAATCTCGGAGTTTCGCCAGATGGTTCCCACCTAGGTCGCCTAGCCGAGTCGCAAAGTACCTGAACAGCGTCATGGCCGACTGCCGGTCGTGAGGAGGCTTGGTGACGAGTTTGCTCACGCATACCGTTATCGGAGGATCCCTAGTCACACCAAACTTGCTTGCGTGAACTTGCAGGTTCTTGGCGATAATGTTGAAGCCCAATACGGCGCCCCCCTCATCCGCGTAACACTCAGATGGTGAGACCAACGCTTTCTCATTACCTTGAATAGGTAATATTGCCCTTTTGGTCGCCCCAATGTTAAAGGATGCATAACCGTTGATGTGGTGATTGGCAATGAAGTAAGTCATTGAGCTAGCCCTCATAGATGGGTCATCCGAAGCCATCATCTCGACAAGCTCAGGTACTGAAGGATGGGGCCTCAGACCCAGACTGAAGAGAAATCGTCCCTCCGGGCTGCTCGGCCTGAAGCTCCCAGGCGGACCTGGCCATTGAAGGATTGGTAACTTCAGAGTGCGTAATGTATCCTTGGGCTCAAAAAGTTCCGAGACCTTGAACAGCTGATGCGTTCCCTTGGTGGGCTCCATGCCTGCTGGGCCTGCCTCGGCCGGGCAAATTTTCGACTCCTTGAGCCTCCTCAGATCTTCTGGCGGAATATCATCTCTGACTGAGGCAAGATACTTGATAAGTTCCATATGACTCCATTTCGACGAACCCTCTTTTTCAGGGGTAAGGAGGCGCGTGAAGATGGTCTCGAGGTCCAGCGTCTTCCTGACACCTATCGCCACCAAGAACTTGTCCTTGACTCCTTGACATCCCTGAACAATCGGCAGATCGTCAAAAAGCTTCACGGTGGGGAAAAAAGACTCTGACGGCTTCTTCATCCCCATCTTTGTGGGTACAACGGTTTTGTTCTGCAACAAAGAGACGACAGAGTTCCTGGACGGCTGGCTCAAGTTCTCCCAGTTCTTGGATAGCACGACGAGAATTTGCGCCGCAAATTTGGCCGACTTGGTAATGTTCTGTTCATCGTCCTTAGAGCCGGCACTCTCAAGCAGATACCTGAGCCAAGGCACAATCTCCAGCTTTTCCCACCCAAGCATTTCCAGATGCGCAGCGGGAATATTGCAAGTCAGCGCATAAGGCAAGGTCGTTGGTGGGAGCGGTAGGCTCGCTGGAATCTTGTTGGCGCTCAGATAGTTCCTTATGGTGGTCAACGCAATGACTTCGCCCTGGTCACCACCTTCACTGATGGTCGCGATTGCTACGTCTAGCAGGGTCTGTCTGCTGGGAGGATCCAACTCGCCAGTGACGGCTCGTTTGCCTGCCCAAGTTAAAAAGTGAACGAGCTGATCTTTATTGAGGGCTTTTGCCTCCAACTCTTTGCGAATGTCTGTAACAGTTATCTCATCGATCAAACCGTACTCTCGCAACTCTCTTACGAATGGCGCCTCTTCCATTTCCTTGATAATGATAGGGATGCCGTCTACGAACTTTGCCAGCTCATCAGACCCCATCCGCACCTTCGTACTGAGAAGTACGCCGCGACTCGAGAATACCTCGATATAGGCCTTCTTGAACGCGGTCCAGAATGACTCCTTGATAATTTGAGCGACATATTGGCTCGGAGTTGAATCTCTGAATGTGTATGTCTCGAGTATGTGTAGCGCTTCCGGGATGAACTTTGATATGTCTGCAGTAGTGATCTGTGCTCCATTAACCGCCCTCTGTACCTTTGTTTGCAAATCGGCCATCTCTGTTGAAAATGCTAGTCGCGTCATGATACCTGCAACGCGAAGCATCTCAATGTTCCAGCTACGCACCCATCGAGCGTTGAGATCGATGGCCTCACGTTCCACAGTTGGTATGACAGAAGGCGCTGAGATGTGCATGCCACCACCAGTAGTTTGGGTGGTGGGAAAGCCAATGAAGATTTTACCCCCGGGTTTCTTGCTAGGTAGCACGGAAGTAAAAACGTCCACGGTGTTCTTTGAGTCATCGTTAGAGTTCTTCGATGCTTGGGCTTCGTCATATGAAGACGTCAATATTGAGAGCTTTGTGGTTCTCGGTGGGGGCTTTTTAGTCGCACGTTCCAGTTCGGCTGCGAAAGATGTTGGTACACTGGTAGTAATTACTGCGGAAGTAACCCGAAGGAAGACACTCGAGGTTGAAGTGATTGTCAAGTCCTCAACCACAGGCTCAGATGTCTGCTTTTCTTCCTTGGCTTGCTTCCCACGAAGGCCGCTCTGTGACGCCGACGAAGTGAGACGGCTGAAGAAGCTTCGGAGAGATGGCATGTCTGATGAGTTAAATCCATATGTGTCATTGGATTTCGCCGCAGATGCAGCCTTGGGCTTCCAACCGAGCACACTCATGGCTGTTGCGTCGATTTGGGTACTGACGCGTTCCACAGTGGTGAGTCGCATGAGCCCATCCTTAGTCCTAGTCTCGAGCTCACGAGGGATGGGGACTTCAATACTGGGGGAGGTCTTCTTGTGCAAGGAAAGAAGCTTCCAGTCATCGATCCAGAACTCTATGCGTTGAAGAGCGACAAACGTCAAACTTGTAGCCAGGAATTGTGCTACGGAGAGAAGATTCGGTAGTGCAGTGGTGTCGTTGCGGTAGTCAAGAACAAATGTAGTTTCTCCATTGCCCTGACCCTCTGGCAGCTGCAGTTTCCTTGTAAAAAGGGCATTCCCTTTCCAATAGAATGCCATAGCCTCATTGCCGGAGCTGATGAATGGTGACTCGCAGTCTGCAAAAACACTGTAGAAACCTACTCCGAACGCTCCGATCTTGGTTTCGTCGGGGTTACCCTCGGCAATACGCTTGAGGCGAGCCCAATCATTTTTGTTGAACGGTTGTCCATCGTTTGTCACCAGCAGCCTCCTCAGTGTGTGGTTCGTGATGACGTGTTTCAGAAGCTCAGTCTGGTTCGTGGTTGCTGGCAAGGGTACAGATGTAGATGGGTGCGTCTCCCACTTGACCTTGACAGTCGTGGCTTGCGCGTCGGCAGCATTCTGTATCAGTTCTCGCAGTGTCGTCCACTCGCCAGAATATCGCGCCAAAACTTTGTCGATCAGGGCGCGGGTGTCGACAGTCACAGCCTCCTCGTCCTCGCCGTGCTGGAGGGCGGCGTCCCTCAGCTTCGCATAGTCCATCTTGATATCGGATTCGTAATGTTGAAGTTGTCGGTGGGACTTTGTTAGCACATTGTTGAGCCTTCAAGATACCCGTCGGTAGGTTTCCAATTGAGGACTGATTGATATAAGAACAGGAAGTTAAGATGTTTAAGGATCATGCGGCATGCCAGAGTGGCGATGCTTTCTTCAGCAAGCCCGCCTGAGGCGAAGGCGTAATTACTAAGCTCTTTGATTGGCCTTCCGTTCCCGCGGAGCCTAGTGGTCAGCCTGAAAAGAATAAAACAGTGACACCCAACAGGCACTCTGTGGCTGGGCAAAAGGTCGATCACAAGGCAGCAGTCCTGCAAAGGTCAAGCTGACGTTGAGGACAAACAAAGACGCCAACACGACCAGTTTCAGTCCCAAGCTCGTTCGGAGTAAAGTAGGTTGCATGACGCCTGGGGTACCCAGGCCGGAACCAAACATGACACCCACCCTCTTGACCCAACTGCAAGGGTCTCGCTACCCCACTATCCGTCCAATCGTTGAGCCGATCCACTGAAGCATCTCTTTTCCCATGAAACCCGATATATCAAGTCCATAACAATCGAGCTGAGCCTCATGTGACCTCAATATCCTTACTGTAGTAGCAGAGGTCACAATTGATTTTACAAGTCTTTCATCATTTTCAATTTTCAATCTCCAATTTTTAGTTAGCGCCGAATTATACACAATCGTTTGCTCCGAGGGCAAGACAATGCCATAAGGCTACATGCTATTCATTCCAAATTAACTGTCCACCATCACAAAAAGGTGAGATGGCATTGTTAAACAGTCTATTTCCCATCACGACCTCTTTGGTGACGATCCTCGCGTGATTTCTCACCTCGTGGACTACGACTCCTTCGCCTCTCCTTGGACCGCGGCCTGTGCCTTTCGCGACTCCTACTTCGCCGACTTATTGCCCCCCTGTCGCGCCCATTGTCTGCGGCTTCGTCATGGTCTGAACGCCTTGCGCCGGCATCCCCATCCCTTCCATGATCCCGCCGTCGGCTTCGACTCCGATGTCTCCTCCTGTGGTGCTCACGCCGAGATGATCTCTCAGTTGACTCGTCCCGCCTCCTCGAATGCCTCTCGCGGCTCTGGTCACGAGATCGACTCCTCTCGCGATGGTGGTGTCTCCTTCCATGATGCCGGTCAGAGTCCCTGTGCCTGCGCTTTTCCCGGTCGTCTTTCCTCCGACTCTGGCGCGCCTCTGTGTCCCCCTCGTTCTTGACCAGTCCTCCCTTAGTGTCGGCACCCATCCTGGCCGAAGGGCCAACCTCTGTCGCATTTGCTCCCGACGCGTCACGGACCGGAACAGGAAGACCGAGAGCCCGCGCTATTGCGTCTTCCTCAGCCTCCTTAATCTTCCGGAGCTCCTCGCGCCGCTCGCGCGCTCTTTTCTCCTCCGCTGTCTCGTCGCCTTCTTCGCCTGTTGTTGGGGCGCCCGCTGGCGATGGGTCGGCCTTGGCGTACCAGTTGAGGTCTCGTCCTTGCTGCCACCGGCCTACGGGTGCTTTCAGGCTGTGTCCCAGATAGTTTTCGCGGTGTGTGGATGTGGCGACCTCTTCCCAGCTGAAATTGACGCCTCCGCGCGAGCCTGATTTTCGGACCGTCGAGAGCAGATCCATGACGGCGTTTGTGGTGATTACCCGATGGCCGATTACATGCGGGAAACTTGGGAGACTTTGTTGTGAAAATTAATTGGATGCCCTATTTGTGAGCCGGTCAAGGTTATTCAAGGAGGTAGGTTGTACATTGAGGTTCTGCGAAGGATTGACTGTGTTTCGACGGCCTCTTCCCGTCCTGCAGGCACAAGTGGAATCCCCACTAAAGAACAGGTGGGTCTGGTAGCTCTAACCGCTGTGCTATTGGTTGTCGTGGTGGATACAGTGACGAAAGCGAGGTTGGGAAACGTGGGGGACTGCCTCGCATCAATTGATTGAAACCCTGTCGCGAAAACTCTCCAAGGCACCTCAGAATCTACAACAAAGCATATCGCAACACATCCACTATTAGCAAGGGATACGTTGTGAATATCAACCGCAAAGATGGCAGCCAAACCGGACACGTCGCTACCTGACGAAATACAGTGGAATTCCATGGAACATGTTATGCAGTTCGGAGGCATCCATGATAACACCATCCTCTACTACTTCGCCGCCTCGCCCTTCTTCGATCCCACATCCAACAATGCCGTCGTCTTCAGTCAAGCCGTGCGCAACCAGTCGCAGCTACACATCATAGCAACCAGGCAAGCTTTCGAAGCCCGACTTCGTGAAATGTCAGGTCTCGAATACATTGTCGCCCAGGAACCTGCCGAGACGGGACCAGGCATGGGCACTGGCGTCTGGGTCATCCGGAAGCAGACGCGGAGGAAGGTTAAGGGCTCTAACGGATTCCCGGCGCCAGACGAGATAGAGGTTCACTCCGACTACTTTGTTGTCGGTGAGAATATATACATGGCGCCCAGCCTGGCTAACATCCTCAGTTCCCGCATTGTGAGTTTAGGTCTTCATTTTCCACGCCCCTGTAGTATTCACATCTACGTCCCAATACCGCCTTTGGTAGCTTACAAACTGACCCCTACAGGCCTCGATTGCTTCATCCATTACCAAGACATTCCCCATTGCCGATTCGATAAAAAAGTGGTCACCTGCCCTGGGCCATGGCTACAAAACCCCAGCGACAAATTCCCTAACTTCTCGGCCACGGGGAACCGGTCTCGAATCCAAGGAGGCCACGCCGATGCCTGAGAGCCAGACCAGTAGTGCGATGACCGCCGCGAAGAATGCGGACAGGTCAGACCCAGACGAAAAGCTGGCCGAAGAGTCGTTTGCGATTCACACCCATTACGGGACTGAATACATGGATGAGAACCCCATCACGGGGAAGCCTGGTGATTTCCATTTCTCGTCGACCGGTCGGAAGGAAAGGCTCAATGTACCTGGCCAGCAGCAGGGGAAGGCCATCGGGAGTGGGCCTGATACTACCCTACCTGTGCTGAAGACACTGCCAGACAACAGTCCCCTCAGTAAAGACGCCAAGAGCGAGAAGACGGGCAAAACGGGTGGTCCGCCCAAGCCCAAACGGCGTAAAAGCAAAGGAGGGCCCAACACACCGTCTTAGAAGGATGGGCTTACTGCCCACGTATCACAAAGGAGTCGGGGATGAGGTGAGAACGTTTGCGCTCACAGGCCAGTCGGAAACACGGTCATCAGCGCTTAGGACTTGTGCAGTGGCGTCGCGCGGTATGTTGCTAGTTTACTATATTATGATACCCCTTTAAAGAGCAGGCCTATCGAGGTCGAGTTATGATAGTAACCCCATTCGGATCGGCCACGCCCATCAGCGTATACAGGTGTGTTTTGGTTGCTCACATTAGTTACCTCTATAATCTTGTAACCCTGGATGCGATCATACGCCTATATCTCTTACAGCCGATTGGAGTATGACAAGAAGAATATCAACATGCGGTGTATCCGCCATCCACACACTGTAGCCCGAGAAGTCAGCAACTATATGCGGTCACATCAGGGGTATCGAAGCAAAAATCAAGAACTTACAATCGTTGCTCCGTGAACGAATGTTGCTTTGGAGCTGCACAGGAACATGACAACATCGGCGACCTCTTGTGCCGTGCCCATGCGTCGCATGGGGGCTCTCTGTACTTGGGGATCACCATCTCTGATATCTGCCGTCATTGGTGTTCTGAAGATAGATATGTTGTTAATCATAAGCCGCCAGCATCAAGCAAAACCAGGACGGCAGGGGCTCACTTGATTATGCCAGGACACACACAGTTGATCCTGATATTTTCTTTGGCATACTAGGACAGCAAATTCAGTCTCGCGCAAAGAAAGAGAGGCATCCATGAGAAACCTGGGCAAAGAGAACACTTACATCGATGGCATCGCTCTTTGTCAGGCTTACTATCGCCGCCTTGGAGGCGGCATAGGCTGCTACGACTTTGCATCAGTACTCGCACTGCACTCGCATGCACTTCTGCCGAACAACATGAGGGAGAGACAAGAGAAGTAAAACCAAATGACAACTTACGGCACTCAGGTCTCGACACCAGGCCCATATTACTCGCAACATTAACAATGACGCCCCTGTTGCCCCTCCTGCCGTCGTGCGTCTTGAGGGGCTCCTGATCCAACATCCTGATGATCTCGCCCCTGGCCGACAGCCAGGTGCCGCGGCAGTTGGTCCCCGTGACGCGGTCAAACTCGTCGACGGCTTGGCGGTGCGATGGGCCCGCGGTGCCGCCCACGCCTGCGCAGTTGACGGCGTAGTCGATGCGCCCCCACTCCTCCACGACATAGTCAAGCGCCACGGCCACCTCGGCCTCGAGTGACACGTCGCAGGGAATGATGAAGGTGCTCACCGTGCTCTTGGGTCGCGTCAGCCGCGCCGTCTCCTTGCAGAGCCGTGAGGTCTCTGACATGCCATCCTCATCTCGGTCGATCAGGGCTATGCGCGAGCACCCCTCAGCGACAAATGCCAGGGCGCATTGGCGGCCGATTCCTGCGTGCGAGTTGTCATGTGAGCAAGAGCTTTGTTGCCAACAGTGTTTTCCACACTTCCATAAAAACTCGGCCTCCTGGGCACGTTTCTCCTGGCTCATCCTTTCGTATTCTTCAAGTATGCATAGAGTCTCTCCCTGTGTGACTAGAACTAGATTTCTTACCTGAAGCTGCCCCAGTGACGAGCGCGACGCCCGGAAACATTGTCACGTTGGAGGACATATCGCTTGCGGTTGGTGATGCTTCGCGAGAAACATAACTCTCGAAGAGAGCTCCGAAGGCGGTTATTCTAACTTCCTCTAGGAGGCCTAGCTCGTTTGCCGAGGCATTGTTAGCTCGCGAGTGAGTCTCAGGTCCTGACGCTAAGACATCACCAGGCTTGGAGTGCAGGTCGAAATCGCGCCTGAGCTGTGACTGCATTTTTTTTTTCTATTTCTTGTTCAGTTTTACTAAAGAGGTACTGGTGGGCAGGTCTCGTGAAAAATATGCAGGCAAGTGATACCCGTGCTCGAAGATGAGGGGTTGTGGTAGGTAGATAGATACCTAGGTAGGTAAGTATTTAACGATGAACCTTTCGGCTGACTTTTAGCTTAAGGGGGTGTTCTTTATCCAATATATTTGAAAGTGAAAAGCCTCAAACTACCCAAATTTGCGAGAGTATATTGGATGGTTTTACAGAAATGGCAAGAAGATTTGGAACTGGCCAGATACGTACGGAGGTATGCCAACGTACGATGGGTCATCTTATTTCCAGTAGTAAATCTTGCTGTCTGCATTTGCTGCAGTATTCTATCTGTTAAACTTTCGTCTTGTCAAACAGTCCGTCTGGAAATTGACTTGGACCCTATTTTTGACTTACCACTAACTAGCCAAAGCAGGCAGGGAACCATCGGAGCCAAAACTTAGGCAGAAGCTCAAACAAACCGCTTCGACCAGAGGGCCACCGAGTCGGGCATTAGAATTGTCCAGTAAGTAAACTTTGGTATTGGAAACGTTGTTACTGAGAAGCATGTAAAGGGATCATCCAGTCCTGTGATCTGTAATTGCAGGTTCGAATGATTCTTGCAATTTCAGATATATACCCCAAACGAGTTAATCAACATTTCGCACCGTCTCAGATACCCCCGATTTCGGCGTGAATTGACTGCATGATCTCTACTCGACAACCCAACCTTTCCCAGCGACCCTCTTCTGTTTCAGCTTCTGCACTGGTAGCGGCCATCCAATCCCTCCCGTGCCTTCAGCCCTGATGTATGGGACGAGCCAGGCCTCACGCGTCTTCCCATCGTCGTTGGCTACCTTGATGGGTTTTCCGTAGCTAAGCAATGGAGTGCGTTTAGCCAAATTGGCCAGCTGAGCCCCATTTATGTCTGTAAGTGCGTGCATCCGTGTCTTGGGCTTCCTCGCCCCGTCTTCCACAGCTAGCGATGCCGGCTTTTGCAGGTAGTTGTAGATTATATAGTCGGGACACTCGCTCGTACTAAGATGTGCCAGTGGGGAAGACGGGTGAATGTATACAAGCTTTTCTTCGTCATCAGAAGAGCCTCCATCAACAACAAGAGGCGATAAAGGTATGTATGGAACATCGATGGCGCGTCTCGGAGGTCGGAACTGTGTTGGTGGGGTGGGCGCCTTGTCCGCCCGGATCGCAACCCGGTCGATGAAGCCAGCTGCCACCATTTGCTTCAGTGCCTTGACCTGCTTCTCAGTAGGTGCATCAAGTTTATCCTGGAAATTGATATTGGCAAATGATGGTATGTTTGTCTTAAGCAGCTGGACAATCTGCTGGCGGAGCTTCTGCGCCTCCTTGAGAACCTTGAATCTGACGAAGTGGCTTTCACACCACTTTTCCGTTGGTTCGTGGGCAAACTCGCCAAGAACCTGGAGCATCTTTATGGCATCTGATTTGTCATCAAGGAAGCAGAAGTTCTTGTTCACTGCGTTAAACTGCCGTCTTATAGCAGCCTGTTTGGTCTCAGCCTGTATGTCGTCGTTGGTGCGGATGGCATCGTCTTCCTTGGCCGCTAGTTGGGGGATTGCTTGGTTCTCCGGAATGAATATTTCAGCTGCAGAGAGGGCGGCAACAAGAGTGACGGTGTAGTGCAGACAGTCATGCTGATGGCCAAGCAGAAGAATCCGCGAGAAGCGTGGCGACAGGGGGAAGATGGACATTGTGTATCCGACTTGTGTCACACGTCCCTCTTCTGAGACTGCCGAGATGTACTTGAGCAGCTTCTCAGACTTGACTAGACTATCGCGCTCAGGGGGTGTAGGGAAAGGAAAGTTGACAACATGTTGGAGGTTCATGGACTTGAGCTGAAGTACCACGCCCTCGAGTGACGTACGAAGAAGTTCGGGAAGCGCAAACTCGTCGAGATCTCTCTCGTAGACTGCAGATGAGTAGAGCCTCCAGCAGTGACCAGGCCCAGTACGACCAGCTCTGCCTTCGCGCTGGTTCGCGCTGGCCTTGCTGATCCAGCCAACCTCGAAACTCTGCACTCCAGTAAGCTGGTCGTACTTACGTTCCTTGGACCTGCCACTATCAAAAACGTAGCGTATCCCGGGGATCGTCAAACTGGTCTCGGCCACGTTTGTGGCCAGCACAACCAGTCGACTGCCATCGGGCGGCGGCTCAAATACACGCAACTGTTCCTTTGTTGGGAGCAAAGAGTAAAGCGGAAGCACGTGCATGCGCGAAGGACCGGTACCTGCCTCCTCTTCCTCTATTTTAAACTCTTCTTCTTCATTCTCATCTCCTTCAGAACCCTCTCCGTCATCATAGTCGTCTTGGTCTACATCAAGCGCATCGCCAAAGTCCACATCCTCAGCCTCCATTGGTGCATCCTGTGTCGAGATCCTGACTTGGGGTGCGTTGACAGATGTGACTCCATTGAATTGAAGCTTAAGCCGCTTACTGAGTTGTGTGATTTCATTCTGACCAGTCAGGAAGACAAGCATACCGCCTGGCGGCAACTTTTTGTGACCTCTGCTTATCTTTCTGAAAGCCTCTTCGACGTAGTCATGATGCGTCTTGCGGGCGAAGTGAAGAGTAACTGGGTACTGTCTCCCCTCGACTTCGAGTACTGGGGGCGGCGTGGCAAATAAGTTCTTGTTTTCGGTCAAATCCTCGATCCGCAGAGTAGCGGACATGATCACAAGCTTCAGGGGCTTGACCGTTGGGTCTTCTTGGGCCATTTCTGCCCTAAGTTTTATAATGCGGCTGAGCATGCCTATGAGAATGTCGGTGTTCACGCTCCTCTCGTGGGCCTCGTCAACCACTATTGCGGAGTACTTCCGCAGGGCAAGATCTTGAGCAACTTCTCGAAGCAGTACACCATCTGTCATAAATTTGACGGCAGTATCTTTATTGACAGTGCCCTCAAATCGAATCTGGTAGCCAACTTTTTGAGAGTGGTCACCCAGTTCCTCGGCCACTCGTTTTGACATGCTCACAGCGGCGACCCTCCTTGGCTGAGTGATGCCTATCATCCCAGGAGTAGGCGAATCAGGCGAACCATAGCCGGCTTCAAAGAGAAATTGGGGGATCTGAGTAGTCTTTCCCGAACCAGTTGCACCACACACGACAACAATGTTGTTGTTGTGTATTGCCTCCATAATTCTCTGTTCTTCGGATACAACTGGGAGAGCTAATCTTGCTGATTGAATTTCGGGCGAGCGAGTGACTGCAACATGGAATGCTTTTCGATCTGTATCCACTGTAGGTTCAAGCTCTGGTGGCAAAGGTTCCTGCTCTATTGGTCTTGGTGTGAAGTTTGCTGGTCGGGGTATCTCCAATACTGTCGATGTAGAGGGTTTAAATCCAAGCGCTTCGTTTCGTTGTGCTTGAGCCCACTCCTTGAATGCTGATCGCCTCTGTGGTAAATCGCCGTCATCCTCGTCGGCTGAATCCGATCCATCTTCGCTGGATTCATCCTCCGATGCCTCTTCTTCGCTGGGTTTTTCTTCAGTCCCCAGCTCTTCGTTATCCCCATCCTGCTCGTCCTCGGCTGAGCTGAAACCACCCCATTCGTCTGAGTCGCTGCTCTCAACTGGAGGTTTGGGCGCCAAGGATACCTTTGTTTTCACGCCTCCTCGTTTTTGGCGCTTCTGGATCACAGGTCTGCCGTCGTCATCCACCTCTAATGGCCTTTTGAGACCTGAACCAGCAGCAGTAGTCGTCTTCGAATCCGCCGCAGGAGCAGTAGTCGATGAAACCAGTACATCCGGCTTGGGTTGCGCCTGAGCTTCGGACTCGGAATCCTCTTCCTGGTCCGATACATTTCTCTCCTCGCGCTTTTCATAAAGGAGCTCTTCCCTGGTAGCGTTCCCAGGTAGTCCGGCCCTCTCCTCATTCAGCGCCTGTGATAAAGCCTGCCTCTTTGTCTGTCTAGTTTGTCCCAGAGTTTTACTGCTCGAAAAAAGGCTCGTGTCGACCTTGTTGGCTGCCAGTTTGGCCAGAAGTTCCCTGTTCTCTTCCTTTTTCAACTTGGCCTCAATGTATTTCTCTAGTCGCTTAGCTTTCTTGGCAGATACCGGAAGTCCTTTGTCTCGTAGGTTTGCCTTCAGCCTGGCGGTTTCTGCAGCCACGTGACCACCCTCAGGGGTCTCAGCCGCATCGACAGCATCCTGACCCTCTTCGAACTGGCGTGCAGCAGCTGCCCGCTCTCTATCAAGCACCTTGCGTTTCCTCTGTCGAGGGACAAACTTGGGCATTTTGGCTGGTGGGGTGAGTGACAAAAATTACTGCGTAGCCACGCACAGAGCCAATTGGGAATCTTGGCAACTTGTGGTGTAGGAAAAGAAGAAATAAGACGAGGAAAACGGCGGCAAATAGTGGCAAGCAAGAGAGTATAGACAAAGACACCAGCAGACAGGAGAAATCACTGAGCCAGACAAAATTTTGGCGGTCAGAATTTCTGCCGTTTGGGGTAGTGGGTCCGCAGTAAAAGCAGATTCCATTGCGATCAAGCACGCACTGTATTATTTTGCAAATGCTAGCCGCAAGAGCGGGGCAATATGAGAGGTTCCCGCACTGTAATCATGAGAATACCTACCTCGAGAGCATTCATCAAGCTACAGTTGAATTTTAACGCTGGGTTGTGAATGTAAATACAATACCATATTACGTACATCTTGGAGTACAGTAGCTCGCTGCAATGATGGCCACTCAAGAACCAAGACCTGACTCGTTTCCCGCGCCATCGAGAAGCGCAACAGGGAACGTGAATGGGGTTCCCACAGAGGCTACATCGATGAACTTCTCGGACAAGATTATGGTCACTCTATCACAGGATGGACGATTAGCACAATGGGTATGTTTGACGCATTGTCATTTGTGAAGAAAATGAGTTGGAGAGAATAAAAGCGACCTTCTTATACTAATTGATTATTTGATGGTCTAGTTTCAAGTTCAGCTGTCCGCGCCGTCGTCAGCGATGGTGGACATGGCCCTGCCCAGGTCAAACATCGGTTCTCTGCCACCAGCCCACCTCACTGCCACCACCCTTCTTGGTGCCGGAGGCGACGAGCGCGAGACCATTGGCCAACTTTACGCTGCGCAAATAGCTAGCTTCCTGTCCACAAGAAACCCAGACGAGAAGCGCACTCTGGTTCTTGGTCTGGGTATGCGTAAAGCAGAGACTGCAAACGCAAGGGAGGCTTTCTTTGATGTCCTGGAGCTGGTTCAACAAGTACTGTAGGACGAGACCTACGGCGATCTCATAGTTTCTGGCCACTACGGGCATAAATTATGTTACAAGTTCCGGCACGGCACTGATTCAAATGTTAAAAAGCCATGACGACAAAAAGGCTTCAATTCATCGGGGGATAGGTAGGTAGTTTTCAAAAATAACACGCGCGGAAACCATGCAGAATAAAACAGGATCGGGTGGGCTGCAAGGCTATACCATTTGCCCCTTCTTGCTACAGAACACTCGTGCCTCACCAACAAATCTTAACGAACAGATATGCAAACGCCCGTTGAGTAGTTATCGAAACAGTGTCCAAGATGGACGCAAATTAGGCAAAGTTGCAAATCCCAAAGAACACCAAATCTTCTTCTTCGCAACGCACCGCAAGGGTCGCGATACAATGAAAAAAACAAAAAGGACAAAAATCCTCAATGAGATCTTTTGGTTCCAAAAATTCCCATGTAAGCCGAAGCCCGCATGGAGTGGTCAGGTATGTAGTTTTCAACTAGCAAAAACGCAATCTCGGACGAATCCTCACTGATATGCGTAAAACCCGTGCACTAGAATGAGGAACGAAAGAAGAGGAGGAGGGCAGGCTTCAGAGGCAGCGTGGGCGGCAGACGCAGGTTAATATACCCGCTCGGATGGGTGGGTAACAGCCTTTTGTGATGACTCAGCTGCAAACTTTTCCAGCACGGACGCGTCCCTCCATGGTCAGGTGAGAGCGCGTTTGCTGCCTGTTCGGCGAAAGATCATGTTGACTGGGCAATGCTTCTTGACATGTCTCGCACTGTTTCGCAACTGACCTGCTGCTAACTCCAATCTATACCGGAGAGACCAGGCAGCCACATGACAATTGTTTTACCAGAACATTGAGAAGTTATGAAATTCATTATTCTATGTCACCAGATGGAGGTTCTGTGACTTGTCTGTGGATCTAGGCTCGCCAACGACTATTTGCTGCGATTTATGGTATTCAGCGCCATAGGGATGCAAGATTATGTTTTTTTACAAAATTTGTATCATACATGTATCTTACAGGTTTCTCTAGGTTATTTTGGTAGGACAAAGTTTACAAGTTTCCCGCCCCGGATCACAATGGCTTTGGCATTAGCCAACCCCTGCCTGCGAGCCAGCTTCTCTTTGACTTCGACGCTCTCGCTCTCGAGGATCTGCTTGACGATCCATTCCTCGACCGCCTTCTTGTCCTTGATATCTGCTGGCGGCTGCGGAATCTCCGCCACGACAGCAAGCTTTCCGTTAATCTGAACAGCGCACTTCTGCGTGCTTGGCTTGAGCACATCCAGGGATCCATCGGTCTCGGGGAAGGATGGGCCGGCAAAGATGGAGCCCGCCGATGATGCGTGCAAGATGCTCCAGCACTCATCCGCAAATGCAGGCGTGATGGGCGCGAGCATGCGCAGCAACACAGACGCTGCCGTAGCCTGAATAGTTTCGCTGGCAACATCGCGGTTTGCGAGGATGGTGTTGGTGAGACCCATGAGGTCCGAAACGACCGTGTTCAGCGAGTAAACCCGTTCATACGAGGCCGTAACCGATGGAATTGTCTGCTGTACATGGCGCCAGATAGTCACATCGGCATCCCAGCTTGGGCTTTCTCTTGACCGTTCCAAGAACGTCCTTGGTGAAACGTCGGCACTGGCCGCGCGACCCTCCAGTCGTTGGATGGCCTCGTAGAGCTTGCCGAGCCACCTGGTCACGCCGGAAATCTTGTTCTCGTCCCAGTTAAGGACGTCAGAGACTGGCGCCTGGAACAGCATGTGGGCGCGTGTTGCATCAGCGCCGTACTGTGCGATGAAATCTGTCGGGTCAACACCATTGTGCTTGGACTTTGACATTTTCTCGTACGTCACCAACGCTTGCTCGCCGGTGGCTTTGACAAGCGGCTTCCCAGGGTTCGTAAGGTCATACTCGTCTGGCTTCAAGAAGCGGCCGGTGACAGGATCGCTGAATGTTTTGCCGTGAACCATGCCCTGAGTAATAAGTCTCTTGAATGGCTCGTGGATGGTGTTCTCTTCCTTGGCCGTGTCCGAACTTGGCGCAAGTGTAGATGACATGAGGAACTTGTAAATGAAACGAGCGTAGAGAAGATGCAAAATAGCGTGCTCCACGCCTCCAATATACAGATCCACAGGTAAATGAGCCTTTGTCTTGTCAAGACCAAACGGCTCGGCATTGTTGTGAGGATCGATGAAGCGCATGTAGTACCAACTTGAATCCACAAAGGTGTCCATGGTGTCTGTATCACGCCTCGCTGGCCCACTGCATTTTGGACATGTGGTCTCGACCCATTCCTCAGCTGTCTCGAGCGGATTCCCAGCTTTCCGCTCGGTCCAATGGCCGTCGACTTGAGGCAGTTCCACAGGAAGTTGATCATCCGGCACGGGGACGTCTCCGCAAGACTTGCAATGAATTATGGGTATAGGCGCTCCCCAATACCGCTGACGACTGATAAGCCAGTCACGAAGGCGCCACTTCTCGACCGGTTTGGCAAGGCCGGCCTGTTCGAGCATACGCACCATCATGCCGCCGGCTTCATGGGACGGCTTACCACGGAAAGGCCCACCTGCCGCCGTCATTACACCATGGTCAAGGAACGGCTCGTTGAGGAACGCCGTAGTGGATTCATCTTCCGATGCTGCGAGAACGACACGGACGGGCTCTTCCGAGCGGTGTGCCTGCCAGAAAGCATGGTCCCGTGCATCGTGCCCTGGAACACCCATCACAGCTCCTTCGCCATAGTCTCCCAGCACATAAGGGGCAACGTAGACGGGTACGGAGGTTTTCGTGGCATCCGGCGTGTCCTCATGGTAGGCAAGCGGATTTATAGCTCGGAGGTTTGGCAGTAGGTACCCAACTTTCGAATCCGGAGGTAGTCCAGGGAGGGTATCGAGAAAGGCTTGAAGTTCGGGATCTTGTTTCGCCAAGTCAAGCACAACAGGGTGAGTGGAGGCCAGAGCAAGGTATTGCACCCCAAACAGGGTATCAGGCCTTGTAGTGAAAACCTCAATGGCACGGTGGACGTCATTGCCACCCGCCAATATGGGAAACTTGACAAGGGCGCCGGTGGACTTTCCCAGCCAATGTCTCTGTTGCGTTAAAACTCTTTCGGGCCAAGCATCGTCTTTGGCGAGGACGTCGAGGTCTTGCAGCAGGGGCTCACGGAACTCGGAAATTTTAAGGAACCACTGCCTCAAGCGACGCTTTTCAACCTTGGCGCCGGAACGCCAGGAGCATCCATTGGCGTCTACCTGTTCGTTGGCGAGTACTGTCTTGTCAACTGGATCATAGTTGACCTCCGCCTCAGCTTGGTAGGCGAGTCCTTTCTCATGCATGAGAAGGAATATTTTCTGAGTGTGTTTGTAGAACTCAGGGTCACAAGTTGATATTTCCTGTAAAGTATGTAGAATACTAATGAGCATGGCTGCGAGCAACTAGTAGGTAGTTTTGATCATGAAAGAGAAACCTACCCGAGACCAGTCCCAAGACGAGTTCATGACGTCCAGTTGCTCCTTCATCCTAGCTATATTGGACTTGGTCCATACAGCAGGATCAATACCTCTCTCGATGGCAGCGTTTTCAGCGGGAAGGCCAAAGGCGTCCCAGCCCATGGGCAACATAACTTTGTTCCCCTGAAGGGTACGAAAGCGAGCTATAACATCTGCTATGGTATAAACTCTGAGGTGGCCTAAATGGAGATAGCCAGACGGGTATGGAAACATGGGCAAGACATAAGTATCCGGTTCAGGTTGCGTAGGACCCGATTCCTGACCCGAACGCGAATCTACAGTACCGGCTGCTTTTTTCTCGGTGGCCCATCTTTCTCTCCATTTGAGGTCCAGTGCCGGCAAGTCTAGTCGCTTGTAGTCCGAATAAGCTCGGCGCAGAGCTAGATGGCCAAAAAAGCTTACCGGTGCTCGGTCGAGGACCAGTGGCCGAGAAACTGCATGGTGACAGTGTAATAGACTCTGTCCGTTGGTCCTGGCGACAGCTGGGAATAGACTTAAAAGCTTCCCAAACGTCAAAGTCATCTTGAAAACATTCTGGTCGTGAGCAAGTCAAATTGCCGCTCCCAATGTCTTTTTTTTTAAATAGATGAATTGACTCAGACGAGTTACAAGACAGAGACTTGGAAGTTTTCTCTGTGTGTATGTCGTCGTCGTCGTAAAAGAGTTGTCGTCGGGTTGATTGATATTAATTTTCGAAGCTTCTCTTTTAATACGCTACAGTAAAAGTCACGTAAAGGCAGCAGGCAAGCCACTGTACCACAGCAAACACGTGCGCTGCGCGACGCGATGCCAGGCCCCTGTACGTAGTAGATTAGGGACAACCACCAGCTCGCTCAGCGGGCTAGGATGCACGGATTGGAAATGGGTCCGTATCCAATATTTAAATGGATAAGAGATTGTACAAAGACCTTTGATCTCCTGCCAAGCATTGAGCCGCAAAGCTTGGAGTAAGCGAGGGCCCCTTTTGCAATAAACAAAACTTACTTGAGATTGTTGGCAATTCTTCGGGCACTAAGTTTGGTCATTCCATGCTTGTATAGTCTGACCAACAATTTTCGCACTTCTTCATTGATTTCACGCCAAAATATTCCGTCATCCCAATGGATGGAGATTTGTTTCTACGTACCGACGGAAAGTCTCAACTCCAGGTTGTGGCGCTGATCCACCCACTTCCGACAGGGGGTGCGGCAGGTAATTCAGTGCCGGGGTGTTGCACGAAATTCAACAAAGATCCAGTCTTGTACTGGAATGCACACATTCTAGATCCGGAAATACTTGTTTCCCTTCCAAAGCCTTGGCCCAGATTCCTTTCATCGTCTTTATCAATTGGCTGCCCTCGAGGCCGGGGTCATAATAGATTATTGTAATCAATCTAGGCTGTTGATTATTTGTTTTCAGATCTTCAAGCTTCGCATCGACTCGGACGTCTTCGTCAGTGCTGTATTACCTCGACAGGGACGCTACTGTTCCAGACACGACACGGCCTTTTTGCTTCATGTTACTGGGTTCAACCAACGACACCATCGACCAGTCCGGACACATGACATGGTCAAGCCACCCATAACTTGCTATCGATCCAGTCTAGCAGCGCTCCAAATCAGCAGTCTATCTCTCGCGCTTCAAGTTACTTTCGACAACGACATTTTATTCTTTTGAAATTAATTTAATTAACCACCCAATCGGCTTTCTTTGGGGGCGGCCGACGTCCCCCAAAACCTCCTGCTCCGATGCCACCTCTGTACTCCAGGGGACAAGCACAAGCCCGCGACTCCCTCGAACTCGCCTCCCTAGCTAGCTCCAGTCAGCTTGGCGAAGACACCGCTGACACCGATTCTCGACCAAGTATATCCTCCTCCCGCAAAGCCTCACTTGAGCGCGATGACCCTCTCGACTCCCACAACCCCGCCGCCTCGGTCAGTCGTCCGACCCGCCATGACCGCTCATTCTCCGTTTCCTCGGGTTTCGACCTTGCCGCAAATCTCTTCCCCCTCTCTTCTACGGCTGGCGGCTCAGGATACGCGCCATTAGGCGCCTCGACAGCCCCCGGCCAGCCTGGCGCCGCTGGATTGGGCGGCGGCTCGCTCGAGAAACACAAGACGCTCACATACCTCAATGGACTCTCGCTCATTGTCGGCCTTATCATCGGCTCCGGCATCTTCTCGTCGCCCAGCCAGGTCAACGCAAACGTGGGCTCGCCTGGCGCATCCCTCATTGTATGGGTGTTAGCGGGCGTGTTAGCGTGGACGGGGGCTGCTAGTTACGCGGAGCTTGGTGGCGCTATTCCCCTCAATGGCGGGCCGCAGGTCTACCTCGCCAAGATCATGGGGGAGCTTTCCGGATTTTTGTTTGCCTGGGTCGCCGTGCTGGTGCTGAAGCCTGGCAGCGCTGCCATCGTGTCCATCATCATGGGCGAGTATCTGGTGCGAGCCTTTATTGGCGCCGAGGCGGAGACGATCAACCCCTGGGTCAACAAGTCTGTCGCACTTGTCGGCCTGTTCGTTGTTACGTTTCTTAACTGTGTGTCAACGCGGCTGGGAATGCGATTAAACGATTTGCTGATGTTCTTGAAGTTTATTGCTCTGATTGGCGTCACTATTATTGGCATTGTGGTCGCAACAACGGGCTTGACATATTCAGGGGAGCCGAACATGGATTGGAAGAATCGCGCATGGTTCGAGGGCACCAAGGCAGACACGGCAGGATGGGCTGTGGCCTTGTATGCCGGTCTGTGGGCTTATGATGGGTGGGATAATGTTAGTTGCTCCCTTCGACTGTGGCTCTCTTGTGCGAGTATATGAGATTCGTGCTAACCTCCCCATTTTCTCTCTCATGCAGACCAACTACGTGGTTGGAGAATTTCGCAACCCTACGAAAGACCTGCCCAGGGTCATACACACGGCGATGCCACTGGTCATTATTTCCTACGTTCTCGCCAACGTCTCGTACTTCTTGGTTCTCCCGCTTGCGACGATCAACTCCAGCAACACAGTTGCCGTGATGTTCGGCGCTAAAGTCTTTGGCCCGATCGGTTCCCTAATCCTGGCGCTCATCGTGAGCGCGTCATGCTTTGGCTCGCTCAACAGCTCTACCTTCACCAGCAGCCGTCTTGTCTATGTTGCTGGTCGGGAAGGATATTTCCCATCGTTCTTGGGCAGGATTGGAATAGGCAGCACAGGCGAGCCAACTTCGATTACAACAAACAGGACGAAAAGCTGGTTCAGCAAGATGCTATCTAAGCTTGTGGCCGACGAGGAGACTGGCTTGTTCTTCACCCCGGTGTGGGCGCTCATTGTCAACGCGCTTCTTACTGCAGCCTATGTGGTTGTGGGCGAGTTCGGCACTCTGGTGACGTTCTACGGCGTGGCAGGGTACACGTTCTACTTCTTAACGGTGCTCGGGCTCATCATCTTGCGGGTCAAGGAGCCACAGCTGGAACGACCGTACAAGGCCTGGATCACGACCCCCGTCATCTTCTGCTGTGTCAGTTTGTTTCTGCTCAGCCGAGCAGTTTTTGCACAGCCTCTGCAGACCTTGATCGTGGTGGCGTTTGTGGTAGCGGGCATACCAGTATATTTTTTGCGCGTCAGGGGCAGAGACAAGGTGACCAAGAGGGAAGCACCGGGAGAGTCGCGCTGGAAGTTTTGGAAACGATGGTCAAGGTGATGGATGTCACGTGAAAAGGATATACCCATTTTCAGACGGCAGTAGCATGATTAGTTCTGGGACTTGTACAATAACGAGGATAGACATTGCCCAAGCTGTAGTAGTGGCTGCTGGGTCGAGCCACGTGGATGGACATATAATGAAAGAGTTTGAGATGTGTAACTATTATGGGCAGCTATAAAAATGGCCGTGATTAGCAACGAAGAACCAGGGTATTTATGTGGATTGACTCAGTTTGGCACTAAATGGGTGTAACCAGCCCCAAACCACCGGTGCGGCGAATTGAACAAGCCAACACAAACACCTCCCTGGTTCATTGCCAAAACATTAGAGACAGAAACTTTTTACCTCTCGAGTCGGCTTGAAAGAAACTTGTATTACTCTCTGTTTTGCTGTAATCTTCGGCCATGTCACAATTTTTTCTCACACCACTGAAAAGGGCGTCGCCTGGCCTGGCTCGCGCTACCGGAAGAAAATGCAGATGGGCATCGTCGTCATCGTCATCGTCATCCACATTATCCCGCAAGCCTACATTCCCAACCATTGGGGCATGTCCCCCACCAACATGCTCATGCCAATCGACCCCTACCATGGTAGAGGGTTTCGAGATTGACCATGGGACAAAGCTCAACGGCCTCATGCCGGCGTATCAGCAGCACGTGCTGGTGTGCACAGGCAAAGACGACTGGCCATCCAAGATTGAGGACGAGGATGGCGGCGAAAATTTAGCGGCCGACCTGCGAGGCTACTTTGGCCGCGGTGGAAGTTTGAGCGATGTGAGTTTGACAATGGGCGACCGCTGTGCGAAAAGGGCTTCAGAAGCAGAACATGTGGCAGGAGTAAAACGCTGACGGTAAGTGGTCGGTATTCTTGTTCCCCCGCTGTGTTCTGGCAGCCTTATCACAATGTTTCTGTGCTCAACGCGTCTTTCCCATCTTCCGGGACCCCGGGGACATCTGTTTTCCTACTACCCGACTTCAAGCTTGTGCCGTCGGTAGAGAGGGGATCCTCGTCTGAGCAGCTCGAGGCTCTCGCAAAGGGGTACCTGCTGCCGGAGAAGCTTCACAAAGCACACGATGCCATGTCCACCGAACATCAGGAGAAGTTCCTGCGAAAACCAGAGCTTCAGCGGCTTGTCAGGGGCGTCCGAGGTTTCGATGAGATCCTCGTGCTTATTTGCGGTCACGGAGGTCGTGATCAGCGTTGCGGTATCTACGGCCCACTTCTGAGGACGGAGTTTGAGAAGACTCTGCCACGACTTGGTGTCGATGTTCTCACCGGTCCAGTGGATAGCGTGAGTGAGAGTGGTGGAAACAAGAAGCCATCGTCAAGGATCGGACTGATCAGCCACATTGGCGGCCACAAGTTTGCGGGTAATGTGATCATCTACATTCCGCCCAGCTTGCAGACCGACGACGGACTCCCGCATCCGCTGGCAGGCCATGGTATCTGGTACGGAAGAGTTGAGCCTAAGAATGTGGAGGGCATCATCCATGAGACGATTAGGAAGGGAAACGTGATCGAGGAGCATTTCCGAGGTGGCATCACACCCTCTCGTGAGATTCTACGCCTGTAGTGTAGCATGTTATGAGACATATATGTAATATTAACCTATCAAGAAGTGTCAAGGGCTCGTGAAACTTTGCTCTAAGACAAATTTCATCTTTTCTTGTTCGAGCATTCATGCTGCGATGCTGGTTCTTACCCTGCACCAATTGTACTGGATCTGCACCAAATTGTTCACACTGTCTGACGCACGGTCGGTGCCTTTTCACTTCGCGATTTCTCTCGTCAGTGCACTTCCAATGGAAAATCAAAGGTGAAGTAATACGTGACAGTTTAGATCTTGCATCTTGCATATTGGGCATAATTCACTGGCCCTGAATTTAATATGAGCCGGAACTTTCCAATATGCATGCGTACAGTCGCGTCGCATAGCCGACGCGGTTTGAACAGAAAATTAAGCTCCAAAGCGTGTCTTCTTTCTCAGTCTTCACCATGGCTTGAGAGCTGCCATAAGCAGTCTGCAGCTCCCTCAAATCACCATCGACAGTGGCACTCCCGCTCATATTCGTCCAACACACCTACCATTCCAGAGAGGGAGACCCAGCGAAACAACGATGCGGGTGCAACAGCAACGAATCAACCAGCCGGGGTAGTCAAGGCTATTGCTGACCCAACGGCAAAGTCACCACCACCTCCTCCACCACCAGAAGTGGAACCGATCTCATGGCTGCAGATAGCACTGGCCACGCTGGGTGTAGGCGGCACTCTCACCGGCTTCTACTACTGGGCAAAGCAACAATGCGGACCTCTGTCCCTGCCCCAGTACCTCTTCACGGGCAGGGAGCTCAACACGACGACTTTTGTCCCCTTTACCGTCGTGTCCAAGGAGCCCCTGACCGACAACAGCTTCATCATCACACTGCGCCCGCGCCGCCGCCACATCCGCACCGTCGCCTCGCCCTGGCGTGGCCCCACACTGGCCTGGCTGTCGTCCTTGTCGCCCTGGCGCGGCGGCGGCGAGGGCAGGCTGTTTGACCTGCAGCTGCGCGAGCACAGCAACTTTGACGTCTACGACCGTGCCTGGCGCCACGGCCTCTGGGCCGTCGAGGTCAAGCAGCCCCAGCTTCAGATCGTGCGCGAGTACACCCCGCTGCCGCCCTATTGGGCGGACACCGAGGACCAGCGCGAGGCGGAGCGCGCCGCCGGCGAGATCAGGCTGTACGTGCGCAACGTGGGTGAGGTATCCAACTATCTGGCTCGCAAGCGCCCTGGTTCTATCGTCGAGCTGCGCGGGCCGTATCTGGGCTTGGACGTCGCCGAGCGCCTCGGCGATCCTGCGGACAAGCAGGTCACGTTCCTGGCTGGCGGCACGGGCATCGCGCCCGCCATGCAGGTCGCTCACAGGCTGCTGGATGGGGACAGGTATGCAGACAAGGACAAGCCTCTTGCAAAGCCTGAAGTGCAGATAACCTGGGCGAATCGCGTAAGGGCCGACACTGCACAGAGTTCCTCCATCATGCGCCAGCTCGCCGGGATGAGGCAGCGGCACGGAAAGAAGCTTGGCCTGGAGTGCGTGGTGGACGAGGAGAAGAAGTTCATCGACGAGTGCATCGTGGCCAAGGCCATCTCTGCAAGGAAGCCAGGCCCACCACAGGATGGCGAGGCATGCCCATATCACTCCAGCCTGTTGCTTCAGCACACGACAACCGATTCGCCGGCTGGGGAAGGGCCCGGTTGTCGGTGCGAGGGCTCATCCAGGGGTCGGAACCTGTTGTTTGTCTCTGGTCCTGACGGTTTTATCAACCATTTGGCTGGAGAGAAGCTTTGGCGTGATGGCATGCTGTTGCAGGGCCCGATCGGTGGGTTGTTGGGAAAGATTAGGAACAAGTACCCGGACCAGTTCAAAGACTGGCTCGTGCTGAAGCTGTGAAAGACTGTGTCTGTAGTTTATATCATATGTATAATGCTGTACACATACGACTGGCATATCAGAAATATCCATGGATTGATGGAGATGATGGTGTATCACAATTGAGCCCCATTTTTTCTCCAGTTTCCAGTCCACGGGCATTTTGGTTCTTAAAGGCTGCCCCAACCTTCTCATTACCACTACCGCATTCAGAAATCTTTAACTACCACCACGACGTGGTGGATATCATGGTCTAGTTCTAGAGAGTCGTCACCACGCAAGATGATGAATAACCTTTAAACAAGATAAGGGAGGATGGATGATGGTAAGTAATAAAGACAAGGAAAAATAAAAAAACAAAACATACAACACCGAGGATTCCCCAGTGGTCACCCACCTGAGTACTAGTTCGGCCCTCACTGGTTTGACTAGGGGAGAGCGGACGGGATCCCGTATATTCCAGTGGGTATGGTCGTATGTAAAGTCAAATCTAATCAATCTGAACTATATTCGAAGAATATTAAGAGAAAACGACATGCTGTCCATCTTTGGGCTTGTTGTGAAGATCATACCAATATGCATAGAACTGCTGCGATAGGCCGGCGATCACGACTGGGTGCCACAACAGGCCCAAACACCTGGACGCCTTGATCTTAAATGCTAATGTTTACCACATCTAATCCATCACTGAATACACAGGACTTCGGCGAGGAGCGCCCTTGCAAATTCATTGCAAAAGCTTCACAATAGCGGTCGTCCCTGGCCCCTGCTGATGGCAGCTATTTACATCAAGCATAAGATGAGTCCCAATTCTTTGCAAAATTCTCTCGATTTATTTTCAATATTTCCCCATCATTGATTTACCGTGACCCACGCGGGCGCTGAAGTGTTATTCACCTCGAGGGTATATTTATCGTTCATTTGTCAATCACAGTTTGCGCTAATCAGAGCTCATCCTTCTCATGGCCCTTCGACGGAGCTGCGCCCCCACCCAAGTCGTCCATGGTCATAATTTTCACCACCAGGCTGGTCCAGCCCGTAAAGTGCTGCGTTCGCTGTCCCTTGCCAGTCTCAGGGTTGTACTGTTCCCAGGCGAAGCCCGTCTCCTCCCAGCTTTTGTAGACTGTGTCGATAAGGTTGATCCGAAGTTTGGTGTACAAATCCTTGGCTTTTTGCTTGTAGGGGCCATCCTGGGTGGCAACGTTCTGCATTGATCAAGACGTTAGTCAAGTTTTCCAAGTACCACTAAGGCAAAAACAGGTCATCTTACCTTGAGCTGCACCAAAGTGAGATAGTTGATGTTGATCCAGACTGGGCTTCTCCAGTAATTCTCAGCTGTACCGTAAAACTCATTCTTCAAGCTCAGACTGCGAATACCATGAGGGCTGAAGAGCTCTTCCTCGTCACCAATCAGATCCAAGGTCCTCCCTAGCTTCGAGCTGTCATGCTTGAGGAGACCAGTTATGAAGGGAAACAGAGAGATATAGCCCTTGTGGCACACCAGCTGGTGCTCCTCAAAAGCGTCAA
This sequence comes from Pyricularia oryzae 70-15, assembly GCF_000002495.2. Lineage (NCBI taxonomy): Eukaryota > Fungi > Ascomycota > Sordariomycetes > Magnaporthales > Pyriculariaceae > Pyricularia > Pyricularia oryzae. The sequence continues at coordinate 2,134,155 of NC_017853.1, read as the reverse complement.
TGGTTGCATCGCAGTAACATCCTTCCTTCTCGGACCAGTGAAGGTCATCCAGGTTGCGCTCAATGGCCTCCAAGTTCTTCTGGAACTCAGCGACCTCCTCCTGCATTCCCAACGCATCGGCAATGTTGAGGAGAGACTTGGTCATGAGACCCATCCAAGACATGAGATCGACGTGCAACTCGCCAGGGTGAGGGGGCTGAGGGCGAGGGTAGTCGTCCAGGCCGCTAGTGAGAACATGCTGGACGGTTCGCCCCCGCCACCTGTAGGCCTCGCGCTTGGAAAACGCTTCGCGGTCGTAGGACTTGATGTCTCCCTTCTGGGTCGAGCGGAACCAGTCATACTGTTTGCGCAGCAACGGGTACAAGTTTCGCAGGAACTCGGTGCCTACGATGGGGTTCTCAATGTGCGAGTTGGAAACCGAAGCTCCCTGAGAGAGCTGCTCTTTGTGCGCAGGCATGGTACCGTTCAACTTGCGCAGCCTCTCGACAAATGTGTCTATAATAAAGAACAAGGTCGGCGGATTCGCATAGTGAGGGTATTGTACCTGGAACTCAGCGGGAACCTTGCTGCGAGCTTCGGCACCCAGGATCTGCTCTCTTGCGATCCATCCATCATCATCCATCAAGTTGAACCAACTCTTGACAATCTCCAAAGTGAGATCCATATCCCAGTCGGCAATGGGGATCAGGTGGAAGCCTTCATCCCACAAGAAACCACGAGGGAAGAAAGGTCGGGATGGAATGCTAGTAAACAGCTCGCTAGGCTCCTCCATCCCTTCTTGCTTGCGGGCTCTGGCCTGAGCAGCCTCCTCCCAGAAACCTTCGTTCTCCTCTTCGTACTCGGGAGCGTAAGAGCGATCGACCACGGAATCTCCGTAGAAGTAGCCTATGCCACCAATGAGGTTCGAAAACATGCTGCGGCCAAATTTCTTGTACTTGTCGGCCGTGAATGGCGCTTTCAGATTGAAAACATCAGAGAACCGCTCGCCAAATGCCTCGGTAGTGGAACGGATCTCGCGAGTAACATCGTCGCTGCCAAGCTCCTTCCCAGCCGATGCGCTGTTGAAGATGACATCAAACTCGAATGATCCTTCGAATATCTTTTGAACAATGTGGGCGTTGCCGCCGCCAGGCTTGTGCGGGAGAGCGTAGACGTCCCAGGGTTGTGGCGTGTCCTCTTCCCCGAAACGCGATTGAATACTCTCAATATGCTCCTTTAGCTGACGAAAGATGACCGGCTTTGCCTGCCAGAGCGCTTCCTCGGGAATGCTGATTGACTGGACGGACGTCTTTTTGAGATCGCGCTCCTTTGAAAGCTCCTCATGTCCATCGGGATGCTCGCCAGTTCCTTTAGTGACCGAGATTTTATAGTCGCCCAGGGTCTGCGAGTTTCCTTTGAGGCTGAAGTCATCTGGGAAACCGTTATCGTCGCCGGAGCCCACGGTCTCGAGACTTCCCAGGCCCTCCTGTGTGATATACAGCCACACGCCCGTCTTGGCGTCCTTGGCCGCATCCGGTCGCAGTTCTCCCTTGATCCTTGCTGCCCAGCTGCCACCATTTGCACCACCGGGAATTTTGACAAAGGATGTGCTGATGTCAATTTGGTTTTGAGCATCGTGGATGGTTTGTACGCCGCCTCTCCGGGTGTCGTACTCGTCCCAGCCATACCCAGCCATGCCTTCATTCTGCTCGCAAGTATACCTTATGTCTGCATGTAGGAGAAGTTTGTGAGAAACTGTCAGAGCTGTTTCGGTCTTTTTTTTTTGTGCAGTATACCGGCGGGCCTGTCAACTCACGATGTTGGACCTCATTGTAGTTGTCGAGCTTCGCCCACAGCAAGCCCATATTCAAAGACTTGGGCGTCCGTGAGCGGACTCCAAAATATAAATTTGGCTTGTAAGGTCCCCATAGTAAAGTGTCGTTATTCAGGTGCGCAACCTCAGTGTGCAGGATGGACTCATCTTTCGCGACGGCAGTGCCGAACAAGTTTGCCAGCAGGACGGACGTGACCAGGCAGTCCTTCAATTGGCGCTTAAAGGTCATGTCGACCAGCTAGAAAGCGAAGAGCTTGTCTTCGCGTACCTCTGGACCAGCCTGGGTTTCAATGCTGTGGTGAATGCCCGTCGAAAATTGTGTTTGCGACTTGCAGGAAGCTTCAATCCAAGCTTGCATCTGCAGCTTCGAGGTTCCGACATCAATCGGTTATGACCACGTTTGGTGACAGCTATCTATTTGAGAGGAGCTACGTAACACCACTAGAATTTGTGGAACAGCGACGGTAGAGAGGCCTTGGTAGGTCGGCCCAGGGTCGGACATGGGTATAGCTCCCTGCAGGTGGGGTCCCAACGGCGGCTTCTCCCCCTTGCATGGCGGGGTGCTGGGGTTGAGGCTGTTTTGCTATTGATGGGTTGCAGTTAGGTCTATAATACGAAGTTGGATTGCTTACTTAGTAGGCAGGTACGTACCTACCTATCTAGTTACTTCGTGAGTTACTTAGATAAGGTGTAGATAGCAGGTAGAACTGGGCGGGACATTTTCTGCGAAGTAGACGATGTGTCTGTTCTGACACAAAAAAAACACTCCCCTGAGCTACCATCACAACTTGTCACACTAGGAAGCTCCCGGTCGAAGTACAACAGTAGAGCTGAAAAGGGTTTGGCGCAAGCCTATACTTTGCTCATTATTCTCCTGCGCTAGTACGATGTTTACATCTACGCTATTACTCGCCGAGACTGAACAATTTGGAGCTCACCATTAGTCTATGTTCCTTGGGCTTAGCCTACTGGGTGCACGATTGCAAACCCCCGGTACATGTGAATGTGGGGTGACAAAACTCTAGGCAGTATATACAGACAGACATATAGTCTGTTCTCCATCTCGAAAGATGGAAAGGGGAGCATTGGCAGGCTCTTTTTGTCAGGCAGTTTATCACCAACATCTGGCAGTATGACAATACTAGCACAGTAGCATGCATGTGCATATTGACAATCAACAGGTTTCAAAGGGTTTGGATAGATACTCACAGCAAATTTGTCAAGTTTCTGCAACATTCAGGAGCCCCCTGGGGAAAGGAGTGACTTCTCAAGCTAGAATAAAAGAATAATTTGAATTGAGCTAAAGGTCGTACCCAGGGTTGTCAAGAGAAATAAATATCAAGGCATACATACAATTCGCAGAAAGCTGATGCACCCGAGGGTGGGAAGCGTCATCAATCTTTCATCGCAAGACCTGCCGGGACTTCTAACGAGTCGGGCTCAGTGGCCTGTTAAATCCTCCAGCACGGTTCATGTACTGACGGTACTCGGTCTTCTTCTCTTTGCGGACTGCGCCGACATTGTTACCCAGGATTTTGGTGTTCTTTGTCGTACCGAAGCCACCGAAGCCCATCATGGCTTGCATAGCAGCAGCATCATCGTCTTCCGCAACTTCAACGTCGTCGTCGTCGTCGTCGTTTTGCCCCATGGGCTTGTCGCCTTGACCCAAATTCTTGTCGTCGCGATCCCGACCGCGTTTTCCCTCATCGTCTTGACTACCTACTTTGACGGACATGGCTGCGCCCGAGCGCTCAGGACCTCCTCTGGTCCTAGTCGGGAGATCAGTCTCTCGATCGTTACGCCGGTCTCGTACTGGGCTTGTGCTGCGGCGTCGGGGCGATGCTGAACGCCGACTATCTCTGTCGCGAGGAGGGTGATCTGGACAAGTGTCAGCCTAGAAAAGTCTACCCAAGGATGCATCCCAGGAGAGCTCCATCAGCACGTGGCGTTGGAGAATCTTACCTCTGTTGTAGCCGCGCTCCCTGTCAGTCGGGTTTCGCTCGTCGCCACGTCGCCGGTCACCACGGTTGTCATCTTGTGGTCTCCTAGGCCTGTCTCTGGCCCCCCGGTCACGCGACCTATCGCGATCATCCCGTCGGCGGTCGCGATGGCTACCTCCGCGGTCTGCGGATCTTGAACGCGAGCGATACCTGCGACTCCTGTTGTCGCGATCGTCATCTCTCCTACGATAATCGTCGCCACGGTCTCGCCTGTCTCTTCGTCCATCGGACTCGTGGCGGTTCCGGAATCCGCCACTGTTTTCTCTGCCGTCGTCGCGACGGGGTCTCCTATCTCCGGCCATGATGCGATTCGGATGCGAGGGTAGCCGTATACGGATGATCGTGAAAAAGAAGTCTTCTTGGGCAAACCGGGAAGTATTTTAGGTGGTGTGCTATTAGCCCGATATCTGTTTGATAAAATACCAGATGAAGTTGCAGTTGCAGATGCAGGTGGGTCGGAGCGTCGCGCATGACAATCCTGGAAACTTCTGAAGACAATCACGTGTAAAGTGTCAAAATACGGGTTAGGGTTCGGCACAATGGTGCAACCAGTAACATAGCCAACTTTGCTTGCTTGCTTGCTTACCAACCTGCCATCCATACCCGTAGCCGCCATGGGAGAGCTTTGCTGGAATGGCCCGGGTATCATATGCTTGCGCTGAGCACTTGGGCAAATGACATTAGTTTGAATGGGTATCTTGTATATTATGGTGTCATATTTCATCCTCCTCGTCATCGAAATCATCCTCTCTGCCCATTTCATATAGAATCCGACCCCCTTCTCCACCACCAATTTCAGTCTGAGCATCGAAGTAAGGAAGCACTATGCCGTCCCTGTCCTGGCGCTGCTTCTCGGTCAACCCGAGGTTGAAAGTAGTCTCCATCTCCTCCTCGGCACCAGCAGGGGTAGAAGCGTTTGCGTCTCCTTCTGCAAGTGGGGTGGCAAATGCTGGGTGATCCGATAGCAGGTTGACACTAGCCAAGGCGTTGGTGCCCTGTCGAGAAGGAATTGCTGGAGGCACTAGCACGAACTTTTCAGATGCGGCACGGCCACTTCGTCGCCTCATCTCCATCTCGAGAACTATCCCACCACTCGAGTCGCCCGCGATGGCTCCTTGCATGCCGATCAAGACCCCCTCACGGCCCTCTCTTAGGCCCCACTCGGGTTCCTGCTCGCTCCTGTTCCGTGCCTTGTTGATTTCAACAGCCTGGTAGAGATTCGAAACTCGGAATACCGCCGTAGCCAAATGGCGGAGCACGGTCAAGGGCTCCGGTTCGTACTCGTTCAAGGAGCCAGGTCCACTTCTAGGTAGCACCAGCGGCACGTCGGCATGATAGACCCCAATGACCGAGGAACCTGGTGTTGCGATGCTTGACAGGAAGACTGCAAGTAGCCGTGGTTCTGCCACTGCCAGAGCATTCAGCGAGTCGATGATGACAAGTGTTTCTATCGTCGATAAGTTGTCAGCTCTTTGTGGGATGGCAAGTGCCTGGTATGTATTTTAAAATATTATATTACTCACTTGATCCGTCTACAGCCTTAACCCCTGGTTGAGCGATTATCTTGGGGTCTGGACAGTGTGCTGCGATTTCATTCCTCAGGGCTTGGAGCGACTTGCCCCTGGCTTTAATGAAGATGTCCGCTTCGACTGGCTTTTTGAGAGTCGCAAAAGACACAAAAACTATCTTGGTCTTCGATAGCTAGTCCGAGCGTGATTCCCCTCGAGGTCAGCACTTACTGCCACCCATTGTGAGAAACGCGCACGAGGCTGCATGTTCATTCGGCGACGAACCTTGGCTCTAAGGGAGAATTCCCGTATCAAAGGCCATGCGGTCTGGTCCAAGGAGTCGAGTACCAGTGTGAGAGGGCTGGCGCCGTCCCTAAGATTCAACAGCTTTTGCACCAGCAAAAGGCTGTGAGAACGTCGGTGGGCACTTGTCGATGGCGCCATTTCCAAATTCAGGCACACGAAGCGGGCTAATTTCGACACTGAAGTAAATGAGAGGGCATGCAGCACGTCTGGATTCTTCCAAAATTGCCCTTCGTCATTGAGAATCTCTGCGATAATGGCTGTCACTCGCTTCAATCCGCCCACTGAGAAAAGTGTGGGTGCGGGTTATAGTGGGTGTCAGTGGAGTGGGGTGTTGAAATACTGGAGTATTACGGGCATCGATCGTAGCCTAGGTTTGGTTTAGTAGGGTTCCCGCATCTTTCGCCAACCTCACTCATCTCGGGCCTAAAAAGGTACAGATGAACCAAAACCGTTTGCCTCCTAAGTATCCCCTCAAACATTTCTCAAGTACGAACTGAGAAATTCTGTTTCATCGCCCTTCGCCACCTGCATAAGCATAACGAAAATGCAAACCGATTCGACGTACCAGACACTGAAGATAGGGCGGCACGAATTCATTTGAGGGAAGAGCTGCAATTCGGCGACGGCTAATGGCCATCATCTGCCGGCCGCGCCATCCTTCCGTACCTCCTTGCGTTTCCCATATTGCCATTGCGTGAACCGAGAACACTGTTTGGTGGCTCTGGGAGTTCTTCACAATCAAACCCAATCTATTCGAAATAGGGAGAAATGTCTCTCCCCGAGTTTGTTTGTGAGGTTTGGCGACACACAACCCCGCGAGAATCCAGATCAACAGCCTGCCTCTGGTTTGGAGACTGGACGGCAATGCCTTGTGACGATCTTGCCGATCGAGGTCATGACTATGATGTGCTCTTTTCTACACACTTGATTAATATAACTGTTTTTGGCCGGTCCCAGGTGTGGCGGCCCAATCGCTTTGGTGTATCACACAGGATTACTACCTCATGTCTGTGGTTTGCGGGGGGAGAGGGCCCAATATGATCGTTGCACCGGAACCAGACACTACTGCCATCTTATATGCAGTTTCCTGACTGCATGCTCTTCAATGTGGAGGATGGCAAGTGGCCACCCTTCCCCAAGATGTAGATGTGTATATTATGATCCATTGTCGGGCTGCTCCTGGAATCTGATGGCTCCTTTTCTTTACCCCCTCTTGCTCCAGTCTCGCACTGCAGGCCTCGCCGTTCTCCCCTGCCGGAATCACAAGATGTTTACCTCACACGGGCCGCTGGCAAAATGCCTCTTAGGCAGCGCTTTTGTGTTGCTGACAATCAGCTCTCCGGTTGAACTAGGGAGAAGGGACCCTGCCATCGCCGCAACTACAGATACACTCCACCTCCAGCGCCATGTGCGTCATGGTGCACACGCAACGTCTCGGATCGGCTTCAAGAGTCTCGAGGGTATTGTAGACTACAAGTCACAGGACCGCAAGCCTGTCGTGGCAGATCTGAACGGTAATACCGACTTTGTCACGGCAGCAAAGTTGTCGGCTAGACAGGACGGAAGCGAGCCTGTTGCCGAGGGTGTTGGTCCCGCTATAAACGCATACAGCCAGGTTGAATACATCACTCCTGTGTCTTCCAATGGTGATACCTACAGCCTGATTATTGACACTGGAAGTAGTGACACTTGGTTCGTGCGTGAAGGTTAGTATTGATCGTTGGTGCATTTCACTTCTTTGATCTTTAAAGCCTCAAGATCATGTCACACTTTTTCTTTTACTAACAAGATGTCGACAACAGGCTTCCAGTGTCTCGACTATCGGCAACAGCCAGCGCCATACGAGGCATGCCAATTCGGCCCTGCCTGGCAGGGAGACTTCCCTGGCGGCAAGGTACCAAATAAGCAGTTCCAAATCCAGTACGGATCCTCCAATGGCCCTTTTCTGACCGGTGAAATGGGCTATGCTGAGCAAGTCTCCCTGCTCCATATACAAAGGCGCATGACTGCCAGGGCTACTAACAACAAACTCACAGCATCACTGTCGCCAACATCACCGTGGAAACACAGGAGATCGCCCACGCGACTTATGGCATGTGGTTTGGTGACGGCCTCACGAGCGGCATCCTGGGTCTCGGGCTTCGGGGACTCACCGGGCTGTCTTCTGAAGAAACTTATGACCCCGTGGCCATCTCCATCAGCAAGCAGACTAGAGAGCCGATCTTCAGTCTCGCACTGCATCGGGACGAGTCCGATTCCTTCATAGCCTTTGGAGGAGTTCCACCGCAGGTCAAAACCATTGGGCCTTGGGCGACGACCCCAATCGAGAAGCTTCAGCGTTCTGGCGGGGGAGAACCAGACTATTACTTCTACACTGTTGGAGTGGACCAGATCCTGATGAACAACACTCGACAGAGCCTCCGTGCAGATAACCTGCCGGGGTTCATCGTTGATAGTGGGACTACGTTGAACTATTTCCCCTTTGGTGAGTCCCTGCAAAAGGTTTCTTGCCTGATATCTTAATGACTTGAGATGGCTTACTGGATATGGTGAAACGCAACAGAAATTGCCGCCGCCGTCAACGACCTATTTGTCCCTCCTGCCATACTCGACAGTAGTCAGGGCGCCTGGTTTGTGCCTTGCACCGGAACCACAGCGCCTTCGCTCGGCATCACGCTGGGCGGAACGACGCTCTGGACTGACCCCAGCAGCATGATTCTGTCCGAGGTCAAGAATGCACAGGGCCTGTGTGCCACTGGAATCTCGGCGACGGATGCTTTCCCGTACATTCTGGGAGACACCTTCATGCAAAATATCGTCACCGTGTTTGACTTGGGCGTCAAGATGGAGATCAGGTACGCGCAAAGAGACTTTTCTTGACTGATGTAGTTATGCCTCGACTGTGGCGCATCCCGGCGGTTATAAGCACAGCTATCTAGATGGGGATCGCTTGATCGAAACTGGCCCATGATGTTATTTTTTCTATCGAACGAATTCCTGCATCAAGGCCATGTCAACTCAAATCTGGTAGCCTGTTTGAATTGTATCCTTCCATGCCCCTTACAAAAGCCGAGAACGGCCGATACGGTTTAGGGTGTTTTCTCTTGTGTACATTGAAAGACGTGCGTGCCTTTTGAAGCCTCATAGTTATGTGCCAAAAGCAAAATTGTACGTATTTCATGCCAAAATTTTGAGGAGGCCTTTCCTCATGTACCAACCTCAGTAGTGCTGCAGCAATTTGGTTGCCTGAGTTTCTGATCGAGAGGTTTCCTCTCCTGGTGTTGCTGTCCGATCTCATGCGATGGCAATCTGAGCGGCTTGTCCGCCACTTTCGCCTCGCAATTCTTTCCCAAATGATTATTCTCACCATTTTCTATCTTTTCAGTCTTACCCGTCATCTTCTTCTCTTCTCCCTCTTCATTCTCGCGCGCCTGCAGCGCAGCAACCCTCTCCGGTTCCGGATATCCCTCAGGAGGCTCGGCGCCCCAGTCGTCACGAAACTTCTTCCTAAGAAAGTCGTCAAAGTCGCCATTTTTGCGCTTGAGGTGCGCCTCTTGTGCCTGCAGGATCCACTCGGGCTCGTGCCGGCCCAGGCGTATGTTGGTCAGGTACTGAGCGCAGTCATGCCTGAAATCGTCACTGTTCAGCATGGCCTGGGTGTTTGGCCGCGCGTGCGGTGTGCCCTTATCAAGGACGAAGCCGGGAGGGAACAGCGGGATTAAGGACTGTTGCTGGGCTGGCGAGAGGCCATCCCAGGCTAATGGGTTGCAGAGCATTGCCTGAGGTGGATGTTAGCATATCTTATGAGGGACGGAAGGCAGGGATAGAGACTTTTTGGAAGGAAAAGCGGGCTACGAAGCAGGGTGGATATGTTGACCGTATCAGAAATCATGAGAAAAAAAGATAAACAATACAACAAAAAAACAGTGCATATCTGCCCTTCTCTCCAAGTCTCAACTGCCCACCTACCCTTAAATCAATGTTTTTCTTTACCAATGGAGAATTGGGACTGGTGTAAACAAAAGGCGGTTCCCATTGCTTCTTGCGGCGCTTTGCAGCCGGGGTGAGAGCTTTCTTGATAGCCGGAGCCGGCGCCGTAGCCGAGGGCTGGACCTTGCTTTCCCTTTTTCTCTTGGGCCTGGAAGAAGCACAAGACGAGGATGGGGTCTCGCCTACGTCAATCAATGGCTCAGCAGCCTCGATTTCCCCCGACTGGATATCCGATGTGACTTGGGCAGGCGGAGGTGATTCCTTGCCATTTACCACAGCGGTGACCTCGAGCGGTGCTGGGGTGGTAGCCTTGACCGACACTGCTGGTGAAGTAATGGTGGTCGCTACCGTGATTGTGTCGTGAACTCGCGACTCTTCTTGTTCGATCCCAGAAACTGCAACGATCACTTCCTCCTCGCTCGGCTTTTGTGTCGGCGGCTCCTTCGCCCGTGGGTGACATTGGGGCTCGAGGCCATAGACCTCATCGTCAGAAGCGGGCGGAGATGAGAGTTCTGATGACGAAGGACTGGCGGCCGCCATAATCACTTCACTTTCATTTCATATATCTGATGGGTTTGAGCAAGTAAGTGCCGAGTGAGTGAGTGAGCGAATGGGTGAGTGAAGAGTGAAATGTAGGTGGACGAAATGCGGACTAAAAGGCGGCACGGCCTAGTCTAGGTGTAGAGGATGGTGCGATCTGTCAAAGACTGGAGCCTGTATTTGGTTAGAAAATAAGAAAAAAAAACGGAGGATTCTAGGCTTCGAAAGATAAAGAGTTGTTTGTTGCAATTAACAAAAGGGATTGAGATATTCCCCAGTGCGTGCTGTTGTTCAATGATTGATTGTCCCCTTGATCAGGAAGTCTCGTGTTGGAGTGTTACGGTTTGATCAGGCTATCCGACAGAGCACCGATCGACGTACGTAGTAATGCTTATTTAAATCCATCTTGTCAACTTTTAGGCGATTGAATAAAAGTTTTGGATTTTTTTTTTCCACATTTTTTTACTGTTAACTTTGCAAATTTTCCATGTTATTGGTGTATATCGCCATAATTCCCCTTCTAAGCAGTGGACACTGGTCACCTACCCTACACCGATACACAGTGCCTCGTCTTGCCTCAATGAATCTCGAGCGAACAACCAACTCCTGTGCGGCCTTGTTACTGTGGGCCGCCCAAAGTGACTTGAAGATTTCAATTCATCGTCAAGCTTCAAAGACAGAACAATCAATAAGAAGATCAGCTCAATTTGATCGGAAATTATTTCGAGGCTGCCAATCCACCACTTGATTTTGCGTCACCCAAAATAATCTCACGCGGATAGTGCCTCATGACCCTGATTTCTTTGTTGCCACGTATAAGAATTATCAAGGGGTAAAGTGTCAACTTTCAGCCAAGCAAGGTCAGGGTCCGCAGGCGATTAGAGCACCAGTACCTCCCAACCATAGCATCGGAGCCGAAGCTAGACCACCCTAGAGCACTACTACCCGGTGCGCCAGCCACAACGTAACGCACCGAGGACATACACCTACCTTATCTTCCTCACTACGGCACCTCACTTTACCAGAATCAACCAGCGTATCAATACATTCATCGTCTTTTTTTTTCTCCCCTAATTTCTTTGACCGCGCGACAACTCCAGCCCCAAACCCGACCCCGACTCGTCCCTGACGAAATACAAGTCCAGAAAAACCAACTCAGCAACAACCAAATCAAAGATCACAGTCATGATCCGCTCAACACAAATAGCCCGCCTCGACGGCCTGATGCTCTGCGCCTCGGTTGACGAAGATGCGAGCGACTCGGCGCTGGCTGAGGTCAAGTCGCAGGTGAAGCTGGTGCTGCGGCGGCTGAACCGCAACAGCGAGACGCAGGCGTCCATCGAGAGCGGTTCGGCCTACACGCTGCACTACCTGATTGCCGGCGACGTGGTGTACGTGTGCATCTCGGACCGGTCGTACCCGCGCAAGTTGGCCTTTACGTACCTGTCGGACCTGGCGACCGAGTTCGCCAACACGTACAGCCAGGCCCAGGTGACGTCGCCGAACCTCCGCCCTTATGCCTTTGTCGAGTTCGACACCTTTATCGGCCGCACCCGCGCCACCTACACCGACGCCAGGGCCACCCAGAACCTCGACAAGCTCAACGACGAGCTGAGGGACGTCACAAAGGTCATGACCAAGAACATCGAGGACCTTCTGTACCGCGGCGACAGCCTCGAGAGGATGGGCGAGCTGAGTTCCAGGCTGAGGGACGATTCAAAAAAGTACAGGCGTGCTGCTGTCAGGATCAACTGGGAGCTCATGCTCAAGCAATACGGGCCATTTGCCGGCCTGGGCGCCTTTATCTTGTTCTTTTTATGGTGGCGTTTCTTTTGAACTGGGGAGGCGAGCGGTTGATGAATTTGGACGAAGCAACAGACAGAGGCAAAGATGAGGACGTCTTCATGGGGAGACGACAAGAGAGCGCTGGAATTTGAGCGCCTCTCGCATTGAGACCGCTCGATACACAAAGTCGAGGGCAGGCATCTCCGTACTATCAGAGTATATGGCTTGAATAAGCTGCGGAAAGTAAACACAGTGTAATAAGCTGCGCACCAGAAAAGGCGTTATAGGCGTTCGGGGTTGTAACGGATTTCGAGGATCAAAAGTAGTCGCGCGCGCAGTCACATCAAGAATATCTGGAAACATGACATTGACTACCTGCTGGTGCTTGTCTCCCCATAATTGTGTTAAAGATGGTTTGCGCCCTGTACATTTAATAGATTGCAGAGGGGCATAGTTGAATTTCTCATGATTATCATCAAGATAGTTCTTTGGGCCTTGAGCCATCATCAACTCAGACCATCTAACTAAGCTGCAAATCCGCCGGAAAAAAACGGCACCTTGGGCAGCATCCGCACCATGTACAAGATGTATCCCTCCCGACCTACCATACAAATGGGTATATCGCCATGAAAAGAAGAAAAAGAAGAAAAGAAAAAAGAAAAAAACAAGCATTCATCAGATGACAGAAGATCAGCAGATGATTCTTGTGCCAAACGTACCCAATCTATCCATATAATTTGACAAGTTCGCCGGCCCGGTTCCGAAGCGCCCTCCTCTTTTTTTATCGTTATATGCCATTCTCATGTACATCCATTACATTATTATGCAGTTGTCCTTCTTGGTCGGCGCCGTGGGCATGGGCACCACCCCACCGCCATGATACCATTCGAGATGTTCCTGGAACGTCTTCAAGTCCGGGAAGCCTCTTTCGTCTTGCGCATATCTCGTCTCGCCATCGTCGTCTCCGTCGTCGCCGCCGACATATGTATACTCGTCGCAGTACGGGCACAAAAGTGGCGCTTGCCAGTCGCCAATGTCTGGAAGTAAGTGGTTCGCGATGGCAACGGGCGCAAATACTGTGGTCACTTCCTCGCCCGATGACGAGCTGTGGGCTTTTGCTTGCCATTCTTGCTGGCCCGCAGGCATCGTGGTAGAAGTGATGGCGTTCGTGGGCGCTCTTTGCTGTTGTGTTGTGGACTTCGCGGTCGGGTATCGTGTCGCCGGCATCTTGTCCAGGTCCTCCCAAACTATGAAGCCATCGCAGTAGTCGCATACAAAGGCGATGTCTCTATCGCCAAAGCGCTCGAATTTGCCCACCGTATTGCACACTGGCACCAGAGCCTCGAGGCCATCCAGTTTCCTTCCACCTTCCCTGTCTTCTAACATCCCGTTGAGTCCGGCAAAACCGTTCTCATGCCTCCACCTCTCATCACCATCTGGTGATGTGATGACCTGGGGCTCGAGGCTGAGGCCGAGTTCAGGGTCTCCCGCAATCCTGAGCATGCTTTCCGCCTCGGCCGCCGTGCCCACGGCTCGCTGCTTCTCCATCTGGCGCTGGTGCCGGCTAACCTGGAAGGCGCCGAGGCAGCGGGTGGGACCAGGTCCAGTGGCATAAATACGACAGGCGGCACGGCATTGAGCACGGTGCAGCTCGCGGCGTAGATCGACCGTCTTGAGAACCCATTCAGGGTTGATGGGCCCTCCCGTACGTAGCCAGTCCTTGAACAGTTGCGAGTGCGCCTGGAACTTGGCTCGTAATGTGCGTAACTCATCAAGTGATTTGGCTGGATAAGGTGTACGTCAGTAAAGTTTGAATTGTTTGGATGTATATGACCTTAGGGTAGGGCTGACGTCTGTGTATTCGCATATGCCATACATAGGACAGCTCGGGTATGTGCATGGACTAGCTGCAGTGAAAACAAAGGGCGAGCTTGGGCCCATGCCGCGCTCGAAGTTGTTTTTCCGCATTGTCCGACGGGGATAGAGACGAATAATGGTAAATGAAAAAGCACTCACGAGTCCGGTCACTCTCGTAAAAGAACTGGCCGTTGACCAACGGCCCCATCGCCTGAAAGTCTGCCTTGGCTTCGTCCAATGCCTCATCGAGGGCACGCACCTGCTCAAACTCGTCGGGACCCCATCCACGCTTATCCGCAAAATGCATGATCCGTAATCCATCATTTAGTGCCATTGCGATACCAGCCAGCAGATACCCGACCGTGTCGCTACTGCTGCCGCCGCCCGTGGTGCTGCCGCGACGGCTGCTGTGGCTAATGCTGCTGCGGCTCATGGCTTGCGGGGAAAGAGAGAGGACCGTCCCAGGGGAATTCCGCAAATTGACCGCGCTTCGTTTATTTCAATGGATGACCGCAAGCGTGCTGGGCGAGGGCCCCAAGAGTGATGGGACGCCCGTGCTCCTGCACGCTTGCTATGCCGTCGAGATTATGAACTTTCTCCCGGTTGGTCCAGTACAAGTTTCCGGGTACAAAATGCAATCAAGGACCCCAAGATAAGGTACCCAAGGTGTATGTACCTTACGTATCAATGAATGGGTACCTCCTTGATGCCTATTGTGAATGCCTGGCCATGTGATGTAGGCAAGAAGGTTTAGATTTATCGGGGTGCTCTGAAGTGAGCAGATTGACCAAAGGCAGCCAGGTAAGGTACCTAGGTAGCTACCTAGATACCCGTTGTCCTTTGCTCACAAAACCTTGCGGGCGGTGCAAAATTAGCTCGATGCGCGCGGACGACGACGTCGAGGGTTTAGGTTGCAATCGAAAGCTTATTGTTGCTCCCGTTTGAATTGGCGCGTTTTTGTTCAAGCACAGCCGCCCGCCCCTCCTGTTCAAGTAGACAAATTGAAATTGAACTTGTCTTGTCCCTTTTCCGGGCCAGTTATCGTCACCGAATCAATTGTTCAGGGTGGGCCTGCCTGCACATACGCGGCACTTGTTGGTGCCGGCCGGCTGGTTTGTACCGTATCGTTATTTTGACAGGGACGAAGAAGATAGGATCGAAGCCTGTTGCGCGCGCACCAGGTTGGGTGGAGGTCAAATTGCTGCGTTTTTTTCTTGGTAATATCGCAGGCCTCCAACGAGTTTTACGAGCCTACTCCGAATGTCGAATGTGTACTCTAAAAGGCTGAAGTGGGCTTGTTTCCCAGTACTAACCAAAAATAAAAAAAGAACGGGGAGAAAAATTGTCTGCCTTGTTCCCGACAACGTGGGTATTGCCTGACATCAAGTCAAAAAAAGAGAAAGAAAAAATCAAGATAGTAGCCAAAACTTTAACAGATGCAGGGGACAATCCAAGGTGCAAAAGGGACCGCGCTTTCCTTGAGCACCAATTCGGTGCCTTGCCCACGTGTCTTGTAGGTATACATACACGGGCAGTAATGTACCGGTAATGGAACAAAAACAAGGGTGCTAAGGGTATTAATATGTCATCTTTCTCAGCGAAACATCAACCCACCGATTCTGGATCTGATTACTACGCAGAGCTGGGGACATGGGGCACTAAAAATGGAGGAAGCGGCTTGGCCGTTCCGACTCGACTACAAACGGGGTCAAGCCCCTTGCGGGACTACGGTGTTTGCTGGGCTTATGTTGGACGCTGATAAGAACTGAAATGATGCAGCCTTGTCTTGGTAACCTTTCTGGACCGAATGAGCAGTCGAGGTACTTCGTAGCTCAGCGTACGCGCCGTTCAATTGACGAATCGAATGCGTCCCATTCAATCCTCTGGCGCATCTTACCCGCATGATGTCGATTATTAGTGCCAAAACCACTCCCGCAAAAGCTGCACGGAATGGACGAGGAAAGGAGAACGCAGGGGGGCGGGGTTTGAGAGACTCGTGGCCTGCCTAGACAGGCTATTCTCCTCTCTGGCTCCTCCTCCCCTTGTTGCTTGCCGTTCAGGAACTTTTGTTTGGGACCCTTTCTGACATTTCTTGGCTGGCATCTCGAGCCAGCTGACCCCTTCCAGGACCCGCGACTAAGTTTCAAAATCAACTTTGCGAAATGGCAGTTGAATCATCCGCTATATTGATAACAACTTTTACCATCAAACTCACGTCGAATAGCAATTTACTTTTATTATCATCCTCATCTCATGTAGTAGTGGGATGAACCATCACCAGAAAGTCATGGATGGCTGATCTAAACTATTGGTAAATGCTCCCGCATGTTTACTATGTAGACCCAGCAAAAAGAAAACGCTGGGTTTCAGATGAACAGTGGAAACAAGATGATTCCATGAAAAAGGCCCGTGAACAAGAGTAACCCACTGATTCGTCATAAATGATACGGGACAATTCCCCGTCTGCTCCTTCGCTTCAGCCCTAGCCGTGGATTATTTTGTTTTTGTTTTTAATCTTGTTATTCTGCCTTTGAGGCTGCGGCGTCACAGACGCTTCCATTTCTTTTTCCAGACTCTACCCATCCCGGACCGTGGCGCTGGCCGATCGAGCTAACCCGACCTTCGGAGCGAGCTCGGCCAAACTTTGTGTTTTGTCATTGGTAAACGTGGGCTTGGTGAATAATTGTGAACAAAACCGACCCCAACGGCGTGCGTGGTTCCAAACCTGTGCTTCTGCCATGAATGAGGAACAAAGAAAACCAGACAAACGTGTGGAGAGGGTATGCCGATCGCACCCCTGTGATACCATATTTGTCTGGCTACAACAATAACTACCTTGTTGATCGACGGAAGTGGCTGATTAATAACAATTGGGCCTAGGAATGACTTTTGCGACTTACTACCCTCTCCCTCCTGCCTGTCGTGTCGCCAAGTGCCATCGCCGCAGCTGGGTATGCATGCATGTATGACTTTTGCACTCGTTACGTCTACCCAGAGACTAATCAACTTGGCACCGCTGATCTGGCGTCAATCCTCACGTCTCGTGAATCGTCACACAACTTCAAATCAGACTCCTTTTTATTTGCTATGATGACTCTCCAGCGCTAATCTTGTATCTCTTTAAGGTGTCAGTCAGTCCCATGCATGTCTACAGAGGCTGCTCTGAAGATTCATTTTCTTTTGGTCGCCTTGCCCGAACGGGCGTCTGAGCCTGTGGCTCCTTTGGCGATGCCTGAATCGGCCACCGGTGCGCCAACGTCAGGCACAGCCGGGGGCAGAGACTTGCCCTCGTCCTTCTTCACCTGCTCTGGTGCATCATCGTCACCGCCCTGGCCGAACTCGTTGACACGAGTGTAGTCGACGCGGTAAGCCCATCGTTGGTAAATATACACAAAGAAGATGATGTCGTCGCGGAATGTCGCCAGTCGGTGCAGGATAGGCATCTTGATGGTGAATGCAAACAAGTCGTCGATAAAGGTGTTGAGGAACTTGTACGTCATGGCCTTGGCTGGCATGTGTGCCACACTCTTGAGCCGGTAGTTGATGTAGAGCGCCGGAACCATCATCAAGAAGCCATAGGCGTACACCGATCCCACCAGAGTCGTAATGATGAACGAGTACCAGGACTTGTGCTCTTCGTAGATAACAGAGTACGTGGCATAAGCAAGCAGCAGAGGGACGCCGGCCATGTACATATACTTGAAAGCGATTTCGTCGTACTCCTTGGTTTTCTCCTCGGTTTCACTGAGCTTGTGCTTGTCCTCAAAAGTGATGCGGTACGGAATCAAAGCTCCTGGAGGTGCAGCACGCACTCGGACGTTGACCACAGTTGTTACCTTCCACAGCTCAATGAGAATGCCGACACCCTGGGAGCCAAGAATCATCCAGCTTGTGTTCTGGGAATTGTCCACCAGGTACAAGAAGATAACAGCCTGCATGAACACGTTGGCAAGGATGGTGCGAACAGAGATTCCAATGTTGTCCTTCTTCTTGCGATAGTGTTGCACATCCGAGGTGAAAGCAAGAGTCTCAAAGATCAGGTGGAGGACTGTCACCACGGAGGTGATCGCCAGCAAGATCGGGTTGGTGTCAAGAAGAATCTCCTTAACCATCTCAATCTCGGTGCCATCGCCTCCACCGGGCAAGGAGCCGCCGTAAGCTGCTGTGCGCGCTGATTCCCGTGCACTCAACTCGATGGAAGCCATTGTCTGGAACTTCCAGGGAGCAAGGTTGTTCAGATCAATACGTATCGGGAGCGTCTTGACGGTCTCGTTGATTTGCGTCATGTGCGCCTTGAGCTGCCAGAAGGTGTTGACGAAAAGAATCGGGTAATACCATGAGTTCTGCCCAGTCCCGTCTCGTGCGCCGGTGGGCTCGAGGTGGAGGAACTGGCGTATGGCGACATGAGTTTGGGACAAGCCGAGGACACCCATCCCGGGTACAAATGACAGGCTCATGTTGGGGTGGAAGTAGTTTCCAACGACCGGACCCGAGAATTCGACCTCCTCTTCCGCATCTTCCATGTCCACCTTGGCTTCATCCTTTTTCCCTAAAAGGCTCTTGAGTTTCTTCTCCTTCTTCTTGGGGATGTGCTGGGTAAAGGGGTAAATAAAATGGTATGCCGTGGCCGGATCGAAGCCCTTCTGCTCGGGGTCCAGAACGCTGCCTGGGAGTCCGACGTAAAAATGGCCCCAGAGAGTTCCGTTGCGCTGAACAGCCTCGGGAACAGCAATGGTAGCCTCGGCCACGCGCTTGTCACTGAAGTTTCCAATGCCAAAGTCCTTCTCCTCAAACACAATCATGTCCTTAGATATCGACGAGAGTGGAGTGGGGATGAACGAGTCGGAAACAGTGATAATGACGTCGACCTTGTTCGGCTCGTCCCAAATCGGAGCGACGCGCTGCGGGAGAGTGTTGTAGGTAGCCCCTTCGTCAAGCTTCGAGGGACGCAGATGGTAGGCAGGTATTTTGCCCGTGCTGGTGGGGATCTCGACCATCTTGCCGTCTGCGTCCGTGGTAATCTTGGGAGCGCTATTCGCGGGGAAAAACTGCTTCATGACGAATTGCATGGCCACCCACATGGCCACCATCTGCAGTATCTTCCTGAAGGTGGACTGTTTGAAAGGGTCGAGTTAGTCAAACAAAAAGGCAGTCTTATATATGGCTGTTGTGCGCGCCGGAGCGAGCCGGAGTTGAGCATCACCTACACCTTCCTGTGGCTGTTCCGGCTGGCCAGCGGCCTGGCCGCCGGCCGCGGCGGGTGCGCCTTCAGGCATTTCCCGTGAGAATCTGCGAGGCGCTGAACGGGATGGATTGGGTTGCGAATCGGGTGCTCACGTGCGCTTTCCAACGACTTTCAAAGTCGTTATCAGTGTCACGGCGCTCGATCTGGGATAGTACTTTATTTGACCAAACGGGAAACCATTTATCCAACGGGTTTTGTTGGAGGTTGACTTGCTTTCTCCAGCACACGTTTCTGGTGGGGCTGGGCTACTGTCTTTCGGCAAGGTGTCAGTGCACGGGCCGCGGGGGCACGTGTGAGGGATAAATCTACTGTGCGATGCAGCACGTCGTCTTGACGTCTTACGCAAGGGATGAATCCATTGCAAACGATCAACTTTCAACCGAGAAATCATTGGTCAACATTTGTGTCAAGGGATGAGAAGCAGCTCAACGCCCACCGGTAACACAATCCGACATTTTGGATAATACATGTGGTACTGTGGTAGTCGGCTTCAACCTCTGGTGGTGCGCTCATATTGCAACGCATGTTAAGAAGGTTTGCATAACCGTGGTCGTGTGATCCGTAGTAGACAGACAGCCTTGGGTTCGCAACAAGACTATTTGACGCAGGTCTCAAGCAAGCGCAGTACGCTGTGCTCCCTAGACTTGAATGGATCGCCGCGCTGTCTTGTACCGCTGCAGTTTGGGCGATTTTTCTCTGGGAGAAATTGCTCCGTTCGGCATGGAGTTGGAGGGATATGGTGCGGCTGAACGGACAGTAATATATGATGGATTACCATTTTAGGTGCCAACTATTAATATTCCGTCGTTCGAACAGATAAACCACAATTCAAATACATATTACTACATGCCCATCCAGGTAAGTCTTGGGTCGGAGAAAGAAGTTGCTTGTCTTGCTTCACTCACTGCTGGCTTGGCCATTTCCCCATCTCCCTGGTTTCGTCTAACCCAGTGCTAAACGGTAATAATTAAGCGACCGACCGCTGAATTGGGCCCGGGCCGGTGCGACAACCGCTGTGGACAACCGGATTGCACTGCAGCTTGAGCCAGCTGGCCTGCATTGTTGATTGCACCACGACCATACCTACAGCATACCTTACTTACTGTACCTACTCAGCCCACGTAGCCAAGCTGCTGGTTTCTTCTAAACGGATTTTAGCGTCTGGCCTCCACAAAACCTAACCGCAAGCTCGGCCTTATTATAGATTTATCCTAGGACTGCCAGAGTCTACTACTTCCAGCGTTATCACTTGGGATCTCATGAACGCTGTAACGGATCGACGCTCCGTGTTACCAGAACACGGTTTCGAGGCTGTCCAGGTGTGAAATTGTTTGCTACCCTATACACAGACAGACACGCGGCGGTTACCCGGCAGGTCGGGTCAAAGACAGCGAGCATTTTACTGGGTACTTACGTGCTGTATACGAAATAGGTAACTTCCTTATGTATGGTGTAATTACACAAAGTATTCATATACTGTAATTTGATTCTGGCCTCAATTGAGTGTACGCCACATCTTGGCGGCCCTACAAGTCAGAAGGCGGCGCTAGAGTTCCGTGCGAAGTCCAGCGATAGCGACAGAAACAGAGTGCCTGGGCTACAACTATCTGCCAACTACCTACCCAGTAGGCGACTTGGCGTGACCGTTCCCACAGGTATATCAAGCAAGGCGCATGTCTTTTCCCATAGTCACACACACTGCCACCCCCCCCCCTCTTGTAGGATGTGCTTCCCAAGTTACTGGGCCGGAGAATCACAGCTTGGCAACATTGCAGGCCTTGCTTGGTCCATCTGTCTCCCTTGCCTAACGTCCGCAACAACAGATACAATGTCTCGGGATGTAAGGAGTTTATGGTTCAGGGTCAACGGAAACCCGCAAAGACCGCATCAATTGTCCGAGAAGGGAAAGTGCAGGGTACCTGAGCTACACCTTACCTTATCTACCTGCATACCTTAGGCATGTTCGTCCAATTGGTGTGAATTGCACCTAGGTAATGCCTGCTTCCCGCGCTAAAACTCACTGACATCAACAACGGGACAAAAAAATTTGGAACGGAAAAGCAACCAACCAACCAACCAATAGATCACGGGACCTTGCCTAGCTCCCGACACAACATTAGCCCGAACAGAAAAAAAACAGCATACATGGCACTGCACTGCACTCGCTTCGGCAGGCAAAGACTTGGGTGCAAGTATACATCCATTGCCTCCAATGTCATCCCACGATTCAACGCCTCACTCAAGCGGTCTGGCCTGGTCCTGCAGGGACTTTTTCCCGTACCTAACGTACCGACGGATACCTCGCTAACCTTGAGCAGGATCCTCACCCCCCTCCCCCCCTTTGGCCTTTGGTACATTCATTGTGCTCAAGTGAGTCACGCGAACACCCAGTTATTATATAAGACCGGCTTATTCGCCTGCTCGGAAGCCATGGTCTTCCTCTTGAGTCTTGACTGTAGTTCGGCCGTTGATCGTTTCGTTTCCACAGCTTCTAGGCTTGCCTTGATTCCACTTGTGCCCGCTTTCACTTTTTGTTAGTGTACCTGATCTATCTGACCTACCAGATATCCATCTTACATTAGCCCTTGCCTTGCATCTTGGCTGGGACGGTGTCCCTCAGCCCAGCCCCGCCACTCCACTATACTGCGTATCGAACCTTCCGCATTCTTACATATTACTTACCGCCGCCCTGTGGGGGCGCATGACGCTGATCAGAACCCCATATCCCGGCTCCTCAGCTCAACAACTCACTCGTTATACCTACCTTCCATTTGTTGAAGGCACACACCAGTTGGCTTATATCTAGGTTTCCTTGGAAATTTTGAGTAGGCAGACATTCGGGCTCTACCTTCTACCCTTTGAAGAATAAATTTGCAAAGCACCAAACATGACCTCTGGCGACAGCACATCATTGCCTGGCACTACCGCCAACGGCACAGCAAATGGTACCAATGGAACCAACGGGACAAATAGGCCCAACGGTACCAACGGTACCAATGGCACCAATGGCACCAACGGCGTGAAGAAGACCAAAATCTGCGTCTACTGTGGTTCATCCCCCGGGTTTCACCCAGCACACATGGAGGCTGCCCGTGAGCTTGCCCGGGCCATGGCCAGGAACAACATTGGTTTAGGTACGTCGTGTCTTCACTATTGAATAGTAGTATGCCTGCTTATGACTTGACTAACAATATTTGAAAAACGAAAAAAGTGTATGGTGGTGGTACGATTGGTCTCATGGGAGAAGTGGCCAAAACTTTGGTGTCTCTTTCGGGCCCGGAAGCCGTACATGGCATCATTCCCGAAGCGTTGATCAAGCACGAGCGGGACCCGACATATACGTCCACCTGGGGGTCAGATGAGGGAGGGCTCGCGATACCCGAAGAGAAGACGTACGGCATGACCACAGTCGTCAAGGACATGCACACGCGGAAGCAAATGATGGCCCAAGAGGTTATTGCCGGCGGACCCGGAAGCGGTTTCATCGCCCTACCCGGCGGCTACGGCACCATGGAGGAGCTGCTCGAGACTTGCACCTGGAACCAGCTTGGGATCCACGACAAGGGCGTCTGCGTCCTCAACGTCAACGGCTTCTACGATGGTCTCATCCAGTGGATCGCCAAGAGCCAGGAGGAGGGTTTCATCCGCAAGGGCCAGACCGAGATCCTCGTGTCTGCTGACAACGCTGACGATGCCATCAAGGCTTTGAGGGATTACAGGGTCTCGGAGAGCGTCCTGAAGCTCAGCTGGGGCAACCAATGAACCGGCGGCGTGCACGTCCGCCCTGCTGTCGAGGTTTACCACTAGGCGAGACGCACATATTGGTGCTGGTACCCGCCCGCTCTCATACATGGCCTAGCGACCAGTTGGCCATGCGTTATGGGCTGGTGAACGAGTGGTGACGTATTCTCGCCTGAAGTAGTGACCAATTGTTCCACACCCCCAATGGGTTGGTTCTCGGGAGTCCCACTATATCGCATCCTGGAGGTGTCACAAGACTTGGGGGAATCGGAAGCAATATGGAGTATATACCCGTTCCAAATCACACACAATGGCACTTGGTCATGAAAAAGGTGTGCATGCACGAATGTAGTATAGAAAAAAGCATTGGGCAGCGCGTCTCGGCATGGAAGCAATAACAACTGAGTGTTTTCATCTTTTATCATTTGGTGCTTCATTTCCCTTCCTTTGTCTAAAGATCTCATGATTTGTAGTTGTACACTGGTAAATTTTGGCCCCGCCTGACGGGGTCAGTGTCAGGGAGAGTACGTACTGGGGATTCCTATGCTACCCAGTCGACTTCAAGGTCTACTCTGCACCGTCGTAGTTTTTTTTTTGTGCGGCACCTGTCTCCTTTTGTTTTGTTTGGATTTAGTATTCATTAAACAAACCTAGGGTCCGTCCCTTCACTCGTCAACGTCCATGCTCTCCGAGACAGAGGCTGCCGCTGGCGCAGCAGGCCTAGAATCGTCACCGCCACCCTCCTTGTCGTCTGCAACGCTGTCTATCCAGTCTTTGACCTCCTGGCCGTCGTAGAGCCTGAAGGGCTCGACGCGAGACTTTCCACTTCCGTCCTTGACCAGCCCGACGATGCCCACAGACGTGTTCTCGATCGTAAGCTCCTTGTCCTGTACCAGACTCTCCTTGAGTGCACGCAAGCCGTGCTTGAGCAGCTCCTCGCGGTCGCAGTCGGCAAACTTGTCAAGGTTGCGCTCGAGGTAGGTCCTGGCCATCTGAGAGCGGGCGCCAATGGCAAAGGCCAACATCTCCTCAGTCATGCCTGACGGCTGGAAGTCGAACAGGTGGGGTCCGCGGTCATCGACACCGGCAACGAGCAGGCCGACACCGTAAGGGCGCTTGCCGTAGTGCTGAGTGTTGACCTGGGCCTTCTCTCCGATAAGGTCGACGAGGGTGCGGACGGGCATGGAGCGGCCGTAGGTCAGACGGTGGCCCAGGCACTGTTGCTTCATGAAGTTGGACAGCACACGGGCGTCCGAGGCAAGACCGGCGATGGCGATACCGACGTGCTCGTCGAGCGGGAACAGTTTCTTCTGGTATGAGGAGAGCTCTTCGGCATTTCGCTGATGGTGGGGTAAGGCCAATAGTCAGCTTGCTGTTTTGTCGATTTTGGTGCTGCGGTTACGCCAAAGGGATGCCCTCGACAAGCACCTAAAGCTACGCTTTGCCGATATTGTTGCTGAAAAGGAGGAACTGATACAATCGCTCGCTCACCTTGATGGCTACTAGAATCGCATGTGTCTTGCTTGCCAGTCCGACGACTACTGAACCTTGCTTGACCGCCTCTGCTGTGTATTCGACCTGGAAGATTCGACCTTGCGGAGAGCTTTATTGCAGAGCCTTGCGGTCAATAAAAAATACCAGCTTGGCTAGATGGGGGAGGGCGGAGCATACAATGTGACCGAATCGTTGTCGTAGTTGTTTCTGAACATGGTGACGAAACGGGTGTGGCCGCTATCGCAGCGGTCGAGGTTCTAGAGGTCCGTTGGTTTGATGTGAGACTGGATTAGTGTTTATAAGGCGCGTGTTATGTGGAGAGCGCGAGTTGGTTAGGAAGCGGGCTCCAGAAGCTTGATGCGCGAGGTTTGTAGGTGGGCTTGATGATGCCAATGCGGGCGGTATGGATTCTCTGTTTGTAAATCAAGCACCACCTCAGGTGCAGGCAGCTCCAGAGCTTCGTAAGGCAATAGCAATAGGCAGGCACAGGGACACAGCAACGCCCGCACAGTGCAAGGTTGGAGCCAGGCCCACTTCACAGCCGGGGAAGGATGGTCCAAGCTCGCTACTGTCCATTACCAGTGACCACAGCCAACAACGCAGCTCTGATAGTGGGGTCACATCGGACCAATAATAACGGCTCTGATGGATCCCTGGTAACCAGCCGTGACGATGTCTGACCCCGACGTCGCGTCAGCCAGTACCAGCAAGGCCAGTTCCATTTCGTCAATTCATCCATCCCACTTGGAGATTAGATTCTGATTACGATTGTTGGATCTCGAGCAATACGAGTTCATCTCAAAATACCTAACAACTCACGGTTCAACAAGAGGAGCAGTTTGGCTCTATTCTAATTTCTTTGTTGGCAAGGAATTCAATTCACAGCAGCACCACCGGCCGAAGAAGGCGCCTCGCATCGACAGACTCCCACTATCCATTACGCCGCGCCCCGAACAAGGACAGCCAGCCACACGAAGCAAGGGCGACCGATTCGCCGACTTGACACTTTGCCCTCTTTTTCTCTTAGTCTTGATTGATATAAACACTCATCCTCAATTATCGCCACGATGCCAAACGCCGGGCTCAAGACCATAATAGCGCTATCGTTCGTGCTGGCGGTTGGCTTCCTCCTCGTCATCCTATCATGCGCCCTCTGGAAGGTCTACTACCCGCTGCTCGTCGTCGCCACATATGTCTTGGCGCCCGTTCCCAACTGGATAGCTAGGTCCTGTTCAAATCCGGACGATTTCGTCGAGTCTTCGGGC
The DNA here is from genome assembly GCF_000002495.2 of Pyricularia oryzae 70-15. Classification (NCBI taxonomy): domain Eukaryota; kingdom Fungi; phylum Ascomycota; class Sordariomycetes; order Magnaporthales; family Pyriculariaceae; genus Pyricularia; species Pyricularia oryzae. Next base: position 2,108,611 of record NC_017853.1, on the reverse strand, counting down.
GGCGCGGCGCTCGACCTGGGGAGGTTCTGCACTGGTTTCTTGGTCGTTATGGGAATTGGTAAGTGATGCAGGGCAGGGAGGCTGAACATACTGTCCCACTCTGGCTTTTTCGGTAAAAGAGACTCTTCATAGTGTTTGCTGACATTCTACGTTGTCCCGTCCGTTACAGCCCTCCCAATCGTGCTGGCCCATGCGCACATGATCAACGCTGGCGCCTTGGTTATGTCTGTGGCCGGAGGCCTTCTAATTTACGGCACCGTCATAAGCTTCGGCATGTTTTTCACCGAGGAGCAAGAATTCTAGAATGCTAGGCCGTGTGTCGATGTTATATATAGTTGAGGGGAACCAAGGATAAGCAGGGCTGGGGTTTGGCGGCGGAACAGTGCTTCTGATGCGCGACACCAGCTCAGCTTGCGAGCCTCGTCGTCGAGATTGGTGATGATGTTAAAACTCGCATAATCTTTTTCTCCTGCAGTTTTGATTATTTGTTGCATTATGCACTTCAGGGACAATACGTCCTTGCCCATCTCCTTTGTAACTTGTATCATGGATGTAAGCAGCGAATCATGGAAGGCTAGTGTGGTACCTCGGCGTTTCAATTATCTTTGATGTTATTTGCTGTTCTATTTCAAAGAACTGGCCGCAATGTTGATGCCTTGTATTCATGGTTGACAGGTCATCATGAAAAGCTCGCAAAGCCTGAAAGGAATGCAAGGGTTGAAGTATAACTCGTGTACTTGATATGGATATAAGAAAACAATTCAAAGTAACAAACGTATATAAATCCCAACGCTGTTTGTTGAATCAACCCTATTGATCCCATAATGCCCAATAGTACGCCTCGTCCGAGTTTAACCTTGTCCTGCCCATGCCCATGCCAGGTACGTTGAATACCACTTACATAACCTCTAATACCAGTTTTTTTTCCTTTTTTTTTTTTTTTTTTTTCTACCAACGAAGAAAATGGAAAGAAAACCCATAGCCTGAGCCACTTAGCCCGCAGCTGAGAATATCCCCATAGGCCCCGCAAGCTTCGTGAACATCTCCTCTGACTCCCCCCTCGGGGTGCTCAAGATTGTCACGGCACCTCCAGCGCCTATTCTCCAGACGTCTTGCCCATCGAGGGCCACGCCATTTGCATCTCGAGCAAACTCATCATCCCATCGGAACATGCTACGGATAGTAACGCTCCAGTCGCCGGACCCAGAGACACACATGTACCCCACCACGCCCGAGTAAAGACTCCGCTCCTTGTGGCCCTCGATCTCCTGCAGAATCTCGCAGCTCCTCTTCTTGGGCGCCCCGGTCATGCTACCTGGCGGGAGACTGGCGGCGAGAATATCGAGACCTGTGTGCTTCTTGCTGCGGCCGACACCCCCCTCGTCCTCGTTGCTCGGCAGCAGACCCTCCACCACGGTAGTCATCTGAAAGACGCTCCGGTACTCCTCAACTCGCATCAGGTCCCTGCAAGAGACGTTGCCGGCGCCACAGACGCCATGAAGGTCGTGGCGAACCAGGTCGACAATCATTAGGTTCTCTGCCTCCTCCTTGGGGACGTGCAGAATCCTCTCTGCCTCGGCGAGCGTGGCGCACGCGCTCGACTTCCTGACCGTGCCTTTCATTGGCCGCATGGAGCAGAGTCCAGCGCCATCGTACTGGAGAAAGCGCTCGGGCGAGCTGCTGACGAGCGTGGCGCCGCCGAGGCGCACGTACGACGCAAACGGCGCCGGCTGTCTGCTCCGCAGTGTCCGGAACAGCTGCCACGCCGACCCGGCCCCGTTCCAGGCTGAGCTCCTGCGTCGACGCTTCGCAGTGCCTACCTCGACCCGCGTACCGATGTTGTTGGCGATGTCGCTCAGGGGCTGCGGGGCATTCTCGGGTGCTGCCGGGAGGCGGATACGGGTTTGGTCCGTGAGGCATAGCTCGTATGACTCGCCCGCGGCGATATACGCCTGGCATGCCTTGACTTTCCGCTCGTAGGCGTCCTCGGCGGGCTTGCTTGCAGAGATCATGTCGAAGAGCCTTGCCGCTGGATCAGACCTCGAGTCTCTCCTGGCTTTTGCCGGTGTGGTCTCGTGCCATTTGCGAGAGCCCTTCAAAATGTCGATTGTTCTGTCAAGCCAGTCCTGTCCCTCTGTGACTGGCGGGTGGAGATGCTGGATGTGAATGGTTCTTTTGGCGTGGTCAACAATCAGTGATTTTGTAACCCAGGCAAAACATACATCTGGCCTGTAGTGGCCCCTGTCCTGGCGGAAGTCGACGTTGATGTCGCTCAGACCCTGCTCGTAGGTGATGTAGCCCATGAAACCACCAAGGAACGGGATTTCCTCAGCAGGTGAGGCCATTGTGCCGGTCGGCTTCCTATCTTCGTGAAACTCGGCTAGGAAAAGCCAGATGTTGGCATAACCCTCCAACGGTATCAATACTTCTTGGGATGGACTGCCTTGTCCGTTTGTGTTCTTCATTTCACGTGGCAACAGGGCCTTGACGTGCGGATCTCCAACGTGATACTCGAGTCTCAGGGTGTTGGGCACATCTAGAGCTACGATGCTATACCGGCCCCTGATATCCGCCGCACCACCAGTCGATGCGTTGGCCGAGTCGAGCACGATCTGCTCCTTGCCAGTCACCTGGCCGAGGCTCTCGACGACATCTGTAATGCTCATATTTGACGGGAGGGCAATGGTGCGCCCTGAATATCGGTAACCGACACCGTAGTCACGCCATGAATCGGTTCCCGACTCTCCTTTGGCTTCACCTTCACGACTTGCCTGTGGAAGCTGCGAAAGCAAACTGGGCCTAGTTGATTGCCCGGCCAGGATAGTGTCTTCATGGTTCAAGTTCCGTTTGTTCTCCTCGTTCCAGCGCAGCGCCTCCTTGAACCAATTAAGCACAACCTGATTACCTTCCTTCTCGGTGCACACCGATTCCGGGTGGTACTGAAGCCCCCAGAATGGCTTGGCGCGGTGCTTGACGGCCATCAGCACTCTCTCGACGCCGCTTTCCTCACCACTGCACTCCCCACCATCCCTGATCTCCTCCACCCACGCCAGAGGCAGAAGATCATCGAATCCCGGAAGCGGCTTCCACTTCTGTACCGCCCATTCCGAGTCGGGGACAGCGTCCTGGCCGAGGTCCCCACAGAGGCTGTGGTACAGCGTCGCGCGGAAATCCGCCACGCCGGAGAAGAGACCCTCACCAGCGTGCTCGATGCGCCTGACCATGCCATGCAAGCCCTTTCGCAGCCTGCGAACCCTGCCGCCGGCAGTGATGACCAAGCTCTGGAATCCCAGACAGATGCCGAGGACTGGGACGATGTCCTGCTCGGCCAGGGTCCAGACGCTGCTCATAAGCCCGACGTCTTGGTGCCGGAGCGGCGAGCCGGGCCCGGGACCGCACACCACGGCATCGTAGTGGGCCAGCTCCCGTCTCAAATCATGCTCAAAGGTTGGGCTGGCGGGGTCCAGGAGCGGGCTGTCGATGGGCAGGACGAAGACGTCGACGTCCAAGAGGGTCGTCAGCAGGGATGTGATGTTGTTGGTAAAAGAGTCGTATGCATCGATAAACAAGATGCGATGCCGAGTTTTGGTGGATTCTGATGTCGTCGACAGGCCGATGCTGCCCATCATGTTATGTGCAGAGGTCTGATCCGAGGTGAGGCAGGCTCAGAACCGCAAGCAGCCGAAAAAAAATATCAAATGCGTGCTAGTTGATCTAGTTCTAGCCTATTGATTTATTTCAATGACCGTGAAGCAGACTGGGTAAAAAGAAATGAAACAAGCTAAATCCAGAAGATATGAAGAAAAAAAATATATATAATATGAAGTAAAAAACCGATGATAAGGCAAGTTGCATCAGTTAGCTAGGTAAGGTATGCTTCGGCCGATTCCGCCACCAGGAAAGCGGGTCCTTGAAAGAGACAAACTCGGAAACGTCGAAATAAAAAATGACTCAACACCAGCTCAAGCAACTTTGTTCAATGTCCAACTATGTGAGCTAAGAATTGAACAGGAATGTGTACTCCGTAACCACGAGTGAGGAGACGGACCGAAAAATAAATTCGGAAAAGTCGGTCAGGTCCAAGTGTAGTCTAGCCAGGCCCTCGGATTCGGTGGGTTTATCCCGGCCCTGAAGCAAAGAATCTTTCGCCTCATGCTGACTTTTTCTTCCTTTGACTTTTAGCTCCAGTCCCTAGCGCGTCAGTTATTCGTAAGGATTCCTCGACTTTACTCTGAGTCGGTTCTTCCCCTTTTGTTTTCTTGCTCGTTTCCAATAGCCAACCCCTGTCAGTAAATGCTGTTATATAAATTATTTCAATATATACCCTAAAATGCAGAGCTATCGTCGCTCGTTTTTCCTTTCATCCGTCTCTATCCAGAGCTGTCACAGTGAAGGGCTTTCGAGTGTGCCAGATCCTCCTCTCTCTGGCCCCCAAAACCGCGTCCATCAGCGTCTGCGTATCTGATCTTGGTCTGCCGCCTTCATCGCTGCCCTTGGCCGTCGCTCCCTCGTCCCGCCAGAGTTGCGTCTCCTCCACCGATGCCGTGACCTCAAACTGACCTCTGCAGAGCGCGGCCACGGTCATGACGACGTTCGTCTCCCCGTGCGCCTCTAATAGCGGCAGCGACTTCTGCAGTGTCCCGATCCAACCAAACTTTCTCGTGTAGTCCAGCGCCACGTTGAGCGGTCGGTGGCAGAGGGCCGGCATGAGCCGCAGCGTCGGGTAAATGGGCTTCGCGGACCGGTTGATGATGTGCACGTTGAGGCGCGAGAATTCGTCAACATACAAGACGTTCTTGCTCTCATCGTCGCCGGGATTTTGCGACGCAACTGAGATGTCAATGTCAACGTCCTCAATCTTGACCGCGTCGATCATACGCGGGCTCAGCCGTATGCTGCGCAATTCGATGGCGCCGTGCCTATTGGTACCAGAAGTCGCCCGCCATGACCCCTTGATCCGGTTGAGCAACTCCTCTCTGTACCAGAACGCCTCTCGGTTGGCTCTTTCCGTTTCTGGTGATATTGTCGTGCTTACAACAAATTGACGCTGCCGTGCTGGGTTCAAGGTTGGGACTGCTGCATGTGGATCTTCCAAGTAAACCCGCTTGAGTAATACCATGACCCGCGACGTGTACCCTGGCAATATCGTCTCTTCTATTAGAGCGCCGTCCTCAGTGCTCAGCTCGACTTGCATGTAGCTGGGCCATGCATTTCTCAGATCAAGTAATAGCAGGCAATAATCGTCTGACGAGACTTTCTCTTGAATTTCCTTTAGGGAACTGGCACCATCTCCACGGCGGAAGGCCGTCTCAAGCAGTGGCCGAGGGATACCTTCGTGAAGAGGCAGTACGTCAACCCTCGTCAACTCGACACTCGCGTTGACCGTAATGGTAAGCTGCAAGGCCACCTGGCGCGTGTGAAACTTGGCAGGTACATCCTCCGGTGGTACACCAAGGTGCGCATAATCCACTTGTATAATACCGCCGGTAAGCCCCGGTTTGCCCAGGATCTGGAAATCAAACGTCGCCTCTTCTCCGGGACCAATATACCTCTTGTGGTCCGCTCTGGGCTTGAGACGCAAAGCTTGCTTTCGCGCCAATATCAGCTCGTACTCGTATAGCTCCTGAGGGGTGGCATTCCTCTTGCTTAATGCAGCTTGCAAAGGCTCCTGCGTCGAATCCTGGAACGAAAACAACAAAAAGTCCGCCGCGGTTGTCTTGGACAGGTTCTGCAGTGTGACTGAGAATACTTGACTTTCACCCTCTAGGATCATAACCGAAGACTGGGCCAACGAAGTCGACTTGACAACCACAACTGGCTGCTCATCTATGACGTTGAGCGAGATGTGGTCAGTCTTGGGGGCTTGGGATGCCGGCTCCAAAACATGCTGTTCCAAAGCTGCCAGCCCAATAGCTTTGACTTTTGGTTGGTCTTCTGGGGACCAAGGGCTCGGGAATATAGGAAACCTCCTCTCTCGGCAACCCCTGACTTTGATGATGGCGCCGGTAATCTTTAGAGACCCCGCAGCCTTCGGTATGCCGACTAGACGAAGTATCTGCGTGCGATATGGGCCAATGAGGGCGCTGTCGACAGAGGATTCAAACTCGACCCCTTCCGTGTCTAACCGCACGCTTTCAATTTCAACCTCGATTTCATACGGATTTTGTAAAGTCAATTTGAAAGTCGCGGGCTCGAACGCAACCAGGGTACTTTCTACTGCTGCCTTGTCGGGCGGCTTCAGGAACGGGTTGTGAATTAGAGGATCAACGTCCTGGGATTCGCGCGCCGTCGATGCACCTGCAAGCTCACTCTTTTTATGCTCAATCGTTGCCCGCGTCCGGGGCAGAGGCTCGAGCTTGACACCCCTAAGGAAGAATTCGTCCCAAAAATCGGCCAGCATTTCACCCATGCCAAGACGCTGGGAGAGGCTAGATGTTTTCAGTATGTTGGTTATGAGGCGCACCTGTTCATCCCTAGATATTATGGGCGCGGCATCCTCACGCCGCGGCCCAGGTGCAAGACCGCTGCCTGCAGTCCGCAGCAGATCACTCGAATACTTCAGCACCCCGTTAAAGTCTGGCAGTGCCTCAGAGAAGTTTATGCAGGCTCTGAGGATATTGAGCTTGAGCGCAGGTATACCAAAGAATCTTGCCGCTGCCTGTTTTTGTATCCTAACGACTGCGCCGTCGTCAGTATGAGCAGTTTCCATATCTTTGGTTGGTGATACGAGTGTATCCATTTCGAATGAGACCACGCCATATGTTCTGAGCAAGAGACCTAGAAAAACGTCGATCGATTCTTCAATGTCGCCCTCTCCAAGGTCCAGGGCTGCAGCTCCTGTCGTGTGGCCGCTGACGCCATTCAATGCAGCGAGCCCTGCAGCAGGGTGAATGCCGACCTCAGCCGCACCACGCGTCCTAGCTTCAACGAGGCCCCCTATCAATACTGAGACAAGCTCCCGGATGACCATGGCCTTTTTCCTCTGATAGCCTAGCATGCCAAGGACAGATGCGATGCCTGATAAAATCGCGATTCGATCGACCGCGCTCAGCATCTCGGTTGATGAGTTTGGGAATGCCTTGAACATCATGTTGACGATGAGTGTACGGGACGGAGTCACGGTCAGCCGAGGTGATGAGCTCAAGACTTTGGTCGGCGCCCGCCCCAGAACCAAGAGCCCAAGTGTGTCGGCTTCGAGACAGCCATCAGTCAGGTGAAGCCCAGTCAAGGTCCTGGAGCATCTGATGATAGCCTCGGCCATTGGCAAGGGGGGTAGATGCTCAGCTGATATCCTTGAATATAGAGCAATTATGCGGTCTAGCAGGTCAGGCAGGATGACCTGCAAGTTTCTAAACCACCGCGGCTGGGTTGGACTTGCGTTCTTCTCATCTGCGGCCATGGCCGCTGCTGCGCTGGCAGAAGTCTTTTCCGAGGTCGGCGCCAATAGCACCGAGGGCACCTGAAACTCAACACCAGCCCAGCCCAGTAGCAGTAAGCATATCACGATCAGCTCCAGAGCCTTGCCGTGCCAAACGTGATCGTTAATCGACCTGGCCACGGTAGCGCCCTCGGTGAGGTGGTTCAGAGCATCTGGCCATCGCCCCGCCTGCAGGTATAACGACCCCAGGATGATGGTCACCCTGCCTTTGCCTTTGCTTCTCCACCTCTCGTTGAGCCCGCCGGACCCAAACCCTTGCACTGATATCCTGTCCTGACTGACTGTCCTAAAGTTCTCATTGGTACCAGGCCGTACTGCATTGGGTTGCTCCGGCGTCGGAGGGCCCGAGCTAAACTCTGATGAGCCATCGTCCAGATTCGGCGTATTTGAGAGCCCGCTCTTTACCGGCGTAGATGGCCTGATCGGCGTCGAACCGGCGGATCCAAAGCCTGAACCTTTTGGTAGCACAGGCATAGACATGCGGTTGTTTGCGGCAGCTGAGCTCGAACGTCCACCGTTGGTCCCCCCAGGCAACGAGAACTGCGAGTTCCGTCTGGCGTGCATAGGGTCCTGGCCATTCGGCTGTCCTGTGGGTATCTGGCCTGGGGAATCAACATAAGAGAGTGCCTCGAATTGCTTTGCCATTGAGGTCATCTCGGCCAGGAGCTGTGACGCTATGTCACACATGACCGTCCTCATGGTTGTTCTCTTGCAGTCCTGGGGTGGCGGTATGGTCGTGATGTCTTCTGGGATCGGAACGTGTTCGTCGGGATTCTCCACGTAGTCAAAAAGCAACAGCCTGTGCACGAGTACCTTTGGGAACTGGTCGCGTAGGTCCTCCAGGTCCTGGTACAAGCCCCTAATGTTTCTTTCAGTGGTGGTCCGACCCCCTCCTGACTGCCTCTTGCTGAGGGCATGGCGGTCGATCTCGGAAGCGTCAGCAACAGCAATGACGACAAAGGGCTCGCGGTAGAGGTCGAAAGGCGTGAGGGTCAAGTAGGAGGGGTGCGGGTAGTGGGTCGTGAGCTCGTAGAACATGGCACCGTCGGGGAACGCCAGGGGCGAGAACATGTCTATACAGATGAAGCAACGGTCAGCACTACAGTTCGGTCCAGTAGGACAGACACTCAAAGACTTGACGCACTCCTGTTCGGCCGGCCATCTGGGCTGATGTCGCGCAGCTGAACCACCTGTTCGGCGGCCAGCCTATCCAGAAAGGAGGCGAAGCGCTGGCGTCTGATTTGGCCGACGGGGAGGACCAGGGCCTTTACCCTCGCCGGAGCGATGGGTAACAGAGGATCCGCGCTCATCCTCGGGGAGCTGTCATTCCTTCTTTGTCTCTAATGAGCGCGGTCGACTTTTATAGGCAGGTACGTAGCGGGCCGTCGCATCATATGTCTGCAGCTCAAGACACGCAAAGCTACCAGATAAGCTTCGGGGCCCGTCTTTAGTCGTGTCCTCGGCGGTGTACTTGTCCTGGAACTTGGAGCTACAGTAAGCTTGACAATCACCGATGCGACAGCGAGGTGCTTGTCAGCATGGGCACACAATTGACTGCGAGTTTAAAAGAATAACTGCGCGATCAGCTAAAAAGACCTTGTTGGTCTCTAGGATCAAATTGCCGAGACAGACAAACGCCTGGAAGATATGAATTGCGTGCATGCGACTAGTTCCGCGACGATGGGCATGTCAGTACTGTGTGAAGTACACAGTAGCACTAACATCTACTCGGGCGCCCCTCCCCACATCATCACCGTTTCTAACCTACCCTGCATTGAAACCCGGTACAAAACCCGGGCCCCTCCACAACATTTCTTTATTGATGTCTCCCCAGATTATATTCTTACATTTACACACATTCACTAATTGATGCAGGCTCTTGACCGTGTTTAATTGAAATTTCAAGTTGACTATGGCCACTATCAACACTTCCTTCAGGTATGAACAGTGACTAATGAATGACGGGAATCGAACTCGAAACCTTTATACATAAACGAGCGACCGATACTGGGATAGGTACCATATCCAGCTGATCCCCCATGCTTCACCCAACTCTGCTCTCATGCAGTATTGGCTACTCAAGTACCTAGGCAAGGTACCTAGGTATGAACACCATTACCTACAAACACTGCGAGTACCATTCGTTGGATACCTTGCATGATCCAGACGAACAGCACTTGGGGCCGTTGAAGCCAGAGCTGCAAACGGAAAAAGAGATGTCAGTAAATCGATGCCACTCCTTTATTTGGCTTGGGGAGAAAACAACGCCCACTCACCCTCCACATTGCTCGTACAGGGCGGCGCAGCCTCCGCTAGGAGGAGCAGGAGTAGAGCCGCCGCCGCCGCCGCCAGACCAGACAGCAGGGCCGGGCATGGGGAAAGACCTGTAACCGTTGTAGACCGAGTAGTTCTCGAAAGCCGGGTGGTTCCTGGAGTAGCCGCCGGGGAACTTGATAGTCGGGCCTGGCCTGCCGCTGCCGCCGTTGACGACCTTGATCTGCGCACACGACACGTAAAACTCGGGCTGGTTTACGTGGCTGCGGTGAACACCTATGTGGTACCAAAGAACAGCTGTTAGTAACCACTCGCACATACCCATAACTGTCTTCTTCAAGCCCTCATTCAAGAAAGGCCGGCTCCAAACTCACCGATGTGCTCAACTCGGAGGAGGTACTCCCCATTGGGCGTGTCCTTGGGGATGTTGAACTCCATCGTGGGCTTCTCGTACGTGCACCAGGCATCACGGCTGAAGTCGGCGCCTTGACGGCAAACGCCAGTCTCGTAGATCTTGAACCAGTCGCCATCGCCACGGTAGGTCGAGGCGGTGCCGGGCGCACGAGACATGTAGGCCAGACCGGGTCCTGGGTGGAACATGGTGCCACCGGCGGCAAGCCTGAAGCCGACGCGAGTACCGGCGGCGACCTCAGCCGTCTGGGTGCGGCCGGCGCTGTTGAACGCGCCCTGGTTGCAGCGCATGTCATCCATGTCGGGCGTCGAGTTGTCCCGAGTGTCGATCCATTTGATCGGGTTGTAGAGCGTGGGACGACTGGATTGCCGAACGTACTGGTAAGCGCTGGTCTCGCGGCCGTTGATGATGAGCTTGTCAAACCAGTAGTGTGCGTTGGCCCCTGACGCCAGAATGGCGACAGCCACAGTAGCGAACCCGAGCTTCATGGTGAGGGTTAGTTGAGTGAGTTGGCAAGGTCAGAGACTTGGGTTAGCGAGCTAGTGACTGAGGAAACACCAGAGATATGGTCGAAGCTTTGATGGCGGAAACATATCTTTGTATAGTCCGATTTTGATGCTTGGATACATTGTCCGTTTCTCTCCATCTTTGTGTTGAAGTGTTCAATTCCTTGGGCCAATGTCTACCGCTGTTTTCCATCATGATCTTTCCGGTCCGCCTGGCCGCTCTGACGATTTGCCTTCCCGAGAAAGTCGGTATCACTACGGCATGTCCAAGACTGCCAAGTATGTTGGCGGTGGCTCACTGGCGTCTGTAAATTAACTTACTGTTCCTTGGACTGGATCATATTGATGTATTTGGAAGGCAACGGATCTTAGTGTCTTTGCGGCCCATATCAGATTGGAGAGAAGACACCTCGGCGTTGGTCTGGGCAATTTTGGATGCAACCATGGCCACATTGATCTGGGTTTCCATCTTGGCCATGTGGCGATGATCACATTGGAAGCCGATAGTTATGTTCCAGAATGCCACCCAAATCATGGAGACGAAAGCAGTGCAAACTTCGAACCTGCGCCTGATCCCCAAGAACTAGTACAAACGCCTATATATCATTTGATGAAATCGCTATGAGGCACTGCTATCTAAATATAAGGGTGTGGCCTAATATCAGTCTATAAGCATTATACCGGATTAGCACTACCAGACGGCGCCGACAGTCAAGTGTGGGTATGTAGATAGTATTGGCGAAGTCATCTACGGTTCTTGACAACCCGGCCCTTTTTCTGACAGCCCGGCTCTTGCCTGCCAGCCAGTCGCGAATCTGGGTTTTTGACTGGCCGAATGCACGATTTAGTTGCCAAATGGAGCCCAAGGAGGCAGATCCCCGATGAACAAAATATTTCTCCGTTGAGCTTACCCCGGATTGTAGACTGCCAAGTCCTGCACCCTACCCCGTCTCCTGTGATGGATGCATCAAATCCAAGGATCATATAAATAGACTTTCAACGATGAACAAGGCAGCAATCGGTCCTACTGAAGTCTGCTTTTGGATATTTAACTACGCATGGCGAGATCTGATTCCTAGAATGGCTAAATATTATTAGAGTGTTGCAACCTAAGATCAACCTAGATTTTCACAGAAGGGGAATCGGCTATCATCCCGTCTCAGCCGCTTGATTCTGGGGCTTGATCCTTGTCTGACGCCTCGTTTTTCGGGTCACTCTCGACTATGTCGACCGACAGGCTGGCTTCGACAAAGTCCTCCAACTCCTCGGTCACCGTCCGTAGCTTCTCCTTGACCGCGGTAGCGCCCTCGAAGCCAACAATGTGGCGGGCGGGTGGATTTTCATGGCCGCCAATAGCTGTCAGGGCGTGTACAGTCTCCGTTACAAGCTTCTCCACCACCTGGGGAGGCAGCTTCGGGTACCGGGAGACCACCCCCGTGTGCGAGGGCTCAATGGCAGTTTCGGGGTTGGTATTCACCACGTTGATAAGCATGTCTCGTATAGATGGCGCCGGATTGGCATCGTTATCGTAGTATGAGAGCTGAGGTGTAAAGGTGACTCGGTTTGTGAGGGATTGTATCTCCATATTAGGCTGCACAATGGTCACTTTGACGTTGAACGGTGCAATCTCATAAGCCAGCGAATCACAGAAGCCCTCAAGGGCCCAGGTTGAAGCTGTGTAAATGGGCATGCCCGGGGTGCCTATGTGCCCGCCGATGGTGGTAAGGATCATGATGTGGCCGGTGCGTTGTGCCCGGAGGTGCGGGAGTGTTGCCTTGATGAAATTAACCTGTGAGAAGAAGATGGTCTCGAACTGGTCCCTCACTAGGTTCTGAGTGATTGCAGAAACGGACTGTTCTTCCACAGTGCCGACGACAGCTGCATCATGGTTGGCGGAAGGGTCAAAGTGCCGATTGTCAGCATGGCCACTGCATATCTTGGTATTTCATTCGGATGCAGCTACGCCGTTGCTAGCTAGCCCTGGTCGCGGTGATGGCGAAGAGAAAAAGAGAGGTTACAAACCTTGGAACTTGCAGCAAAGCAAGATGTCTATACGGCCAAATGCCTGGATGGCTTCGGCGACGGCAGCGCCGCATGGACCCATGGCACGGCCATCGCAGCGTATGCCTCGGATCCGGTCCTTCCAGCCCTCACGGTCCTTGCGATTGCTCTTGCACTCGCTAATGAGATCACGAAACTCGGCACTCCGAGCCTCGTCCTCTATCTCCTGGGGTGGCAGACACGCCACCACATAGTCTCCATGGGCCAGCAGAAGGCGAATAAGACGTATGGCCAATGGGGATAACGACTCGGTGATCAACCACGTCCTGGGCGAGTTGTGTGTAGCTGTTTGGTGGATTTCAAGTCCATTCGTTAGCCCGCGACTTTATTTCTCAAAGCCATGGGACCAATAGCCAAGCCCGAAGAGGGTGCCTACGAAATGAAGCTGCTGGTGGTGCATGAGATTGTCTGGTCGCTCCAGTTTCTGAATTCTTTCGCTCCGCCATGTTTCGGCAGAAATAATAATGTGGGCGAGTTCGACTCGATTTTGTCGAGGCAAGGACGAACAAGCTACAAAATAAGGAGAGGAAAATATAGAAAAAGGGAAAAAATTCCCAGAGCCGTCGCGCTGCCGTTCCCGACTACCAATACCCGAATGTCGATGATCAGACCCAGCATATGAATCGGGTTCGGTCTGTAACATGTCCAAGCTGCAACGTTGTCTGTACGCGGCAGAGATTCAATGGATGTTTCCGGGTGTGAAAGGATGCTTTCATCTTTACTCTTCCCCCTACATTCCCGGATTTGTGCTCGAGATATATAACAGCCGAGAACCACACTGGGGGGGGGGGGGGGTTTGTTGTCGCAATGGCTTGATTACCCAAGATCGTTGTCAGCCGGGAATCAAATGAATGGGTTAAATCAACTGCCGAAAATTGTTTTTGTACCCAAGGTACGGGCCGCAGTCGGCAGCCATAAACTAACAGATCTCCATCTCCTTTTTATTCTGCAATTGATTGAATTACTTCCCAGAGGCAAACTTCGACTCTGACCCAGAACGACGCCTTAACTCATTCATTGCACTCTTGTTACTATGCACGAAACTGCGAACGGCCAAGTGAAAAAGAGACATTGCAAAGCCAAGGTGCTTACAGTTGTCGGTATGCATTTATAGGCACAGCACAGACGAGCCAACCAAACAAGGCTTGACTCGACCAAGACACAACAACCCCGCAAATTATCATGGGGGATATCAACCTACACGGACAGCGTACGTGGTATTACGGAGTGACACCAGTGTAGGTAGGTAGGTAGACATACTGGCGTTTGAATCAGCTAAAGCAGGTAGCATAAAATCAACAGTTTCTCCGATGCATATAATTGTGTCACTTAATTCATGCACAAACATCCGTACTGTAGGATACTCCAAAAGTTGCGTATTGCGTTAGGTGCAGACCCCACCCACCGCCCCAACTAGCAATAAGCTAGCGCACAAAATTACCCGTCCCGCATTCAACCTCCAGTGGAACCCCCATGCCCAGCAAAAAGAGCTTCCAGCTGTGGTAAACGATATTTTAATTCTGTCAAATCAGTGAGTCACGTCATCGTAGAACTGCTGATCCGACACCGGCCCAACCTTTGTACAAGCGCGGGATGATTCCATTGACTTTCTGCTTGCTCGCTTGGTCTAGTACTGTATGCAAGTGTGTTATTTAGCATTGGCTGGAGTAGGTATTGAATGCATAAACTATCTTGACTTGCTTGGGTAGAAGGCAAAACTTGAATTTGCCTCTCGAACACGATTTATAACAGGTGTACCCCTCTTGCTATATTGGCTCTGAAGCTGCTGCCATTCTCTTTGTTACAGCTTGCTTGCCTGCCCCTCATACCCTACCACTGCCTGCAAAACAAAAAAGACCCAAAAGCCTATGTGGAGCTCTGTCTTTTTTTTTCTTAAAAGAACATCGTGTTTGTACTTGCAGGTGGCTCCAAGACCTTTGAACCAGACCTCCGGATCGGCAGGCATTATTTATTGTATGACTCCGTGGATGACTCCGATCCACATTGTCACTATTTGAAGACTCGAAAACGTAGCTCGAGCTAAACGTCGTACAGCCCAGGTGGTTTTACGATTGACCAAGCTTCCGGTCACAATTACAACTTGAGGGCTACAGAAAAAAAAATGCCCACCAGAGCAGACATCACATACTTTGGCGCCGGCCCGGCCGCGCTACCCACTGATGTTCTCGAGAAGGCCGCCCAGGCCCTGCTCGATTACAACGGCACGGGGCTTGGCATCGCTGAGCACAGCCACCGCTCCGAGCACGCGACGACCATCATCAACGAGGCCAAGGCGGATCTGCTCGCCTACCTCGACGTGCCCGAGGCTGCCGACTACGACGTGCTGTTCATGCAGGGCGGCGGCAGTGGCGAGTTCGCCGCCACCGTCTACAACCTCGTCGGCGCCTGGGTCGCGCGGCAAGTCAAGGCCGCGGGGCTCGAGGGCGAAAAGGACGACGCCAAGGTCGCCGAGGCCCTGAGGCCGAAGCTTCAGTACCTCAAGCTCGACTACATTGTCACGGGCGGCTGGTCGCTCAAGGCGTACCAGGAGGCCCAGAGGCTCGTGGGTCCCGAGCACGTCAACCTCGTCGCGGATTCGCGTCCCGCCAACGGGGGCAAGTTCGGCACTATCCCGCCAGAGTCGGAATGGAAGTTGTCCAAGGACGCTGCCATGGTTTACTACTGCGACAATGAGACCGTCGATGGTGTCGAGTTCCCCAAATTCCCGGACATTCTCGCAACTTCAGGTGGAGAAGGCCCCCTGGTCGTGGCAGACATGTCCAGCAACATCCTGTCCAGGCGCATTCCAGTCAAGAACTATGGGGTGCTCTTCTTTGGCGCACAGAAAAACTTGGGTTCGACTGGTGTTACTGTCGCGGTCGTGAAGAAGAGCCTGCTGCCTCCCACGACACCACAACCATCAGCCACACTATTGAGGAAGCTCGGCCTGCCCGTTGGCCCTATTATACTCTCCTACGAGACCATTGCAAAGAACAACAGTCTATACAACACCCTGAGCATATTTGAGTGCGTATCGCGTATTACCTAGTCAATAAGTCATCGTGTGTAGTACTAACCGTCCTTTTTAGCGTTTACATCGCGGGCCTGGTTCTCAAGAAGCTGCTCGCGACCTACCCCGCTGACAAGGTCGACGGCCAGCAAGCCGTCGCGGACAAGAAGGCCAAGCTCATCTACGCTGCGCTGGACGCACACCCAGAGGTCTTCCGTGTAGTCCCGGCCAAGAGTGCCCGCTCAAGGATGAACATCTGTTTCCGTGTAACCAAGGGAGGCGAGGCCAACACAGATGCGGCCGAGAAGGAATTCTTGAAACAAGCGACCGCATTGAACTTGACTGGACTCAAGGGCCACCGTAGCGTAGGGGGCATCCGCGCCAGCAACTACAACTCTATCCCATTGGAGGGCGCTGAGAAGCTGGCCAGGTTCATCGAAGATTTTGCCAAGGCCTAAAATAGTGTGAAATAAAAATGAGGAATGACACATGAAAAGAAACAAGTCTCAGCACGTATATGATATGGTTTTCATCATATCATATCAAGTAAACGATGAAGCAGTTAATCACAGCAGCGCCTCGCAAACATGGCACAGCCCTCTCCCGTCCGAGGGCTTATTCGTAGAAATTTTCGTCATGATCCCGACTTTATGACACTAAATAGTCACAAAAACTCAGGCACTATAACTCGACACGTAGTACTATAAGGCGTTTTAGTAACAGTCACCGCCAAGGCAAGATCAAAAAGAATAGCCACAGAAGGCAGAAAGGTTGAACATACCGTAAGAACGGAATCGTCTGCACCCGAGTCGTCATATTGTGGGACGTAAACGTAAAGGATAAGGGCATGATCATCAGCAAAGCACGCAATGACACGACCGTCAAGGCGCCCGACGCTGAGGACTTTGCTCAAATCTTTGCCGTCAACCCGGACACTGGCCCACTTGTTTGGACCAGCCTCCTTAAAGCGCGTACTCGGGTGGTCCTCGATGGGGACTGATAGCTGAGCCGGGTCGAGCTCTGGGTTTTCAAGGCCACTCCAGACAGACTCGACGTCGAGAGAATCAGTGGCGATGCGCAGGCGCAGAGACCCGTGCATGTTTGCGCTCAACTCCAGCTTGGGGCCGTTGATCGACGACGCCGTGGCCGTGGAGCCGATGTTGGACCCTCCCATGGCCCCGGATGTCGCATGCAGCCCACCTCCGGTACCACCGCTCGAAGCCGTCATTGCCAGCTTGGTGAAGCGGTCGCTGATGGCTTTGAGCTGCATCAGAGGCGGCAGCTGGATGTGGACGTCGGGCTCGCGCACCTTGGGCTGCATGATCGTTTCGACCGTGTCTGGGTGTAACACGCGCACGGGTATGTCCTGGGTGATGACCTTTTCGCGCTCTCGCTTCATGGTGAGTTCAAGGGATTCTTGCATGAAGGAGGCGTCGTCGGCAAACGGGTCATCGAATCCGCCTCCGGCCCTGGACCTCCCATATCCTCCAAAGCCGCCGCTAGCACCTCCCTGGTTTGGTGGATTCGTGGTCGTCCGGATGGTCATTGACAGGAGCGGAATTCCGTTTTTCTTGGTGAGGCGCAAATCGGCATCTGTGCTATTTATGGCGGACTTGAGTGCGCGCTGCAATGGACCAAGGGGCAGCTCGAGATTGATGGTGTTGTTCGCCTCGGCTGACTGGATGTGGTAGTTCTCGAAGATGAGATCCATCGACAGTGTGCTAAACTGTGTCAGCCTTGAAAGCTGAAGCCGAAGGTACGGCATGGTATCAAAATGCCACCAACTTACGCCCATACTTGCGACCCTTGGGCCGGAATCACAGTGAAGCGCGCCGTATCATCGTCAAGCCTCACCCAAGCAATTTTTTCCAAGGAGCTGAGCGCAGCAGTCAACTCTGGCAAATAAAAAAGGGTCAGCCAAACAGGGAGAATATGCATCGTCACAGGTGAGCTGTCATGTAGCGTACTGGAAAATGTGCGTATATTCTTCAGCTCAGTCTTGAACCGCATCTTGCGAGCGGCACAGAGCCTGGCGTCAACAGGCTTGGGTTTTCTATCATGGAAGGCCCTGGCGTGGTGAGAGAAAATATGTCACCATGCAGCGGGATATGTAGGTAGCGTTCAAACGCGAGTTGGTTCCATTTCAGCAAACAAATTTGACGCGTCGTTGCTAAAGATTTGGGGATGATCCAATTGCGGGGTAGCAATCGACGATCTCCCGCGGCTCGAGCGCTGTAATCCCTGCTGAGGTGCGGCTCGACCCCGCTACAGCCTTCCCTCCACTGCTGCCATGCAGAGTTAAGAGACCCCTGCATACCTACCTAGGTAGGTAACATACCTTACCTGAAGTACTTCGTAGGTAGGTAGGTATGTCTGCACTCTTCAACACCCTTGTATTTACATTCGTTTCTGTTCCAAATAGTCCAACCTCGAAAACACCCTTTGAGCCTATCACGACAATGCCATTTAGTATCGGTCAAAGAAGAGAAGTAAAAGAAATACATCTCGTCACGGCACCTGTGAGAGTGTCGCAGCACCGCCCATCATACCATGGCTTCACCATCCTCGCTCCCAAGGGTCCAGGAGTTTGCCGAAAGTTCCCCGTATTCTGGGACCACAATCCTTTCCATCACACGTGGCTCTAGCTGCTGAAAGACCCTGTCTTGCTGTGCCCACCACCTTTCATAGGCTCGCCGAGCTAGAATCATCTTTTCGACCTTGCTGACTGCTGTGGGCTTTTGTCTTAGGCAGCCGAGTCTGCCGAGAAAAGACCGTGGGCGTTCCTGCCAATGTTCTCTGGCATGAGCATGGCAGAATGTGCACACCTGGTCGAGTTTTCGTCCGCGCCAGCTCCAGCGGCGCTTCGCCCCTACGCCAGGATCACTGTTATCGTTTCTGTGCGCCGCCGAGCTTGGTTTGTACGCTTCGATGCCAAAGCTTGAACCTGTGAGCGCACAAGTCCTTTGAGGCTCAAGCATTGGTAGGACGGGATGATAGAATCTGGTTTCTGGTCAGAAAAAAAATCCCTCCCTGTGATCTTTCATCAGGGATAGGTTCATATACCTGTGAGACATTGGCGCCCGACATATCGGACAAGCTGGCGGCTGCCTCATCCCGAGCCATTGCTTGATGCAAATCGAGCCAAAGACATGGCCACACGGTAACGATGCCATCTTCTCGATTTTACCATTCACGCTCGGCTCCCCAACGACCTCTTGGCATATTAAACACTCCTGGATCATTGTCATTGATTCTTGGAATTGGCTCTTTTTCTTGCGGAATCTAGGAGCCAGAGTCCTTGAGCAGAAAGGGATGTGTATCACCATTGTTTCCAGAACGATGTGTGTGAGCTGGCAGCCGTTCAGGTCAGGGTAATTGTGTTCTCAGCTGGTGATATAACGTGCAGTAGATGCGCCTTCTCCCGGAGTGCTCGGGAATGTAACTTTGGCCTTGGAGAAGCTGGAAAGCCCAATCGTTGGAATACAAAATGAGCTGAGAAATGTGCGCAGCCCAGCCACGATGTGACTTCTAGGTTGCGGGAAATCGGGCTTTGCGCACCACAAATAGGGTACAAATGTAGCCAAAGCGGTGCACAAAAGCTCATGAGGGTTCGGCTTTAGCCCCTTTCCAGCGAAAATAGCGCCTGACTAACATGCTCCGTCGTGCTGACAGTCAATAATTAAGTTGAGATAGGGCGGTCATCTGAATCTCGTGCATATCACCAGAGCCTTTCCGTAAAGACTCCGAGATTCCAGCACATGCCCCGATCTGCCTCGTCCTGAGTTTCTGCGTATGGCAACATACAACGCAGGTAGTAGCTTGGGTTTCACTGTGATTCAAGATGACAAATTAATATATCTCTGTCGGAAACAAATGCTGCTAACTCGGCCTTTAAAGTTTGTTCAATATTAAGTGTGACTAGTCAAGTTTAAAGTGATGGAAGTATTGCTTTGCGCTGTATTTCTCACAAAGCTCAGCTGTCGCTTTCACTATCACTGTCGTCTATAAAGCCCTGCTCGAGACTTCAGGTACACACGTGTTAGTAAATCAATCGCTTTTCATGAGAGGTTCAGAATGTCCTCCACAGGGAAGATCAAAACATACTCTCGGCTCAACCTCCGCGCCAAGTCTGGCCTCTGGTTTTGATTGGACAGTTCCGATCTTGTCCGTCCATTATCAACGACGTCCCCAAGTTCCTCGCCAAGCTCGGAGTCGTAATCCTCTTCCGAAACATCCTCCCTCAAACCACCGCCCATTACGATCGCGTCGTGTTCACTTCGCCACGATGATGGGTTGAGATAGCGGGCAATGCTGCCTTGCAATCGATGGCGAATGGAAGAGGTGCGGTCTGTGATGGAGTCGAGCGGGATGTACTGGCTATATCGGTTCTGGTACCGCTGCCATACTGGAACGACAACGTATGATATCAGGAGGAAAAGGAGCAACGCAATGACCGCCGGGACGATCAGTGACTGGACGTGTTTGTCAGTTAACACGTCCACATCCCAAGCGGGTAGACTGATGGACAGGATGGCATACCTTTATGACAGATATTGTGGCCCCCATTGGGGCTGAGAATATTGCTAAATGGGGTGTCGAGTAGTCTGCTACCTTCCTTGTTGCGATCCGAGTCGCGTCGCGCAGGACAGAGTTAAAGTGGACCTGAAGAAAAGGCGAACAGACTGTTGGATTCAACCAAACGGTAAAGGGTCATGGATCTTAGGACACCCCAGAACCGAATCCTACCTACCTGGGGAAAAAAGAAAGTAGGCTCGGCGCAATGGCGCACAGCCGCCAAAGAGAAGTGCAACCGCGTCTGGCGTACGAAGAAAATCGTGCAATGAGACAAGATCTAATGTAGCTTTACATTGTCTGGCATCATGACAAAGCTAGCTGCACTTTCAAATGGCTGGGATCGAAGGTAAGCTACACCTAAGATTTACCGGTACGCATGGTTGGCCAGTTCCGACAGACACACTGTGATTCGTCCCAAGTCGGTCGGCAAAGTATTAAGAGTAACACTTTCGTCATCATTCTGGAGTGGCACCAGCCCAAGGAAGACGGTCCAATGATGGCGCGCGCCAGTGCGGATGTGGCTTGACGAGCGTGTCCGTTTCCAATTCAAGCCACATAAGCAATCCGCGGGCGCGGAGACTTCACCTGATTCATGGTTTGGCCCAAGGTTGGCTGCACATGCCGTATTTATTGGAAGTACAGTAGAGATGCTTTAGGATCCCGTCGAAGTGTACCTTAACTTTCCGCGTCAAGTCCAATAATCAGTGACTGGTTGTGTACCTTGATAGATGTTCAAGATAGCAACCGGATGTAGAATTTCTTGAGATGATCTTGACCGGCTCAAGATTTTGATTTTGGTACCTTTTGGTTATTGCTAATTTCGGAGAGATTGGACTGGATGCTACATCGCCACGCAAATATTACTACCTGAGCTTGTCGGGACCCTGAATATGCTGTCCTTATAGGGTCATATTGGGTGGAGTCGCTCTCAGCTAAGTATGCGAAATGGATACCGTTAGGTTGTAGGCATACCTCGTATATTGGAAGATGAGTGGACAAAAAAAATCCTACCATGTCCTGGTAAGGATATTTTGATGTTTTTTTTCTTCTCGTCTCTTTGATCTCTTGACTGATCGACTGTGAATCACCCTAACATGGGGTCAAAATGGCGTGTTTGCTCTTTGACAAGTCGCGGATTTTGATATTTCGTTGAACTGGGCGGCAACCGTTACGCACGGACCAATATATATCTCTGGGGAACCCTTTGAAGCCTGTTACCCCTGAGGTGTCAAATATGGCACAGGGGTCCTGGGCTTTCCGAGAATTAAAGCCCAGGAATGGCAGTTTCAGAGCCATTCTGGACTGTGCATCTCACCTGATGATCCGGGATTGAAATGGAACCAACCACGATTTCAAGGTACAAATCACGAAGTAATTTGGAGGTAGTTATACAAGCTTGACAGGGTACTTAAAGTAGGGAGTATGGTAACTTTGGTAAACTTGCTGGCGGCAGTTTACATGTAATTGATGAATATCTGCATGGCGCGCTTCCTGATGTCTAACATCCTTTTTCTTCATCTTCTACTTACTCATTCCATCTGTACTCTACATGGTCCAATACTTTGTTTGGGAACAAAAACATTGCCTGGGTTGCCTGATACTTTATGCTGATCTTGTTTGCCTGAGACCTTCATGCTGAAGTCGTTGCGGTTCCCCAGTGGTATTGGTACGGGCAGCTAACGCCACTTCCAACCCACCCCCTATCTCCAGCTAAACCAGACCTGGATTGGATTTAATTTTGGCGTGGTCCGGTTCGCTGCGCCTGTGGCTCCAGCTGGTTGCTCGTTGCATGCAGTGATTTCGCATTAGGCGGTACACCGAACCGCATTGCGCTTGTCAAGCAGGCACGACATTCTGGTTTGCCGGGCTGTTGGCTGCACGCGACCCATGCTCTCGGAGACTCGACGGCGGCACGCATTCTAGGTATTAATCGGATTGGTTGCTTCCACCCACTT
Organism: Pyricularia oryzae 70-15; assembly: GCF_000002495.2. Classification (NCBI taxonomy): domain Eukaryota; kingdom Fungi; phylum Ascomycota; class Sordariomycetes; order Magnaporthales; family Pyriculariaceae; genus Pyricularia; species Pyricularia oryzae. The sequence goes on along the minus strand of NC_017853.1, from coordinate 2,086,380 downwards.
TGATCAGGTTGATTATCCCTTTTCCTTGACCGGCGTCCCGCATGATCAGAGGAAAAAAATAAACTAAATAAAAATTGAAAGACGTGTCAAGGTGCGTTTCGGTAGTGCAGTGCGCATATGTGCAATTAAGCAGGCATTCCCCTCAACGGCCGTTCTGCTTGATTGATGCAAAACTGAGAAAAGTCTCTAAACAACCCCGACTCATGCAGAACTCCCTTCCCTCATAAGCTCCACCAGCAGGACCAGTGAAGACACAGGGCACTACAGATTCGCCAGGGTCGCCAGGGTCGCCCTAGCATATTCTTGTCTGGCTACTCGCCACCCACCTGCACCACTTCGACCAGAATCCCACTCCATCCAATTGCCCAATACCAGCACACAACCAACAGGCAGCTCCAACAAGAGGGCTTTGACGACAATGCCAGCGTCAATAGCAGTCCTGTTTCTGAGACACGAATCCTTGTAAACCTGCGGCTAGCTACCCACATCGACCAAACCCATCATCCGCCGCCGTCAAGAGAGGGGACTGCCGGCCAGACAGACGAGAGGAAACAAACGACGTACAGTGCTGTGCGTCCGGCAGTGCTGGTAGAGGGATTCGGCTGTTTCAACCCACACCCCCTCCCTACGCGGCCGGATTCGCCATGTCTTCAGCCGACAAGTCCTCGAGGCAATCCTCAGGCGGCAAGTCCTTCTTCTCACGAAGCAAGAACAAGGACAGACGAAACACCAGCGACGACTCCAACGGCCGTTATCTCGTAGGCGGCGACCAAGACCATGCCAGCATAATCTCATCCCGCGCCTCTTCGCGACACCAACGGGACTCTTCCGTTGTATCTATAGATGCCCCAGACTCACCGAACCCGGGCCTTAACCATATGGCTGGTGTTATCACCTCCATTCCATATGACAACGTTCCACCGGACCGTCGCTCCCCCATACCCACCGAATATCTGCCCAAGGGCGACCAGGCACCTGTGCGCCGCGACCCTCTGCCGCACCAACTAAACAAGGCCGGCTCCGACTTTCATCAATATCCTAATTTTGACACCAACTCGATGGATTACAATCGAATCTCCCACTCGTCCCAGGGGGCGCCGCGAGTAGTCCCGGGCTCCAACGTCACCATGGCTTCAACTGGTCGCCAGACTCAGTTCCAGCAATGGGGCCCCGCCCGGGACAGCGGCTTCGGGGCTGGCTCACACAACTCACGATATAATTCATACGCTACATCGGCTGGCCGTAGTTCTGCCGACCAATCTAGTATATATTCTGGTAAGGCTTACCATGTTCTGTCACGGACTCTGCTGGCACTTGCGGTTCGGCTTTGAACTGACCGGAACATGCGCTCTTTATAGCTTTACCTAGCGCATCGTCTCAAAGCTCATATCCCGTACAGTCTCCAAGAGAATCCCACCGGCTCACCAAATTCCCTGGGTCGCCCTCTGCTGTTGTTCAAGGTTCCAGCGAAGATTTTAGACTAGCGAAACCCGACGATGACCACATAATCGAGCAAATGTTTCTTGCTTTGATGCAAAAGCGCGGCTGGCACAACCTCCCTGATCAAGCTCGCCGGCAAATGGTTGCATACCCTGCCGCCAAGAAATGGACCCTGATTTATCAAGACCGTTTGAGCGAGTGGCAGGGCGAACAGCGCAGGAGGCAGACCGCAAGGCCAGGGCAAATTCAAAGCTTCGATGTTACAACCTTTTCTGACGAGGAGGGGACGCCCGAGTGGTATGTGAGGAAAGTTATGGACAACAGCCTGGACACCAAGCTACTCGGTAGCCTCGAGGTCAGCCTCCGAACCCAGCAGATCAACTGGGTCAAGCGTTTTATAGAATGTCAGGGTCAGGTAGCTTTGACGAACGTCTTGATGAAGATCAACCGAAAGACAGCATCAGGGCCGGCGGGCGTGACCTCGGATGCGAAGAATGACAAGAACCTTGATCGGGAATATGAAATTGCCAAGTGCCTCAAGGCTCTGATGAACAACAAGTTCGGCGCCGACGATGCGCTCGCCCACCAAAACGTCATTGTCGCACTGGCGACATCCTTGATGTCTCCGCGACTCCATACCCGGAAGCTTGTCAGCGAGGTCTTGACGTTTTTGTGTCATTGGGCAGATGGCGAGGGCCACCTCAAGGTCATACAAGCGTTGGACTATGTAAAAAACCAGACTGGGGAGAATGGCAGGTTTGACGCATGGATGAGACTGGTCGAGGTCACCGTGGACGGCCGAGGCAAGATGGGCAGTCTGGTCGGTGCAAGTGACGAGATGCGCAGCGGCGGCGTCGGCGCGGAGAACCTGCTCATGGAGTACGCTGTCGCGACGCTCATACTGATCAACATGATTATCGATTCTCCGGAGAAGGATCTCCAGCTTCGGCTGCACATCCGAGCGCAGTTCAACGCATGTGGTATTAAGCGTATCCTCACCAAGATGGAGGCATTTCAGTATGACCTCATCGACAAGCAGATCGAGCGTTTCCGCTCCAACGAGGCCATCGACTATGAGGATATGCTTGATAGAGAAAACAGCAGTATCAAGGACAATGTCGAGGGCGAAATCAAGGACCTGAACGATCCTGTCCAGATCGTGGATGCCATACAAAGTCGACTGCAGGGTTCTAGGACGCATGACTACTTCGTCTCGGCTCTCCAGCACCTGCTTCTGATTCGGGAGAATGATGGCGAGGAGCGTCTTCGGATGTTCCAGCTCGTGGACTCGATGCTCAGTTACGTTGCGATGGATCGTAGGCTCCCGGACATGGACCTCAAGCAGAGCCTCAATTTCACGGTGCAGAGCTTGCTAGACAAACTGCATACGGACTCGGAGGCCCGGCAGGCTCACGACGATGCTCTCGAGGCACGGCAGATAGCGGATGCCGCTATGGCCGAGAGGGACGAGATGAAGGCCCAGCTTGAGCTCGGTGCTGATGGACTGGTGGCAAAGCTTCAAAGGCAACTAGACGAGCAAGCCAGGTTCATAGAAGCCCAGAAGAGACAGGCGGATGGACTTAAATCAGAGCTTGAAAACCTGCAAACTATCCGTGCTAAGGAGGCCCAGAGATATGAACTGGAGACGCGAGAGCTGTACTTGATGCTCCGGGACGCCCAGGATGTCGCTGCATCGCAGGCCGTCAAAGGCGTCAAGGCGGTTGGCAATGATGAAGCCGCTCGTGTACAGCAGCAAGGAATCCTTGACCGCGATAGGCTTATGGAGCGACTTCAGATGCAGATTGAACGACAAAAGACGCAGTTCAAACTCGAGGGCAGGGTCTGGGGCGAGGCAGCCGGCCCATCGGACAGGCTCCGTGCTTTGCGGGAAGAGATGGACGGAATTGGCGGAGACCCGGAAATGGAGGAACAGGGAGGTACTGTGTCGGGAACGGCGCCAAGGGATTTGACTAACAGCATGCTCGGGAGCGTCAAGCGCCAGACCCGTGTTTCCCGAAAACCCGTCAAAACGTCTGCGAACCTGGTACCAGGCGCGGTTACAGAAGAGGATATCCCCGAGGAAGACGACGAGGACGTCATTTACGAGAAGCCACGCGTTGTCGAGATCAGGAGGCCAACCGTCGACCCCAAGCAACAGGCTGGTCTGCTCAACGAGATTGCCGGCAAAGTCAAACGATACGACGGCAGCGACTCGGAAGATGCAGAGGATGGCGTTACTACTGGCCCAACGCATCCTAGTGTCGAGTCTCAAACGCCTCTCACGCCCAAGGACCAGGAGCCTCCCAAGACTCCAAAGATCGAAGTCACACCAGCCATGGATGGGGTCGTTGGTGCAGCCGCGCCGCCACCCCCGCCTCCGCCTCCGCCTCCCCCAATGCCAGGACAACTCCCCGGAGCACCACCGCCACCTCCTCCGGCGCCTCCTCTACCTGGTACCGCTGGAACACCTGCACCGCCGCCGCCCCCTCCTCCACCTCCTTTGCCCGGCAAGGGCATGCCAGCGCCGCCACCGCCGCCACCACCACCACCCCCTCCTCTGCCTGGCATGAAGGGTATGCCTCCGCCACCGCCTCCTCCAATGCCGGGCTCAATGTCAGGCCATTTCCTAGCAAAACAGCCTGGTTTTGTTGCGCCTACAATCGGGCTGCCCGTTGTGCGGCCGAAAAAGAAGCTCAAGGCGCTGCATTGGGACAAGGTCGACGCGCCATCAACAACTCACTGGGCAGCGCATGCACCTTCTGCTGAGGAACGCGAGGAGAAGTATCTTGAGCTGAGCCGCAAGGGTATTCTTGATGAAGTTGAGAAGCTCTTCATGGCCAAGGAGACAAAGATGATTGGCAAGGGGCAATCACACAAAGATGACAAGAAGCAGATTATTTCTGCTGATTTGCGGAAAGCCTATGGTAAGTCGAGTCCCGTGACAACGGTGCCAATCAAGCTATGTGTTGCTAACTAATCGAACCATGTAGAAATTGCCTTTGCCAAGTTCTCAAGCTACTCAGTTGAGAAGATTGTGCAAATCATTATACACTGCGACAAGGAAGTTCTCGACAACAATGTGGTCATGGACTTTTTGCAGAGAGAAGACTTGTGCAATATACCTGAAAACATAAAGAAGCAGATGGCACCGTACAGCAAGGACTGGACGGCGCCCAAAGCCATGGAAGAGGCACGCGAACAAGACCCTGCGGAGCTTACTCGGCAGGATCAGATATTCCTGATGACTGCCTTTGACCTCAACCACTATTGGAATAGCAGGATGCGGGCACTGGCTCTCACCCGAAGCTTTGAGCCAGACTACGAAGAGATCTCGGAGAAGATTCGGCAGGTGGTCAGCGTGTCCGAGTCGCTAAGAGACTCGGTATCGTTGATGAACGTTCTTGGGTTGATTTTGGATATCGGTAACTACATGAACGACGCCAACAAGCAGGCGCGTGGCTTCAAGCTGAGCTCCCTGGCGCGCCTGGGCATGGTCAAGGACGAGAAGAACGAGTCGACATTGGCCGACTTGGTGGAGCGAATCGTTCGACAACAGTACCCCGAATGGGAGAGTTTTGCGACCGACATTGGGGGCGTATTGACTGCGCAGAAGATCAACATCGAGCAACTGCAGACGGACGCAAGAAAGTACGTGGACAACATCAAGAACGTGCAAAGGGCGTTAGACTCTGGGAAGCTCTCCGACCCGACAAAATTTCACCCACAGGACCGCGTATCCCAGGTGGTACAGCGCTGCATGAAGGACGCACGGCGCAAGGCGGACCAGATGTCACTTTATCTGGAGGAGATGGTGCGGACGTACAACGACATCATGACGTTTTATGGAGAAGACCCGGCAGACGAGAACGCTCGTCGCGACTTCTTTGCCAAGCTGGCGCTGTTTGTTAACGACTGGAAGAAGTCACGCGAAAAGAATGTCCAGATCGAGGAGACACGGCGCAAGAACGAGGCGAGCATGAAGCGCAAGCAGGCCCAGTTGAAGCCACTCGGCATTGGAGGCCCATCGGACGTCGGGCCGGTCAGCCCCAGCAGCGCGGGCGCCATGGACAGTCTCTTGGAGAAGCTGCGCGCGGCGGCACCGCAGGCGCGCGACCAGCGCGACCGAAGGCGGCGTGCGCGACTCAAGGACAGGCATCAGGTACGCATTGCGTCAGGCCAGAAGATCCCAGACCTCAACGAGATCCCAGAGGTCGAAGCGGGTCTGCAGACTGGCAGGAGCACGACTAGCTCACGCGCCACGGACGACGACGGCAACCTGCTGAGCCCCGACTTCGCGTCCCTGGGCTCGCCCAAGTCGGCGGACGAAAACGACGTGGCCCAGCGCGCGGCCATGATGCTTCAGGGAATGCGAGACGGCGAAGGTCCTGAAGATGCGGAGAAGCGGGAAATGATGCGGCGGGCGCGACGGCAGACTGCCGAGGAGGAGCGTCGGGCCCGGAGAAGAAGGAGAGAACAAGCAGGCTCGACAATCAGTAGCCACGGGGGTGACTTGGAAGAGAGGGCAGAAGAGGGGGGCGGCGACGGGGCAGAGGACGCGAATGGGGACTTGCTGACGCCGAAGCCGGAGCAGGAGCCAGGGTCCGAGTCAGAGCCCAAGTCGGAAGCCACGGTAGCTGCTGCGACGTGAGGCTCTTCATTGTCGAATATATCTGAAGTGCAAGAGTATCGATACATCACCACGTCACGTCATGTCATATTAACCCATCATACAACCGACATCTTCGTACATAATGTTTACTGCATGCCCTTTCTCTGAGAGAAGGGCCAGGACCGGAAGCCATAGAGGAGACTAGAAAGGTCAGCGTCCAGCATTTAGATACGGGTCCAGCATTTAGTATCTAGATAGGTAGCTGCTTACCTACAGCAGCTCACCAAGCAAAGAAAGATCTTCAGGGCGGGGAGGGCAGATGAGGGCAAGTTTCAGAAAAGCTAGAGACCCTCGTATAAATGACAAAAACTTTATATAATGGATGCTGTCTTTGCTGTTTGTTGTTTCGCAACTAAGACACGAGCCTGAATGTCAGCTGAGTCGCTTAAAGAAGTCTTGGGGGCATTGCCCCCCACTCCGGTGATCATTACGCCGTAGACCGAACGTGTACAACAGACAAGACCCCTCATCTATGGAGCCCGGCCATATTAGCCGGTGACGCAGGGAATAACATGCCGACTCCAACAATTAGGGAAAGAGAGTGTGTCCAGACCCCCACTTTGAAGACTTGGGCATGCGGAGTATTTGTCCGACAATGAAAGTTGAGCACGTTGGGGTGAGTTGGCAGCAGGGCAGTTTCAGTGTAGATTGGTAGGGATGGAGCAGCTATTTGGTGAGTGACGCCGGAAGATGGGGGGCTTGTTGTTAAATAATTAATGACCGCATCAGTTTGTCGTGTGACAAAGGTGATGAGAGGAAAAGCCTCTCCATCTGTCTATCCCCTCTTACTTTACTCTTGCTACACTGCATCGTAAGGCTGCGGAGTGGCCACAGCAACTACAGAATATAAAGGGGTATAAAAAGGAAGTGAAACGAAATAGCAAAGACAAAATAAAACACAAACACACACACAACGCAGCACATCCCCACTAAGAAACGAAATCAACAATGGACGCAAAGACCGGCATGGTCCTCGGCTACGAAGGCCGCCATCCCTTCAGCAAGGTGCAGCTGACGGACCGGTCGTCGGTGCAGGAGCTTCTGCGCACGCTGCTGGACCCGCTGGAGCCCTTCTTCTCGCCACACAAGGCCCGGGTCCGCTGCCCCGGCGCCACGGCCGTGCGCTTCGACCAGGCCTCGTCCGACCTCGAGGGCCTCGCCCGCCCGCTGTGGGGCCTGGCCTGCCTGCTGGCCGGTGGTGGCGAGTACCGCGGAACCGAGTGGTGGGTCGAGGGGCTCAAGGCCGGCACCGACCCCGAGAGCGACGAGTACTGGGGCTACCCGAGGGATAACGACCAGAGGATGGTTGAGATGTGCCCATTGGGTATGTCGATTTCATGTGAAATGGAGTGAAAGACTGAGCTTGGCTGGGCTCACTCAGATGTACTGCATGATTTACTGACCATGTGAGACCGTCGATCTTCCCATCATTAGGTTTCGCACTGGCTGTTGCGCCTGTATTTTGGGATTCCATGTCGGCCAAGGAGAGGGACAATGTAGAGAACTGGTTGGGGAACTCGATCAACGAAAAGAAGTAAGCAGCATGTTACTCCTTGGTCCATCTTGGTGAGCATAGACACCTAAGATGTAGTGTCACTAACACAAGATACACTTACTACCACCTCTACAGCATGCCCAACACAAACTGGCTGTGGTTCAGGGTGTTTGCAAACTTGGGCCTCAAGAAGAATGGCGGCAAGTTTTCTCAGGAAAGACTAGACAGCGATATCGAGCACCTCAACACATTTTACCGTGGCGACGGATGGTCCAACGACGGACCTGAAGGGATACACCGTAAGCCTTGATCAAGCACCGACCTCCTTTTGTGGTTTGGTTGCCAACTGAAACTGAAAACATCCACAGAAATGGACTACTACTCATCCAGCTTCGCCATCCACTTCCTCCAACTCCTCTACGCCAACCTGGCAGGAGACCAAGACCCAGACCGCGCACAAGAGTTCAAGAATCGCGCACAGATGGCCGCCCTGGACCTGATCCACTACTACGACCCCGAAGGCCGCTCCATCCCCTTTGGCCGCAGCGTGGGCTACCGCTTCGCCATGGTGTCCTTTTGGGGTGCGCTGGCCTACGCCGACGTCGAGCTCCCCGCACCGCTGACCTGGGGCATGGTCAAGGGCATCGTGCTTCGCCACCTGCGCTGGTGGCAGACGCAGCACGACATGTGGAGCTCGAGTGGCACCCTCACCGTCGGCTACTCGTACCCAAACATGTACATGGCCGAGAACTACAACAGCCCGGGGTCCCCCTACTGGGCCTGCCTGGCATTTATCTGCCTCGCCGTGCCCGAGTCCCACCCCTTTTGGACCTCGGCCGAAGAAGCCTACCCGCAAGGGCTCGTCCCGGCCGTCAAGCCCCTGCCGCACCCGGGCCACATCATGAGCCGCCTGGGCGGCCACACCATGCTGCTGTCGTCGGGCCAGGCCTGCAGTTACCCAATGAAGGGCACACACGCAAAGTACGGCGGCTTCGCCTACAGCAGCGCCTTTGCCTACTCTGTGCCCCCGGGCCTCTTCACCCTCGAGCAGTACGCCCTGGCCAGCCAGATGGGCGTGTCCGACGACGGCGGCGAGTTCTGGAAGGCCCGCCGTGCGTCCGAGTACTCTAGGCTCGAGACGAGAGGAGGGGAGAGCTCGTCATCCCCGGTCCTGGTCTCCTTGTGGAAACCCTTCCCGGACGTGGAGGTGCGCACGCTGCTCTTGCCGCCCGAGAACGCCACGCCCAACTGGCACCTCCGCGTGCACTTCATCCATTCCAAGGGGAGCAGGGACGTCATGACGGCCGACGGCTCCTTCGCGGTGCGCAACGAGAACGCCACCAACCGCCGGTACCTGGAGCCGTACGACGCCAGCGTGGGCGAGGGCACGGGGCCGCGTATCATTGGCAACTACGACCTCAACAGCCCCGACGGCTGGGCGACGGGGTCCGAGGGTGCGTTCGCCGTGTCACGCATCGCCGGCGCGGTGGGGATCAAGGCCATCGAGCCCGTTGGTGCTGGGGTCGAGGAGCGCCGGGCCAACATTGTCAACGCCGATCCCAACTCGAACCTGGTCGAGAGCCGGTCCTGCATCCCGACGTTGCAGCACAACCTCAAGGGTGGTCAAAAGGCCGTCTACCTCTCGGCCATCTTTGCCAGGCCTGCCGGTCCCGACGTCGCTGTCGAGTCTTACCTCGACGGCTGGGATACGCCGCCACAGATTCCGGCTTGGCTTAAGGAAGAGATTGCAGCCTCACACTAGGGGGCCAGATTTGCTTGATGACGGTTTCGTCAGGGGTAAGAAAGAAGGTGGCTTGTGAGCAAAGTCTCTGTTGAATACCTCTTTCCCGACCCCTTTCCAAAACCATGATGAAATGAAAGTTCAGCATAAAAAAATAAGAATGTACATCTCTTCAATCAAAATTATTACAAACTCGTCCCTGCAGCCAAGCAAAATGTGAAAAAGGCGCTGAAATTCTATCAATACAAGAAATCAAAGTAACACCGAACCTTCAAAAACACCTCCTGACCACCCACCAAGTGAGGAAAGATAAAACTTATCCTGCCTAGGCAGTTCAGGCCACCCACATATCACCATAGCCAGAAACTCCATGTATGCCATCTCGTTTGCTTTTCTCTTCTTGTCGTTCAAACTTGTCGTGAAAGCTTCATACCGTCAAAACACGAATCAGGTCGTCTCTCTCTCTCTCGCACTACTTGGCCATGACGTCGACGTAGCGTCCACTCTTCCGGGCCTTCTTGGCGCCAGGTTTCCGGGGGCCAGCTGCGCTCAATAAATCATCAATGCTACTGGCATTGCTCATACTGGTGCCTGGCCGAGAGGGTGGTGCCAACCCTGCCTCGCTGCCATTTGATGCGGTGCGCTGCAACATGGGCGGCGTGGTTCCCAGCAACGATGACTGTGAGGCGTTTGCTGCCGCCACCGCTGCAAGGTTCGAGCTGGAGGCCGACGATGAGAGTGGAGGCCCACGGGGCGGCGCGCTCAATCTTCCGCCGGGAGGCGGGGGTGCCATCATCCCACCTCCTGCACCTGGTGGCGGTGGTGTCCCTGCTGCAGAACGCGGTCCTCCTTTCGGTGGTGGCGGCGTCGATGTTGGGGTTGAGCCGGCATCCGAGCCCGCCTTTTTGTTCACCCAACGCTTTAGGTCCTCGTCATAGTAGAAGCTATTCTGCTCGCCCAATTTGGCTTTGACGGCTTTGGGCTGTTCGGCAGCCAGATCCTTCTTCGCAGAACCACCGCCGCCGAACCAGCCTCCAAGCCAACCCTTTTTAGCCTTGGCAGCCTTCTCGGCCTCGGCACGTTTAGCTGCAGATGGGGCCATGTTAGCAAACTATACATTGTAAAGCAGATTACAAATATGAAATCTTAGCCCTTACCATCCTCTTCAGCCGCCTTGCGGAACAACTCTTGGTTCTCCCTTTCAATCTCCTCCTTGGACTTTTTGTTCGATGTTGAGGTTGAAGCTATCGAAGCAGAATCATCCATGAAGCTCATAGGCTTGAACTCATGCTTGGAATCGCTGACCTTTTCACCCTCATCGTCTCGTGACATTTCTGGATCAGGCTCGTAGGTTGGTGGTTCATACGGCTGGAAGCTGGGTGGCTCATAGCCTCCGGTAGAGGCGGGCTCTTCGACCTTGTGATCAGAGTTGTCGTTCGACAAGTCGTCATTGTTAAGCGTCATCGTCGGGGGCTCGTAGCTATAAGGTGGCGGCTGGTATCCATATGATGGCATTTCAGGTTCCTCGCTGGCTGCCTTCTTTTCGTCGTTGGACAAAGTGCCGTACGCAGATCCGTTCCCTGTTGAATAATCAGGGGTATACGGCTGGTATCCAAACGAAGGCACAGGCGCTGACTCTGCTGGAGACGACCCAGAGTCTCCGTAAGGTTTCGGTGCATACGGAGACTCGTTATTAGACGCGGGAGTGAAGCCATTTTGACTCGTAGCGGGTGAGTGAAGCCCTGTGGGCTGGTATGGCGAGTAGGCAGACCTCTGGAACTCCGACGACCTCCGGGATGCCTCGGGAGAATTCCGGCTGTACTCACCCGAGGATCGTCCGGCAGATGGAGCCCGTGCACCGTGCCCTTGCTGCGGCTCATAAGGATTCGACGTGGCGGGTGCTCCAGGGGCATACCGTGAGCCTGCCCTGGTGGCCGGTGCTGGCGGGGCCTGCGCTGCGGGAGGTGCAAAAGCGTGAAGGCCCTGGGCACCCCCGCCCAAACATCTCCATGCCGGTGGCGTTCGGTGGCGATGCTGGACGACTGATCGTGGGCGTGCCTCCAGCCACACGCGCGAAGGGACCCGCAGCACCAGGAGGGTTTAGCATGCCGTTTTCGCCAGGCTCAGAGTCATCACCGGCCACAAACTTGTTGAAGCGGTTCCATACAGAGTCTGACACTTTGCCCATGCTGGGCTTGGAAATCCACGAGTTCGACTCTTCCTTGGGAGCCTGCCTGAGGCGGTTGGCGAGGTTCTCCACAGCAGCCTCTAGGACGCCGTGGTGGTACGGCGAGCGCCTGGTCTGGGATGTGATGGCGTGGGCCAGAGTCTCGCAGTACTGCAGAGCCTTGTCGGGGAGCCCAGTCTCGGCGAGCGTCATGGCGTGCTGCAGCTTGTACGCCGCCAAATGCGGGCAGTTGACATCCTTGTTTGCGCCAGCTCCAAGGTAGAGGCCGAACTCGTAGACCTCACTTAGAAGTAAAGCCTCGGTCTCTTTGGCGAACTGATCAGCCTGCCTCTTGTGGTCAGCACCCACAAGCACAAAGTGCGAGGTAGGGTCATCCAGGCCGCCAAAGACGGTGGCACTGCGTGCAAACAGGTAGCAGATATGGGCAGCCTCCGCCCTGCCGTAACCTGCCAGAAGGTTACCCAGTGAGTTAATTGCACGAGAGTCATTGTTGCTCCTGTTGCTCAGGACAAGCCCGAGCGTCTCACGCCACTTGTCAAGACCAGCAAGGGCATCGGTGGACTGTCCGTGGACGCCGCCGGTAGGCATCAGTTGGAGACCTGCTCTAGCGTGCACAGGAACCAGCTCATCGACACACTCCTCGTGGTTTCCAGACAAGACTTCATACAAGACGGCCAGAGACTCGTTGTTGTGCCCAGGGTAGTTCACTTCCTTGCGGACAAACTCCTGAGATACCTTCTTGTACAGGTCTGGCGAAACCGTGTTGGCGATGAGCAGAGCATGTCCCCACAAGCGCTTATCGGCGGCATCCCAGACTGCCTTCTCGCGGTCTCCTCCCAGCAAACTTCTCCTGATCTGCTCGACGACCGCGGAGTCAACAGCATCGGACTTCATCTGCGTGGCAAATGAGCCCTGGAGACCTGCTGAGTCTTGCCCCAACGCGAAGTTTGTCGTTGGTTCCGATAAAGAGTCGTCCAGGCCAGGGGAGAGGATGTTACGGACAGCCTTGTCAACTGCAGGAGAGCCCTCCAGGGTTCCATCGTGTTCAATGAAGAGGCGCAGGATCTTCCATAGGAGCACCCGCTCTTCACTTCGCTTATCCTCTAGGGTGGTCTGACCGTACAACGAATTGACCGGGTTGTTCCTCTCCAGATCCTCGATACCGGTAGTAAGCCAGGCTACAACCTCCTTCTTCTTGGACTTGCCCCTAAGAGGGCCTGGAAATTTGCCAAGACGCTCCTCGAGGGGCTGGATCTCCTTCATGCTCTTGATCTTGACTTCACCTGGGCTTCGAAGTATCATGGGCAAGGTCTGGTTGATGCCATACCTGGGAACATCCTTCGGGAATGATGTCACGATAGCGCCGCCAACGCCCCATCGGACAATTGGCGCACCCTTCCACCTCTGCAACGGGTCATGCTCGCGACCATCGGTGGGAGGAACCAGGTTGAGGTTCTGTGAAGCCCTGCGAGGTCTAGTCGGCATGGTCATGGGAGCAGATGCCGGTGCCGGCGTCATGGGTACAAAAGAATGGGTGGCAGAGGTGGCAGAACGAGGTGATGTAGGATCATGTACAGAAGACGGCCTAGGTACTGGGTCTGTCGAGTTCACCGCTCCCCTGCCGTACAATGCGCCAGGCGATTGCGTGTGTGATCGCGGTGGGGGCACAAAATCGGATCCGTGTGGCGACAGCGTTGAGTGTGCTTGAGATTGCGGCGTGTAGCTCGACACCCTCTTTGGCGGTGACAATGTGGCATTTTGCTGCGCAATTGTGACTGGGGGAGGAGGTGTTTGCCTGGACCGTTGGGACATTTGAGATGGCGCCTGCGGTGGTCCCATCACTCCTTGGGAGGACGGGCGACTGTGTGACGACGGGGGAGGGCCTGACTGGGGAATAGTCTCTTCATCAACCTCACGAGTCGAAGGGAGTGAGGGCATGCGGCTCAGTCTCGGCTCGTGCATGGCAGAGGCGACACGCCTGTCGGGATGAGCCCCGTCTGCTTGAGCTGCGCCGGCTGACCTGGCACGATCATGCGAGATCTCAAAGTGGGCCAGCGGACTCGAAGTTCGAGGCTGATGGGGCAGCACTGGGGGAGCGGCTACCGAATGAGGCGAAGCATAGGTAGCGCTTGCTGGACGGTTACCAGTCGGCGCCGGAGAGTACCTGTTTGATGCCGGTGCAGGGGGTGGAGCAGGCGAGTACCTGCTGCCAGCAGCTGCGGAAGGCACAACGGGCATCGTCCCGGAACCAGACTGCAGTGCAGCGTATGGGCTGACACGCTCGGGCGCTACAAGGCCGCCCGTCATGCCAGAGGTTGCAGTAGCAGGTGCGTATCCGGGCTGGGGCGGCACAGCCATAGTCGGGGGTTGGCTGTAGGGCGCCTGAGGTGCTGTCGAAGTGGGGACAGGCTGCGCCTGACCAGGAGCAAACCCTGGAGAAGCCTGGGCTCGCATTTGGGGAGGACCGGCTGCATTGATCTGAGGCGATGGCATGCCGTGCAGGCTGGTTCGAGATGCCGGCCTAGCACGTTGCGCAACAGGAAGATCTGCAAAGAAGCCCTCGCCCCCAGACTGAGACCTTTGCGGCGGCTGCTTTGCCGGTGAAACTGGTTGATTAGTGCGTCCTGGGGGAGGTGGTGACATAGGGGCAGAAGAGGCCCTGGCTCCAGGAGGGCCAGGCGGGGGCTGAGATGCGCCCACCAACGGTGACTTTTGTTGCGCAGTTGGCCGCTTTCTAGGCTTGACAATATCAGCCGGGAGGTCATAGGGTGAGGTGTAGCCGCCCTTGGATTTGTCGGCAAAGCTAGCGGCCTTGTTTACTTCCGGGCGCAGTGGAGGAGCACCAAACGCTGGGGCAGGTGCGAAAGGAGTTGCACTTGATGGCTGACCAGCAGGCTGAGCTACAAATGGTGTTTGACCGGGGTAGTACTGGCTAGAGTTTGAGGCTTGACGCGAGGTCATTGGTGTGACCTGCGCAGGAGTATATCTCCCATTCGGTGCAGGCGGTTGAGTAGACACGGGACCTTGCGTGGCAGTATTTGGCTCTGGTGTTTCCTCCACATCGTCGAGAAAGCCATCGTCATCATCCCCGAAGAACGCCGCGGGGTCAACCTCCTTCGAGGGATCATCGAGAATAAACCCATCGTCATCCTCGTCGTCGAAGGCAGCAGCCCACTTAGCGGCCAGATCTGCGCTGTTCTCCTGAGGTTCGGCCTCACTTCGTCCAGCCGCAGCTTCATCCGAAGCGGCCTTGGCCTCTTGCTGCTCTTGAGCTTCATCGAGCGGCTGCTGCTGGCTCCAGAAGTCACGATCTTCCGGGGACTCCTCCATCATGCTCTCAAGACCAGTGTCAGCCCTGCTAGGTGAAACCATTTCATCCACGGCTCCCAAAACCTGCATCGTAGACTTGCGCTCCAATGGCCTCTCGAGTAAGAAACCGCCATCGTCCTCTGCGGCCGGTTTCCTGGAGTCACCGATCTGAGCAAAGAAGTCATCTTCACCTGTCGTGTCGTTGGCAAAGGGGTCATGGCTATCTTCCGTGGGTTTCGTAGAAAAGTCTGAAGCCTGCTCCCTTGTGATCAGTGGGACTCCCTCCTCGTAGCGTTCATCAGGTGCTTCAGCATCGGTGAGAGACGCCACGTCTCGGCGGGAGAGCTTCTCTGTGGAACAATCTGACGTAGAGTTCTCTGGCTGAGCTTCCCCATCCACCAGCTGTCCGTCCGAGCTTTCGGCGGCATACTTGACGGGTGAGGCCTCACGATCGAGCTCGGCCATGAGCTCTTCAGCTTGACTGATGGGAAGCAGACGCTCCGGACGCTGTGCTTCTTTTTGACTCGACTGTTGCATTGGCGGTACGACCGGGAATGAGTTGGTGCGGTCGGAGGGACCCAGGAACTTGAAGGGGTCTGCATCAGTCTCCGGTAGACTCCATTCCACATCGTCATCACCATCCCAGTTAGCCTCGTGCGCAACAGTACGCGCAAATGAGTCTGACGGAAGGTGTTTCGAGGGAGTCGATTTCG
This sequence comes from Pyricularia oryzae 70-15, assembly GCF_000002495.2. Classification (NCBI taxonomy): domain Eukaryota; kingdom Fungi; phylum Ascomycota; class Sordariomycetes; order Magnaporthales; family Pyriculariaceae; genus Pyricularia; species Pyricularia oryzae. The sequence goes on along the minus strand of NC_017853.1, from coordinate 2,070,825 downwards.
CCGCTGCCGGAGCTGGCTGGGTGATGACTTCGGAGTCTACAGGTGGTAAAGTTGCCTCTTGTTCCGCAGTAGCTTTGGTCTGTTGGGGTTCGGGTTCGGCTCGGATGGGTTCTTGCGAGGAAGCATCGTTCGGATTTGTCACAGAGACATCATGTGCTGGCGGTGATGCATCTTGGTGGGTATGGGTCTCGGTAGTTACCGTCGCGGAGGGGCTCCTCGAAGGTTGTGTTGAGATGTCATGAGCAGAATTGGGCATGAACGCCGGGTGCCATGTTGAATTTGCCTCTTCAACTGGCATCGCGATGCCGTTTCTTATTTTATGCAAGGTTGGGTTCGAACGGATGTCAAGAAGTCGTAGAGAAATCTGCTATCAAGAAGGTAACGACTGTGAGCAATGTTTCGTGATCAGCACACTATGGCCCTCTTTTTCTAAGCCCGGCGCTGAATTCTTTGGGTTAAGTCGAGGTAGGGAAGGTTAGGCACGTAGATAGGAAATAAACAGGTGGTGGTAGTGGCATTTGAGAGGATTGGCACCAGTGGTAGTGTCATGACCGTTCACGGCACAACTCGACACGTTGAATAGGTTGCGGATGCAGGCGCGCAGCTGGGGCCAACAAGGTAGCTGAAATAAAGAAAGACTCACATATACAGTTGACGTCAAAGTACAAAAAGAGAGGTATTAAACTAATAAACAAAATATAGCATTTCCTTTGCCCAACGGGGTATGAGGACAAGAACGATTGATATGGAATCTAAAAAAAGGCCAGACAACTTTTGATGTCGGTTGAGATGAGATGGCTAGACTTTTCTTTCGCACATTGAGCAATCTACGGACTCTCGGCGCTGACATTCATCCCATGCACTTTTTGGAAATGGCCGACGCGATTGAAACGGGAATAGCCAGCTGGCCTCACTTCTCATTGGGTGACATTTGCGAGTCGCTAGGCTTGTTGTGGATGCTTGCGGGTACCTCTATGGGACCCCTGTCTGTGTGCGCTGGAGCATTGTTGATGCTGTCGTTTGTTAACAGCAGTGACCTCCACCGGAGAACCCCCTGTCGGTTTAACAGGTGGCGACAGCCAGGGATATTTGATCACCTTGTTGCATCGCGTCCTAGGCATGGAGACTTTTTTTTTTTTTTTTGAATTTATTTTTTCCATCTGTCGGAACCGGAACCATCTTCGTATGGATATAACAAAGCCGGAGACTTCAGATCTACCTACCATATGTGGAACTTTCCGCAAATACCGAAATACAAAAACAGTAATACGGGTTGAGCTCACGCCCGCCGCTGACATCAGGACAGCTTGCAAAAACAGACCAGATAAATAAATGGAACCGAGCGGTCATTGAGCTTGACTTGACTTGCATTGCATCAAACTGCTGCACACGCCAAGGCGGGTCCACCCCCTGGTCCTTTCTTGGTGCAGTAGCCACAGTAGGTACTGTTGTGTAGTATCACGGGTGGTCGCATTTGATCCTCCATGTCAAAGTCTACCTAGTTCGCGACACGACGCATTTGCCTAGTCTGTTGTTTTTCGTATTTTACGATACATCAAATGTGTCGGGGGCAGTCCAGAAGCAACGAAAAGTTCTCTCTAGCATAGCAGTCTTTGATTTTTTTTCTTTGTTTTTGTTTCCGGTGCAGCGATTCTTTTGCATTAATTAGTGCTGTTGACAGTCATCCTCCCCCCCATCTTTGTTACTGTACCTACCTTGCCTTATGCGACGACGCAGCATAATCGGACAAAGCAGCTTCGCTGCCTGAATGCATCTGGACTGAACTAGTAAAGCCTAAAGCCAGTCGAGCCGATCTACTGCTGCTGCATCCATCCCGTGCTTGCTTGCCTAACACACGCGCGCCCTCGCTTCCCGCCATTTTTAAAGCCTCGTTCCCGACCCTGAAGCCCCGGAAGTTGTCTAGACATCGATAAATGCGGGATGCCGAACCAACAGGCCTCCCACCACCACCCATCGAAACCGCCCGATTCCCCCGTCGACGACTCCGATTCTGACCTCGAGATCGACCTTCAGGAGCTGGACCCCCAGAGCAATTCGTCCCAGCGGCCGCTACGCGGCTCTGCCGAGTCCTACGCCCGCGAAGCTGCGGAACACCGAAGCTCACCAAGGATACCTCTGCGCAATCTCCGCATGGGGGGTTTGCGTCGCTCGAGGGACCGTGGACAATATGGCGAGTTGGGACACCGAAGGGATGGAAGCAGCGACCAGTCTGCCGGCCTGTTGACACCCGGGGACAGGGACGCTTCGAGCTCTAGGTTCGAAGACAGCGATAGGCATGGGGACGACGATGCTCCTCTGCTGCCGGACTCTGAACAGGGTCGCCGAAGACCCGGAGGGCACAGGCGTCTCAAGAGCATCACTGACGCGCTGCGACTCCCCAGTTTCATGTCCAGCTCCAGCAATGTTGCGGACCAGAGACAACCCCTACCAGAAGAGGATGAGGGTCAGGAGGATCATGATCCGTCCGGCTCTAGACTCGTAGCCGTTGGCTCAGCACAATCCGCTCGCTTTCCGCCAAACGCCGTTTCCAATGCAAAGTATACGGCATGGTCGTTTTTGCCCATCACGCTCTACAACGAATTTTCTTTCTTCTTCAACATGTACTTTCTTCTTGTAGCACTTTCACAGGCCATTCCTGCTTTAAGGATAGGCTACATATCGACATATATTGCTCCTCTGGCCTTTGTTCTCATGATTACTCTGGGAAAGGAGGCCCACGACGACATTGCCAGGCGCCGGAGGGACAGCGAGGCAAACTCGGAACCGTACACCACCATACAGTTTGATGACCCAGGGGCCACGGTCAAAAACGGCAGGTCGAGGAAGAAGTTGAAGTCTGCAGGCTCACGCAAGGCGCAACTGAGGCTGAGTGAGAGGGATAGGCTGTCTGACATACAAGAGGAGGAGGAGTTGGCCGAGGGTGATGGAGCTGGCAAGGGCGCTTCTTCCCATATCAGGGAGGTGTTGAAAGCATCCAAGGACTTGAAGGTTGGCGACGTCCTGAGGCTAACAAAGGGCCAACGGGTGCCGGCTGATGTCGTCATTCTACAATGTCTGGCTTCGGAAGTTACTGCCTCTACGCCAGTGGCCTCGAAGCTGGCTGAGCCCGAACTTCTGACGCTTGATGATGCATCGGGTAATGGTGGCGCATCCCAACCCCGCGATGATGGCGCCAGTGACGGTGATGGTTCTCAGGCAGGTGCGGGCGGTGAAACCTTTATCAGGACGGATCAACTAGATGGTGAGACGGACTGGAAGTTGCGTATTGCATCTCCTCTATCTCAGAACCTGGCCACAGAGGAGCTTGTCAGGTTTAGGGTCACGGCTGGAAAGCCTGACAAAAAGGTCAACGAGTTTGTGGGAACCCTGGAGCTTTTGCCAAGCAGGCAAGATGCCATGAGCCCTGGCGCAAGATTACCGAACGGGGATGAGCTCGCAAACACGGCACCTCTTACGATTGATAACACAGCTTGGGCAAATACGGTCATCGCATCTCGTGCAGTAACCTTGGCCGTAATTGTCTACACTGGGCCACAGACACGTTCCGCACTGTCAACATCTCCTTCTCGATCAAAGACTGGTCTTCTTGAGTACGAGATCAACTCCCTTACAAAGATCCTCTGTGCTCTTACTCTGGCACTATCGATCATCCTGGTTGCTTTCCAAGGCTTCACCAACACGGAAGGTAACGTATGGTACATTAAGATCATGCGCTTCCTGGTTTTGTTTTCAACCATTGTTCCGATCAGTCTCCGTGTGAATCTAGACCTCGGCAAGAGTGTTTACTCGTGGTTCATCCAACGCGACCCAGGCATGCCAGGAGCCGTAGTGAGGACCAGCATGATACCGGAAGATCTCGGAAGAATCGAGTACCTGTTGAGCGACAAAACCGGCACACTTACCCAGAACGAGATGGAAATGAAGAAGATCCATATCGGCACGGTCTCATACGCCAATGAGGCAATGGACGAGGTGTCTTCCTACATTAAACAGGGCTTCCATGTCCAGCCGACCTTGTCAGACACTTCGGAAAGCATTCAGCTCGTCACACCATCATCAACATTCACCAACGCAGCAGCCAGTGGCACCACGCGTACCCGCCGTGAGATTGGTGCCCGAGTTCGCGATGTTGTTCTGGCCCTCGCTCTCTGCCACAACGTCACACCTACCACGGATGAGGAAGACGGCAAGACCGTGACTTCGTACCAAGCATCGTCTCCCGATGAGATCGCCATCGTGAAGTGGACTGAGGCTGTCGGGCTGAGGTTGACGTACCGAGATCGACAGAGCATGACTCTCAGCTTTTCCGAGACGGGAAAGACTGTAGTCCACGTACGAATCCTCGACATATTTCCCTTCACGTCAGAGGGAAAGCGTATGGGTGTTATCGTACAGTTCTTCGAACGCCCTAACGAGATTGGCAGTGGCGAGACCTGGTTCTACCAAAAGGGTGCCGACACTGTGATGAGTTCCATCGTGGCCGCAAACGACTGGCTTGACGAGGAGACTGCGAACATGGCTCGTGAAGGTCTACGTACGCTGGTCGTCGGTCGTAAGCGGCTCTCGGCGGAGCAATACCGCGAGTTCTCCAGCCGATACCAAGAGGCATCGCTTGCCATCAACGGCCGGGATGCGGGCATGCAAAAGGTCGTGTCGCATTATCTCGAGCGAGACCTGGAGCTGCTCGGAGTTACGGGAGTTGAAGACAAGCTGCAAAAGGATGTCAAGCCGTCACTGGAACTTCTACGCAATGCCGGTATCAAAATTTGGATGTTGACTGGTGACAAGGTCGAGACTGCTCGCTGCGTCGCCGTCAGCTCCAAATTGGTTGCGCGTGGCCAGTACATCTATACTTTGGCCAAGATGAAGCGGACTGACAGCGCTCAAGACCATCTCGACTTTTTGCGGAATAAGACGGACGCGTGTCTGCTCATCGACGGTGAGAGTTTAGCTCTGCTACTGCAATACCACCGACTGGATTTTGTGTCTGTTGCAGTGCGTCTTCCCACAGTGGTAGCTTGCCGATGCTCACCAACGCAGAAGGCCGAGGTAGCACGGCTCATCAAAGACTACACTCGTAAACGTGTATGTTGTATTGGAGACGGTGGCAACGACGTGTCCATGATTCAAGCCGCAGATGTAGGTGTCGGTATCGTAGGCAAGGAGGGACGACAGGCAAGTCTGGCAGCCGACTTTTCCATCGAGCAATTCCACCACCTCACCAAGCTTCTTGTCTGGCATGGTCGTAACAGCTACAAGCGGAGTGCCAAGCTGGCCCAGTTCGTCATTCATCGTGGACTTATCATTGCAGTCTGTCAGACCATGTACAGCATTGCCATGCATTTCGAGCCAGACGGCTTGTACAAGGTGTGTTTCGTTCGTTTTACTTCAAGTTTGCATCAACTTAAGACACCTTAGCTAACCAAGAAATACCCCGTCTTCGCAGGATTGGCTACTGGTCGGTTATGCCACAATGTATACCGCATTCCCGGTGCTATCTCTGGTTCTTGACAAGGACGTAGATGAAAACCTCGCAAATCTTTATCCGGAGCTTTACAAAGAGCTCACTTCGGGCCGGTCACTCTCATATAGGACTTTTTTCGTCTGGGTCTTGGTCTCAATCTATCAAGGAGGTATCATCCAGGGACTCTCGCAGCTTCTTACTGAGGTTGACGGTCCCAAGATGGTAGCAGTCAGTTTTACAGTCCTGGTTCTTAACGAACTTCTCATGGTGGCCATCGAAATCACAACCTGGCATCCGGTAATGATCGTATCGATAGTTGGCACATTCCTGGTTTACATGGGGTCGATACCTTTCTTGTCGGGGTACTTTGATCTCAAGTTCATGATTACATTGTAAGTTACCTGAACACTGGGCTTCCTCGACCGTTTTCACACTAACGCTATTTTTGGAAAGGGACTTCCTTTGGCGAGTCTTGGCCATCCTTGCCATCTCTCTCATACCCCCCTACGTCGGAAAACTCATTAGGAGGACCATGAAGCCGCCATCTTACAGAAAGGTGCAAGGTATATAACTGGCGATGAACCACTATTTCCTTTACGTGTTCACTACAAAGTATGTTTACTAGTTGCATCATCGGCGTCTGCAGGTCATTGGCGGGTGTTTAGTCTTTGCGTATGTATGCACCGCCGCGAGCATAGATATTCTTCATGATGAATAATAAAAACAAAACATGCCATTCTAATTCGGTCGGTATCAATCGATCATGCAGTATCACTTGTTGGTTTGATGTTTGTCCTTGTATCTTGCACATTACGCTTGCCAACTTGGTACTATTATGCAGAGCTTATGGTAGATTTCTTGAGGCTTCAACCTCAGCAGCAAGTCACTGATAAACGGCGCGGAGGTAGGATGGTCACTGACCTCGAAAGCAAAAATCCCATCAAAGACGAGCTTGTCCGTCGACTCAAGAGTCCACATGTGGTAATCCCTCTGCATGATCCTCTTGCCACTGGCAGGCCGAGTAATTGAATGCTTGATCAGCGTTTCTACATAGAAATAATACAAAATTCACGCCGAGAAAAGAGCAAGGACCTGGCCCTGCCTGCTACGCGAAACCACACACAGCCACAAACTCACCATGTCAGCAATCGAATCTAACGACTTTTCCAGGATCTAAACCCGAGCCACAACCCGCTCAAAAGCACACGCCGGCTCTCGGTCGACGCGGTGAACGCTGCCGTTGAGCAGCAGCCCGGCTACGACATCTTCGTTTCTATCGTCGTCCCCGCATAGGCACCGCCACTCAACCCACTGCAGCGGCACTCTCGCTGTACTAACACAGTCCCCAACCGCTTCACCCCCTGGAAGCATTGGTAGGCAACCGGAATTTGCCATCAGAACCCTGCAGTAGTATGCTTCGTTGGTCACTTGCTATGGCATCTTGAAAATGTCCTTACAGGCATAGCAAGAGATATATTTGCACTTTAGGGCTTCGTGCCGGTTTTCTGTTCTGTTTTTCTTTTCATCCAGCAAAAGCCAAGTCGCTTCCCTGGCTAAGATATCTTTTGTCTTTGTTCAAGCAGCTCTAATTGAAAACAAGGCATGATTCCTGATAGCAATGAAGCCCCAAATAATTTCCAAGTTAACCGCTGCAGGAATAAAAAGCCGTGATCCGTGATAATACATGCGCCAACAGTCCCATTACATTCTTTCGTCCAAGTCAAACACGCCGTAAAGCATACACAAACAACGACACAGTATGTTTATGACAAAACATCAATGAGATGCATCTATTTCGTGACAGTAGCCCACCCTTCTCCCTTCTGCGCGACCTCGTTTCTAGGGAGGATCGCAACCTCACGGCTAAGGAGACCCCTGAGTTCAGGGGTAATGACCTTTACAACATCTTCTTGCTCATCCGGCGCCTTGTCCTTGTTCTGGGATGGGGAGCGAGGACCGGTGCTAGGCTCGTCGCCTGCCTTGACTGTTCCATTGGTCGAAGACGACGTTGCAGTGCTTGATGAACGTGTGGTTCTCGGCGCTGGGAAATTCTTTTTCTTGTCGATAGCCTCAACTAGTCGTTGGAAGCGACGGAACAGAGCTTCGGCGCGGATTAGGGTAGATTCGAGGTCCATAGTGCATGAGAGCTCGTTGACTGTGAAGGAATTGGTTAGCACACTTGCATGTACGTGTATGAGTAGAACACCATCCAGTCCCAAACATACCGTATTTTAACACCTCATCGAAATGTTTCAGGTGTGTCATAATGACATCTCGATGCTTCTCCAGAATTGCCAGCGCGAAGAACAGGTGGAAGCTGCTAGTCAGGTAGTCGGTCCAGAGAACCTCCCACAGATGAAGCACGTCTAGCCACTCAAACTCGCGTTTGTACCAAACCAATAGCATCCTGAAGAAGAAAAAGAAGTTCGTGCTGTCGGCCGACTGGAGGTGCGCATAAAGCTTGGGGTCCATGAACTGGACCAAATGATCAAGTGCCAGCAGTTGCGCACGCATTCCGGATTGATCCCGAAGGAAGTTACGCTCCATGCGATCCATAAAGCGCTGGAAGCACCAGAACGCAATGGCATCATCTTGTACCACCGCGTATATCGGAGCAAGCAGATCCGACATTCCTTGGACGTATCCCAGCTCCTGGTTGTACTCGTTGTACGTGAGGAGGAGGTCCTTCAACTGTTCCATGTGAACGTTGGTCCCTGAAGATGCAAAAGGCGAATCTGGGTCGGGATGAGGTATATTCTCCCCGGCAAAGATGGGCACTGTTCGATCCGTGCGGTGAACGTCCTTCTCTGCAACCATGAACAAGACATCAATCAATATCAAGCCGTCAAGCAAAGAATAATGGGCTCGGCGGGTGTAGTTGCTCACCTATACGTCCTCTCTGCTCCCTCCACCATTCGCCGGCCTCCCCCTTACCTCCCAGATCAACAAGTCTCTCCCACCAAGCCCCTTTAAGCTTCACATATCCGTCCCGCAAGGACGCAACCTGCGCTTTTCGTTCATCTGCGGTGCTGTACCAGTCATGGACTCCAAGAAGAAAGAGCCATGCTTCTTTACGCACGCCATCGTCCGGGTCCAAGCCGCCGTGGAATATTCTCTCTTTGACCTCGTCTATGGTGTACGTGAGCCGCCCGGTGCGCGCGTCGAAAAATCCTTTCCATTCGCTCATAGTGACGCGTTTCCGTTGCTGCTCGAGCGACATAGCACCCGTGGCACCCTCAAGCAGCTCAAACTCGCCAACATCGGTATCTTCCAGCTCCATCACATCACGTGCTGTCCATATGCGCTGACGGCGGTCACGCTCACTCTGTTCGGCAATACCCATCGCCCACCGCGCAAGGTAGATACGCGCACTGTCGAACTCGTCCTGGATCGTCTGAACCTCTGGGTTGCGCATCAGGCGCCGCACTTGTGGTGGCATGCTGGGGTTCTCCATAAGATCCTGGGCCGCCTGACGTGTCATGGTTGTCACCTTGGAGAATTTCTCCATGATGTTCCAACCTGTCTCCTTCACAAACTTCACAAAAGGATCCATACCAGCATCTGCAGATGTTGACGAACCTGCAGCAGCGAAGGATCCAATACCCCTGGCGCTGTCCCGTTTTCCAATCTGGCTGGGAGAACTGCTAGTCAAATTTCCACCAAATGCTTCGCTATCCTCCTTGCTGGGTTCTACGAGATAGATATTCGGCTCGGCTCCGCTGCGCTCGACCTTAACATAGCGACGGAGCCATCGTAACACTTCATCGCCGCCCCAGAACATCTGCCCACCTTCACCGAAAGGATCAAAGCTGTCACGCGTTATCTTCTTTTTACGAAGCATGGTTGACTGGCACTCGCTGTCGTGGAAGAATAGGGCTGGAAAGGAGTCGCCAGCTCGCGTGTTGATGATGACGGAACCAAACCACCAGCCGAGACTGGGCGGGCGCACCAGAAGGCTGTAGATGGCTGAGACGGGGACGGCAAACGCATAATGACCTATAGAGCCACTATGTGTCGTTACTGTGGGAGGCGGAGGTACAAGATAAGACTGCTTCGGAGGAGAGTCGCCCTCGCAAAGGTCGACCTTGACGTAAATGCTGGCCGAATCACCAAGCGAGGACTCTGGGAGCCATGCGAGTAGCAGATCAGAGGATGCAGGGTTGCTTTTGGCGGATGAAGATGAGTTTGGCCGGGTTTCGTTGCGTGCTGGTTTTTGCTGCAACAAGGCGATGAAGCCAGGAATGTTGTCCTTGGAAGAGGGCGTTGGGTGGATGTAGACCTGTTGTAGCATACTCTCAGTGTGTTAGTGCCAGTTCGATGGTATCATTTCCTATAGTGTTTTACAAGTTGCCAAGTAGAACTAGCTACTGAGAGAATACAAGCTGATCACGAAAGTCACGAACCTTGCTTTTGGAGTACAACAGCTTCACCCCCCTACCAGACTCGGTATGGGTAATGGTGTTGTAGTCTCCTTCCTCGTCGTCGCTCATGGCGTAGTAGCTACCGGCCGGAGATGCCGGTCTTTGCGCCGGGTTGTTGTCGGATGGGTGACTATTGGAGGTCATGGTCTAACGGCCGAAGTGAGGCGCGGCGACGGGGCCGTTAGATAACTGGACGACAAGGTGACAAAGAGTATTATGGTAGGCTCTGTTTTGATTACGTGCTACTTTGTTAAGGTCGGCATGCGCAAGACAAATTCGGTTTCGCGGCGTCGTAGTCTAGGATCAGGGAATCAAAAGGGCATGATGGGAACACCCCATGTGACTGTCGCGATAGGATGGATGAAGCGTCATCGGACGTGTCTGAGAGTTGGGTCTCGTTTATGTTTGCGGGGGTGGGTAGCTGATGGTGGTTCGATTGGACGCCGCTAAGTACGAGAGCTGCCTCACTTGATGACGCCCTAGAATGGAAAATTGCCCCTCACTGAGCTACCCGATAGGAATGACGGGCATGCATGACGGCGGCCCCGCAATGTCACATGCGGAGAGAGGCGTGCCAGCCAGGTTCCAGTAGGTAGCATCTTTTTTTGGAGAAGTACCGCACTTCAGGATTTCGCCCTAATTCATAGAGAAAAGATAAAATTAGGTACACGGCATCGATGTTGCTTTTGTACTCCGGCAACCTGAATGCTAGGGTACCTACCTGAAGCTACCCTTCCTTGGGTCGGTACCTGCACGGCCAACGGCGAGACTACGGTAGGAGCTTCGTCACCTTCAACGTATGCCTGGATAAAAGTTGCCTCACTACCCCGGCGCAAGAGGCAAAGATGGGACCACAACCTCAGTATGTCTACGACCTATATTTTGTCATGGCTTCCATTGAGAGAGCATATTATCTAGTCGGCTCTGGATTGCATAGATCGTTCTAGTGATCAAATCACACCATCAAAATCTAAAGTAGGCGAGACAAATCCGGAGCGAACTGCTTTATTCGCAAGTCAAAGACCAATTTGCACGTGGATCAGCACAGTTTAATGCGTGACCATACGAGCTTTTACTTGGTTATACCCAAAAGCCAGGAAATATTTGGACATGTGTAACATACAATGGACTCAGGACATCGTTTCGTATAACATGCGCAATAGACGTGCCCCGCAGAATCAAATCAAGTAAAACGATAAAATATATAGTTTTTCTACGGGACACGCAATCATCGCATGCGAGGGCCGCGCGGCAGCCCACCAGCTCTTGGTCCCTGAGGAAGTCCACCACCAGAACGACCGCTGCCCCCGCCACTTCCGCCCGAATAATCTTGCTGGCCCGATGACCACGGCGAGTTTGAAGATGTGTATCCCCTATCGTTACCACCGCCTCCACCATAGCCACCACCACCTCCATCGTACATTCCACCAGGTGCAAACCTGTCCTCGTAGTCCACTCCTCCGCCACTACCGCCGCCGCCGCCGCCGCCATATCCACCACCGGACGGCGCAGGCGGCTGGAACGGCCCCGAGGAAGAGGCCGGGCTGGTCGTCCTAGCACCGCTGCCGCCCGCACCTCTCTGGAATAGTCGGTTCCGCAGTCTATCCTGTGCCGAGCCGCCACCACCGCCTCCGGGCGGAGGAGTGCTGCTGTTACCATACGCCGTCTGGTAGCTTCCTGCCCGCTGACTGGGCAGTGGTCTAGCCTGCACCTCGTCCCGCGGGTCGCTTCCCCTTGCCGCCGCGTACGGGTTCATCCTGCCGCCGCTTTGCTGCTCCGCCCCGCGCATGGGCGGCGGCTGGCCGCGCCCCTGCCGCAAGGACTGCTGATCTTGTCGGCCACCGCCGCTGTCCCACAGCGAGCTTAGCGCGCCGCCACCACCACCACCTCCTCCACCGCCGCCACCACTCGAGGCGGTCGCCCCGTAGCGGCTACCAACCGCAGGCTGCGAGTAGACTGGCGCGGCAGGAGGCGGGGCTTTCGGGTCTGGTGGGAGCCAGTTTGGGAACGGGCGTCCGTTTTCGGTGTAGTATGCGCGAAGGACTCGGCAGACGTGCGTGTCGTCCTCTGTTTCACCGTCCGCCTCGCCGCCTAGCAGTGTGGTTCGGAGGGTTGTGATGCGTGAGGTTGTGGTAGTGAGGATGTTCGAGTACCAGGATGCCATGGCGGGCGCCGTTCCAGCACCCGACCGACAAGCGGGCGGGTATTGTTGTAGCGGAGTGCGTGGCTATTCTTCGTTCGAATTTGTGGGCGTCGTTGTGGCTAGCTGGGTTGAGTGACTGTTGGGTTTTGTGAGAAGGATTGGGCACGCGACAAAGTTGGCGTCCTTGGTAGAGGGGGAGGGGCCGTTCGCGAGGATCTGATGACCAGGGTAAGAAAGTAAATTCCTTAGTTGCGGTGTATGTTGTATGAAGCGCAATTTGCGTCTTTTTGCGCGATAAGAGGAGACTCGGTCCTGAACTAATGCAGTCCGATTGAGTCGAAAGCGAGGTGGCAGGTAGATGCCGGTGGATATCTAAGGTATGTACTACGTAGGGAGAATTGATTCTTCAGGGATTTGGACGGGTCGGGCACCGAGTCGAACTGCCTGGAATCCCCATTGTTTCAAGTCGGATGGATTGTACCGTGGAATGCCCCTCCGGCCGTCGGCTGATGGTTGGTTGGAACTTCTGCGCCCTGCACGCTTGGTCGCATCAGGTTATGCAATGCCAACGTCTCTCGCCTGGCCGTGCCAAACGGATTTCCACAGCTAAATTTGATCGCTGCTTTTTTTTTTTTTTTTTTTTTTTTGTTAATGAGCACACAAGTAAATAATCTGAACATACTTCTGGGTATCTTGAGCATTGACGACAGTAATGTTCCCTTAATAGCAATACACTGCAATTGTTCCAACACATCCCAGAATCCCGATGCCGAAGTCCTCCATCCCATCCCATTTCCCCCGACACAGGCCTGGTCTAGAAAGCGAGTAGCTTCTCTTTGCTTTGTCCCTCCGTCTCCTTCTCGAGCTGTACCTTCTTTCTCTTCGCCATGCGCACAACCCGTCCACGCTTGCGCTTGTCGCCGGATTTGTTCTTCGACTTGGTTGTCTCCTCATCGTCGCTGTCCTCATCGTCGTCTTCCTCTTCCTCGGAACCGTCATCACTGCCGAGCCAGTCCTCGATATCACCGAGCTCATCCTCGCTCTCTTCGATGTCGCTGACATATTCGACGTTGCCGTCCAGCTCTTCCTCCTCCTCTTCCTCCGAATCATATTCCTCTTCGTCAATTGGGTTTCCGTCCTCATCGACCTCAATTCCCTTGTCTCTGTCCTTGTCGCGGACTCCATCACCGTCTCGCTCCATAGCTTTGAGAACCTTGCCCCAGATGGCCTCGCTGACGTTGAGAGGCTGATCACCATACGCACCCTGGCGCAAACGCTCGATGAGCTCGCGCTCGATCGTCCGCTCAAGCTTGGCTGCCCTCTCAGCCTTGCGCTCACGAGCAGCCTCTCGGTGTCTGACCTTGGGCGCGAGCTTCGGGACGAGCTTCTCGCCGAGCCGCTCATCCTCGGCTGCTATCCTCCGCATCCGGATCTGCACTTGTGTGAGTCGGGTAAGACGCTGCTTGGCCTGTTTGTGAAGTAGCATTAGCAAGATTGTACACATGTCGACATAATCCCATACATTGCGCGGTAAGTACCAACCTTGTGCTTCTGGAACTTGGGAAAGAACTGCAACTTCTCGTCGATCTGCTCAAGAGCCTTGGCGTAATTGTTTGAGAGCTTGATACGCTCCCATAATTTACTCGGCATATGAGCACGCTCGATGGTCTTGATGTAGAGATAGAGCGTGTCTTTGGTTGGGTGCGACCGCACTGTCGCATAACGCGAGTTGGCTAAAGGGCATGATTGCCTGTTGCAAAAGCCCGTTATGTTGTACTCATTGCGACAAAAGTTCTGGTTCTTCGTTGTCCTGTACAATGATTAGTGTTAGCGCCATATTGACTGATCGCCTGGCTGCGCAGGCTCTTCTTCTACGACGTTCTTCTTTTTCTTTTTCGTCGTGCACTTACGAGAGCTTGAAGGAGCAGAACTGCTGGTTGATGATGTTCCATATTATCTCGTCGGAAGCCATTTTGCCTGGTGTCTGAGGTATCCCACAAGACTCGCTCTGGTTATCGGAGGAGCCTTGTTTTGAAAGATTCGGTGGTGGAAAGAAGTTGTACGATTGTAGTTATGCTGTCGGCGGAGGGGCAGCTGTGTCTATCGCCCCCGAGAAAAAAAGTTGGCTTGGAACGAACTTTTAGGCGGTGATCGATTTTAAAATTATAGTGGGGCCCTGACAGTCAAAGTTCTCTTGATTGGATAGAACTTCATTTTACCCTGTCCTTGTAGTGGGTCATGTGGGGTATAAGTACTGCAGAAAAGCTCAAGAGGGTGGGCCAAACAACCGCATCAATCAACGACTGTCAAAGATTTAGATGCCGGCCAATGTGGCTCTGGAGATTACAGCTGCAATGAACGAAAGGATTGAAGAAAAGGGAGAAATTGGAAATAAGATAGGCATTTTTGAACTAGTTCTAATGATCGAATTGATTTTGTAGTGGAAAAGTATCGACTACAAGGACTGTTTTACGTGGTAAAACTTTCGTCCTTCCCTGCCACCCACTCGAAGCTTCAGTGGAGATGGCTTGCTTTTTCCAGTTTACTTCCCAAACATCCTGGCCGAGTGATTAATATTAATTACCTACCTTGCGGAGCTGCGCTACTCTTTCAACAACCGTGATACCTCAATGCTGAACTCGGATGCTGTTCATCGTTAGCCTAGGGAAGCTTGTTTGCTACAAGTAAGGCCAATGCTTCGGCTCAACCTGAAGCAATGGGGCGGCTTACCTTGCCGGTATCTGAGGTTTTCATTCCCTAGATCAGAAAAGAGGTTACTGGTTCCCTGTGGACCAAGACCACAACCAACCCAGACGTTGAGATTAAACCTCAAAAGACAGGTTCATCACGGAGCCCGCTCCTCAAGGGCATCTGAAACACTTGCACCCCATGATGATACAATTTACGCACTCTCTTCCGCACAAGGAAGAGCCGGTATAGCAGTCATCCGCATCTCGGGCCCGGACTGCTTAGAGGTAGGTAACCGATAGGAAATCCAAAAAATAGCACATTCAACCCCTACACTTGGTTCGGTATACTAATTAGACCCAGATATACCGCCGTCTCTGCCCTGGCAAGAAACCACCCAAGCCGCGGTATGCAGCCGTCAGGACTCTGTACGCACCGGAAAACCGCCCAGGCACGCCGGACGTGCTCGACTCCGGTGCCCTGGTCCTTTACTTCCCGGGCCCCAAGACCGTAACCGGCGAGGACGTGCTCGAACTGCACACGCACGGCGGGCGGGCGACCGTCAAGTCGGTGCTGTCAGCTATCCCGCAGTGCGCCCCTGCGGCGTCGCGCGTGCGATACGCAGACCCGGGCGAGTTCACACGGCGCGCCTTCTTCAACGACCGCCTGGACCTCGCGCAGGTCGAGTCGCTCGGCGATGCGCTGGACGCCGAGACGGAGCAGCAGCGCCGCGCCGCCGTGCGGGGAAGCTCGGGCCGCCTTGGAGCGTCGTACGACAACTGGCGCGAGAGGCTTTTGCTCGCCCGCGCCGAGATCGAGGCCCTCATAGACTTTTCCGAGGACCAGCACTTTGATGAGAGCCCGCGCGAGCTGCTGCAGAGCGTTGTGGGTCAGGTGCGCGACATTCTCGCCCTCATCGCCCTGCACGAGATGGGTTCCAAGCGCAGCGAGCTCCTGCGCAAGGGCATCAGGATCGCGCTGCTGGGCCCGCCCAACGTTGGTAAGAGCTCGCTCATGAATCTGATCGTGGGACGGGAGGCGTCCATCGTCTCGACCGAGGCGGGGACTACGAGGGACATTGTCGAAGCGAGTCTTGACATCCGGGGCTACCTGTGCACGTTTGCCGATACCGCGGGTTTCAGGTCCGAAGAGACGACCGACGCATCTTCGCCCGCCGAGATTGGCATCGTCGAAAAGGAAGGGATCCGCAGGGCGAGATCCAAAGCCATTGGCTCAGACATCGTCGTGGTTCTAGCATCTGTCGAGAAACAGGGCAACGGCGAGTACTCGATCTGTTACGAGCAGGAGACGGTCCAGCTTGCGGCGCAGGCCCCGCAGAGCCTTGTAGTCATCAACAAGAGCGAGCAAGTCCCCGCGTCAGCACTCAAAACGCTCGTTGCGGGCTTCAAGGCACGCGTCTTGGCACCGTTTTCGGGCCTCCAAGGTGCTGAGCCGCTCGTAATATCATGTAAGGAGGGTGGTAACGCTGACGCCGTAGGGCTGAAGAACAACGAGGCAGATCCTGGCGCTATCCATGCTCTGGTAGACAGCTTGTCCGCCCGCTTTGAGAGTTTGACATCACTGCCTGACGATATGCAGGATCTCCTGGGCGTCACTGAACGTCAGGGTCAGCTATTGGCTAGATGTCGTGGCCATCTGGATGACTTCATTTCTGAAGCTACCAGGAGCTCTGATGAGCCGGGCAGCCAGATTTACCAGCACGAAGAGGATATAGACGTTGTGCTTGCTGCTGAACATCTCCGCTACGCCGCCAATGCTCTGGCCGAGATAACTGGTCGTGGCGGCTATGGAGACACTGAAGAGGTCCTTGGTGTCATATTTGAAAAGTGAGTACCTATTTATCTACGCCGAACCTCTTATCTGTTAAGAGTCGATGTGTGCCAGGCCATCGCTGGCTGCTCGCAATTTTTTTCACATCAACTCGAACTGGCAAATCACTAACAGTCACTCTTGATCATCAGGTTTTGTGTTGGTAAATAATATTGATAATTTTGCAACTCTTATTGTAGCAAAACAGCATGTCTAGCGAATGAATATAGGAGAGAGGGATCGAGGCAGTGATGCCCCCGGCCCGTTCCCGTACATCCCCGGCTACTTTCTCCCCCGATGAGACGAAGAGAAATATTGCTAGATGACGAACAGGATAGAATGGAAAAGAAATAAAAAGAAAAAGGCTGTCTAAGAGCGCCTGCGTAATGCTGTCATTGTTCTGGTGGTATCCGCGGTTGCCGCGTCCTGTTCTTTAAAAAAAAAAAAAAGCGGTTGCCCGTTGGTTGAGTCTTGTATCGCTCGCTGGAAAATGCTGATAGGTTTTGCTGCCGAGTAGGTTCAGGCGAAGATGCTTCAGATGAGCTGATCGTTTGCGACTTTGCGCTTATTTCTTCTCCTCCTCCTCATCGTCATTGCCCCTGAGATGTATTGTTAGCTTCGACGGTCTCCGAAAAAGCCAGATTTGCATGGGGGTCATAGTACTCACTTGTTATAGCCGGAGCGACCCTGGAGACGGTACTCATCCTCCTCATCGGGCTTCTGGTTGTAACCGCTGCGTCCAGCCTCGATGACCGGGAAGCAAGGAGCAGTGAAGGAGGTCATGACAGCCATTGCGAAATTTTTTGGGATTTGTGTGGGAAGATTGGGGGTTTTTGTGATGAAAGGTTTGCTTGTGGCTGTGTGTGTATTGGAAGACTGTTGGTATTGTTGATGTTGTTGTGATGATGATATTGAGACAAACAAAAGACATCCTGGGGGGAGAGATATCAAGACTTATATAGATGGATGAGAAATTACAGAACAAGTATGATCAATAAGCATTCGAGGTACTCCGGCCATGTCATCGATCCGTGCCGTCAGTCTTCGGGGGTGGGATACTAGACGGTGGGCATAGACTCGGAGGTTGCTTCACACCCCAAGCCACCGGTGTGGCTGTCAGAAAGTGATGACATGAGTTCTAGAGCAATTCTAGACACACGGAATTATTAGGCAGCAAAAACATGGCAGCACAAGAGAGGGAGTGGACAGAAAAGAAAATAGGGCCTTGCTACTCAGCCTACTCCATGCCTCGCCAATGATGCGCCGCAAGGCTTATTTTTTTTTTTTTTTTTTTTTTTGCGGCTGCCTATAAGCTGGTGGGTATGTGCGTAAGGCACAGAGATAAAACATGTAAATTCAGGAGATATTGTACACAGTCAATTTCGCCGTGGTCCCGCCGCCCACCGGTATAATGTACAATGACTGGAGATGGTACATCTAGCGCCCTGCGACAAAATAGGTAAAGAACTAGTCTAGACTAGGTACCTAACTAGATGCGTGTGGCAGTACAAACGTCGAGAAAAGAAAAATGAGATTAAAAGGAGAGTATTGAAAATCTCACGTGCATGTAAAAGTAGTGTCAGGCTTTCTCGAATACGCGCAAAATTACCTTGTTCGGAAAAGCGCGCCTGGAAATATCGAGGGTGAGATACCGGGCTGTCTGATGTCTGCATGGGGATAAAATGAAATGGAGGGCATACTGTAGATAGATGAAAGCGGACAATTGCAGGCAGTATTTTTCTCTGGTATTATTGCTTGGGCGAGTGGGTCGAAAATGTTCCGCGATCCGCCAGTCTGGGTCTGCCGTATCACAGCGCAAAAAGTCCAAACAGGGCAGGACTCGGCAGGGCAGGACAAGGGGGGCAGGGTAAGGGGGAGGGACAGGGGCAGACTCGTGTCAGGGCTTGTGCGACGTCGGATTGGACCTTTGTGCAGTATTGCCAGACAAGGTACACCTAGATTATGGTACTTTTAGCTGGATGTTTTGTACTGTATGTATTCTTGGCCAAGAATAGGCGAATCAGCAAACGCCAAAGTGAATATGGGGGCTAAAAACGGCACAATCTGAGCCCGTCCGTAAGGCTGTTCACCTTGTCAGCAAATACCCACTCAAACACACTCAGCAGCGCAGAACTAAGGTTGGAAAGAGGCTGAGCCCGGGTCTGGTTGACTCAGATACAAGGCTATAAACAATACCATGGTGCAGACGGGTCAAGCCACCATTCAACCCACCGGCGTGCCTAGATAGGGACAGTGTTGTAAGGGTTCTTTTTTTTTTTTTTCCTCAGTGGCTTGTGTGCGCAGAGGTGCTGACTTTTCTCGGGTTTGTACGGATGTTGGAGGGTACCTAGTGATGAATGAATAGGAGCCGACTGCCGTTGCACATCCGGTTGCTATGCATACCTACCGTACGTAGTATTTCCAGATGCTCCACCCATCCACATTCTTGCTGCTGCAGTGCTTTCTTGGGTTGGGTCCCGACTTTTAATACGTTTGCCACAGAAATCAGGTGGTGTGCAATACTGTGTAGGTAGGTAATTACTGTAGATTCTCCATACAAAATCGCAAGGTGCTGAGGCCTAAAGTCTTTCTGCACGCGACGATCGCCGCACGCTTTTTCCTGCTTCAAGCGTCATATTACTAACATCCGGTGACAAATCTTACCAGTAGCTTCTATATTTTTGCTCATCAGGATAATACGACGACTCACCGTTTCCTGACTGTTGACGCCATGAGCCAGCCTTCGGCAGAACAGCCGCTGTCTGCATATGCGTTCTGCAGTCAGAGATGCTCCATTAAAGACCAGCATGTGCATCTGATCAGCAGCCTGTCGGCGATGTCCTTGCGGTGAAGAGAAAACAATCACCAGGAATTTACAGGAGACGCCTACGCAACCAGTATGTAAGAGGATAGAATAATTTACATCGTACCCCAAAATCGGAACAAAAGAAAAGCGGGTATCGAAGTAAATATTGGCTTACGCATCCCTACCTACTTACCAGTAATATGATATTCGGAGTTGCGGTTACCAAGTTGGCAAGATGCATGCATGAACCAGCGGGGAAAATACTTTTACAGCGTGCAAGCAAAGAACGAAAAGGCGGAATTTACCCGCGAATGCCAAGGATGGAATTAAAATTTAAAAGCCTGGATTGGCTACGGAGCGCGAACACGGCGTTCCGGAGATAATTACCATCCCAATCAAACGGTATTCGATGTTTGGGTTGTGCAAGTCCCTAGATACCGGGAGTTGGTTCTACCAACATTGTAACTTGTCATCCACGTGGACTCGGGCGGCCGAAAGGGATCCGTCTGATCTGTGCTGATGGGGTACGGCAGGCGAAAGCCGGCGTCCTGTTCTGTGAGCGGAACAAGACCGGGGCTGTGTTATGCTATTATCTATCACAGCTAATTTGCTGATGCTGTATGGTCCTCGGGCTCGGTGACCCAATTCGCTCCATGTGCGCAATGTGACTCGTAATTCCACAGGCATGCTTCTGTATGGCGTTGTTCTAAACATAAACTGCTATGGCATTTGAGGTCATGTTCTCACTCTTGTCCTACCCATACATAGATCAGAATAGGAGTCATCCATCGATCCTGGGTTTCTAATTAGGGTAAGGTAGGTAGATAGGTGGTCGTCATGTTTGGCGAGCCTGGAAATAGTAACCGTCTGCTGAGACGTCCGGGACGTGTGTTCGTGCCGGCATTTCGGAGATATTAACTCCCAAGACGGTAAGTTGGTGGATGCCATGTTACTGATTGATCTGGTGGTACGGGCGCTTATTGAGTTTCTGGTGAGGATGCAGAACCGAGGTGTGGTGGTGGGCGGTTTTATGGAAGCAAAAAAAAAAAAAGAAGAATATACAGCAGGGGAAAACATGTACTGTAAAGTTATGTAGTCCCTGGTATTATGATAGCTACTCCGTACCTACCAGTAGGTGTGCAATTTTCTTGCAACCAACCAAGGGCGGGGGGGGGGGGGGGGACGTGTTGGGTTGCGATATTTTTGCACAGGTGCTATGGGCAAGCTAGGTATCTTCGGTACCCACCCGGGACGACTTTCCCTTGTTGGAAACCTTGCGACTGAACTGAAGGTGCCTGAACTTTTACGCTTGTCAGACGTGCATTCCGTTTTCTCACTCAGACTCCAACACCACCTGCATCCAAGACAAAGAAGGACGCCCGCCCGCTAGAAACAATTGAGCCCCCACCGAATAGATAGCGCCGTTTTTTTTTCTTTTTTGCCAAATTGGTCACTGGGTTCTCACCGAGTCCCTTGGGAAAGGGGCGAAGCCAGCCCTATGGGGGCTATTTTTCTGCTGCAACCCTTCAAATGGCTGAGTCTTGGCGATTGCTTGCGATCTGGAGCCACGCTGTCGGGGAACCATTCAGCGCAGAGCAAGATCAATGGTCTCGAGTTTGTCTCAATAGGGTTCTCGGCATCGCGCCGGCGACCCGGGGACTCGTCATGAACATGCACGTGGCGCGCTGAAGTCTGCCTAGGTAGGTCTTGTCGGTCACATCTTTTTGCTGCTGGCCGTTACACCTGCTGCTAACTTCCATACCACCTGCTACTTACCACCTGCTATTGCCACCTGGCGCTAGAAGCCAGCTGGAGTGAAACAGTCCAGAACGCTCTTCACCTCGCTTGGCATAGATTGATTGGGGGCCGAATTCCAACAGGATAAACGTCTGGTTGCGGTTGTCCAGCCTCACTCCAGCTCCAAGCCACGAGACCCAAGAAATGCCAACATCTCGCTTAAAATACTGCTGCCTTGTGTCTTTGTGAACAAACTTCCGTCTTATTCAAGAACAGGGCGAACTTGTGGGTCTGAACCACACTGGAAGACGACCTCCTGCTGGCCGGAGTAATATCACTTCCGGCACAAACGGGCCTGTCTGTAAGAGCAGAACACCCAAGCGGCCCCCGTATACGAATATAAGCAATTCGAAATGAAGCTATTCACATAGCCTCGCACCACTAGGGGTAGTTTTGCCCACCCAAACTACCTTACTGGATCGCTTCTTCGGGCCGGTGGGGGCCAGGCTACTGTGCCGCAGTGGCGGAGTAGATTGACCGGGTCTGGAGCTGTCCCACGGATTGCAGCAAAAGGGGAAGCCTTGCGTGGGGGTAGGAAACAAAACGAACAACACGCGTATGCGGTGCGCTTGCCTCACTATGTAAGGTAGGTAGCTGCTCTGCACGTACTAGTCCATATGTTGACATCAAGCACACCGGTGACGTATAACCGTTTTCTTTTTCTTTTTCTCTCTTTTTCTCTTTCTTTCTCAACAACATACACCTCAAGTTGTTTCCAATCTAGACTATTTTGTCTACATTTTTCTACAGAACCTCATCGGTGACCAGGGTGTTGGCAGTCAGTTGTTCTGGACTAGCTTCGCCGGAGCATGTCCCGCGTTTGCCTTACAAGGCTGGACCGGAGACGCCATGATTACTTAGTTTGATCTGGCGTCGCACTATGCTCGAGCCCGTCTGACGAATAGGCTCGCCCTGAAGCCTATCGGAAACAGTTGCGAGCGCTATGACTGCATACGAGCCAAAGGAAACAGGACAAGAGATGCTTGGTGCCTTCATGTCCATAAGTGATATATGGGATAGAAAAACACAGATTAAAGCGGAGAAAGTCAGCTTGAAATACGGGAAAGCGGGGGACGATTCTTTTGATTCGCCCTGGTGCAAGATTGTAAGATTACTTGCATCAAGCCTTGACGCTACTTAGGTAGATAAAAATGAAGCTCGAAACGGCAGCTCGGAATCGGGAGCTCGGATAACTCAACTCGGATGGAAAAAAGCTCTACGCCGTGGCTGTTGCACCTCTAACATTCTCATCCATCGTTGTACTGGGTAGCTTTGTGTTGCGGCGTTCGAGTCTTCCGACACAAGTCTACATATGTAGACATCAAAGCCCCGGATCTGTCTCAAGCAGGACGCTGGTTATGAAGGCCGGGGGTGGACGAGCAGTCGAGCTGAGCGAGGAAAACACCTTCATGCCCTACAACTGCGAAATGGCTATAAGTAGTCCATTGATCAAGAGCCTCGCCAAGCTATCTTTGGTTGACCCATCTGCTGCTCCTCCAGTGGTAGCTGGGGCAGTAACGTCCTGAATGTCGTGTTTGACATTCTGAAAGCCGAATACTTCAGGCAGGCCAACAGGCGCAAAAGTAGGTATTCATGCGTTCCATCTGTAGCACATCAGACCATTACAGTAGCATCTTGTCATAGGAACCATAGATAACCAACATTTCTATCAAAAAGGAGCACTGATATGCGAAGGCTTATGTGGTTCTAGGGGGATCCCGGCGTTTCTCTCCCGTCTGAGTGATACTCAAACTCATGCGGTACGGGTGCGTCGCCTCCTTTAGAGTCGTCTGGATCTGCCTCCATAACCGCTGCGGCAGCCTTCTGACTCTCCGCCTCCTTCTTTTGCCTAGCCCTCTCATCTCTCTCCCTCTGGCTCTCGCTTTCCACCGACTCTAGCACGTGCTGCTCCTGGGGCGCGACGGCCCTGTCGCCCCTGATCAGGGCAGTCATGAACATGGCCCACTCCCAAGGCTTCTCCTCGCCGCCCGGCAAGCTGTTGAAGTACTCCCAGCCCATAACGCCTCCAAAGTCGGCGCGGCGGCCGACCAGGATGGGGAGCACAGATGCCAGCATCTCCCAGGGCACCCAGCCGCTGCCGTTTGCGTGGTTGGTGACGAGGCCGACCACGACCTTGTCGGCGGGGAAGCGGCCTCTGGACATGATGAGCTCGTACATGACCGGGTTGCTGCAGTCGCCCCACCCGCAGTAGAACTGGGTGTTGTACCACGCGATCTCGTGACCCCTCTCGGCGTGCAGGGCGTCGTAACCGAAACCCGAGAGGTTCCGGCGCGGGTCATCGTCGCCCAGCAGCGCCGTGGCCACGGGGGCCAGGGTGATGATGAAGTCGGGGCCAAAGTCGGCGCGGAGGCGGTCAATGAGGCGCACTATGCCCTGCAGCGACATGGGCTCCTCGACGTCGAGGTCCAGGCCCTCGAGGGCGTGCGTCTCAATCATCCTATGCAGCGCAGCGTAGTACCTCTCGAACTGGGCCTGGTCGGCGTCCAGGCGCTCGTAGGAGCCGCGGGCGTGCCCTCCCAGCATCCCGAGAATCTTGACCCCGGAGGCCTGGAGGATGCGCATCTCGGCCCACATGGTCTGGTAGCGCTCGTGGCCCGGGTGGTGGTCGTTGAGCGTGATGGCGTCCGGGTCCTCGTTTAGGTGGATGGCGGCGACGATGACGTGGGTCACGCTCACGCCGGGCTCCCTGATGAGGGGCAGGACTGAGATGGGCTTGCCATCGCGGGTGTGCGTGGTTTGGAAATATGTTATGATGCGAGGCAGGTGTGGACCTGGGGTTGATGGTATGGGCGGCATTGTATGTAGGGTTGGGGATTTATAAGTTGTAGTAGTACAAAGCCCGATTTGTGGTCAAGGTACCGTGCTGTACCTAGACCTAGACCTAGTCCTAGTCCTAGAACTAGATAGTACCAACGGGGCCAAGCCTGGTTTTGACGGGATGGGTGACGGACTATGATGTAACGTGCGCAGATGTAAGTGGTACTTGATTGTGGATAAGGGTACCTAGGTTGTATCGCAAGTTGATTTTTAGTCCTGTAGCTCAGCTCTAAATTTTGTTAATGAATGAACTGGTTTGTCTTTGATGGTGATTATAGCGCTGATGAGGGAATATCGTATTTAGACCCTAACCCAACCACAGCTGAGCAAATGGACAAATGGCGTTCCATTCGGGGTAAAAATCAAGTGGGGTAAACAGCCTGGTAAACTTCCCTGGTCTTTAGTTCTTTAGTGCCTTGTTAATTTTGACACTAAATTGAAACCGCTGACCTCAACCTCATTTTCTATGCTTGTCGATGAACAAAAAAAAAAAAAGGAAAAATGAAAAATGAAAATGAAAATCATAACACCTTATACATACATATAAAATACAAACTCGCATCAAGCCACTCATGCGTTATTCACCTAAAACTTAAACTCTCCGCCTTATCCTGCCCGTACGGCACACTCGGCGTCCTCCACTCAGGCGTTGCGTCCTTTTCGCCCTCGATAGTGACGATGGGTCGCAGGATGCTCAAGCTCCTGCCGTCAAAGGCACTGGTCGGGAAACTCTGGAAGAACTTTCCATCCGGCTTCAGGTAATCACCGAGCACACGCTTCCACCCGTCATAGACGGTGACTAGCAGGTCTAAGACGTGGTGCTGGCCTCTCATCTCGGCCCACTCGAATCGCTTCCTGCACTCCTCAACCGTGCTCTCCGGGTACAGTCCAATCTCCTCGGTGAGGGCGAATGCGTTGACCTGCGTGAGGCTTGCGTGCGCCCGGTAGCTTCCGCCCTCTGTGGCCCTGCGTCTGAGGCCCAGCATCGCGCCCACGGCGCCGATCACGCCAGTCGTCATGTCGGAGACGGGCAGGCTGGGGAGGACCGCTTCGCCGTCGGGGATCATGCCCTTGAGCGAACGACCAGTCACGTATGCCGAGCCGGCCGCCGCGTCGGCAATCTGCTGCCATCCGGGCCTCTCGGCGTAGTACCCGTCAGGACCGTAGCAGTTCTCGTTGACGTAGACGATGCCCCGGCCGCGCTCGCCGGCCATCTTCAGGAGGTCGTTGAGGCCGAAGCCGAACTTGGCGAGCTTGTTGATGCGGAAACCGTTGATGAAGACGTCGCAGTCGCCCACGAGCTTCTTGAGCGTGGCCACCTCGTCTGGCTTGCGCAGGTCGATCAGGGTGGTGCGCTTGCCGGCGTTGAGGCTGAGCTGCATGATGTTGATGTCGCGCAGGTGAGGCGGGTTGACGCGGATCACGTCGGCGCCATAGGCGGCCAGGATCGTGCCGATCTCGGGACCTGCGATGACTCTGGTCATCTCAACTACCTTGACGCCTGCCAGCGGCCGCTTGTCGTTGGGGTTGAGCGGCGGGAAGGCGACTGCGGGTGTTGGGATAGCGTGGTCCTGCTTTTCAACTTCGACGACCGGGTGGCGGGCGAGCGAGCGGCCCATCTCGGACTCACGCCACTCCTTGGGAGTGAAGCAGATGCTGCCACATGCGCCGTTGCGGAGGTTGGTCAGCTCCAGCTCTTCCGGGCTCATCTTGCTTGTGTGCTTGGCGATGAGCTCGGCGGCCTCCTCGGCAGAGGAAACCTTGGCTGTTGCCGGGTCAATGCCGATGGATCGCAGCATCGGCTCTGCGTCCATGCTGCCGTGCAGAGAGTACCAGCGGTTTGGGTCGCTTGTTGGGTACAAGCCTGTTGTACGGTACTTGAGGGGCGTGTCGGTCCAGCCCTGCTCCCAGCTGGGCAGGAGCTTCTTCATCTCGCCCTGCTTCGTGAGGGTCAAAGCATCGGTATCGTTCAGGAAGACTGTGGCAATGCAACCAAACCACATGGCAACTTGTGTGGTGTTGACTGTCATTTGCCTGGATGGGTTCGGTGCGCCGCGCAGAGCGAGGATCTCATCTGCGAGCACGCCGGTCATGGCATGTAATGCCGCGGCCACAGAGACGGCCTTGATCGGGCCTGGCATCACGGGGAACGGCTCACCCTCGAAGCGGACCTTGTCGAGGACATTGTTATCTTGTGTGAAGCCTGGTGTTTGCGAAGCGAGCAGACGGAAGATGCGGGCTGTGTCCTCGGGTACTGGAGTGAAGGTCTTGTCGGTGTAAGTGCCCGGCCCATATGCATCTGGAATTCTGTCAGACGTCATGATGTACGAGGTATGTATATGATGATTTAAGTGATGTGACGTTCTGTTATTGTGGTATTGTGTTTTTGTCTTCCAAAGGTAAGCTGATGGAATGAAGATTTGGATCAAGCCACATCAACTGGCAGAGTGTCGGTCTCTTATTATATGCTTTGTTCGCAACGTGGAATACAATATGATGGGCCATGTTTCGCATGTTCCCGAAAACACGCCGTGTCGGAGTTTCTACTCTAGTGGACAAGATAATACTCATCATACCCGCTGGCCTTGAACCACCCTGACTTGTGTAACCAAGCTTCCGCCTTGCCTGCCCTCGGGTTGCGCAATTGCAATGATGCAGATAGCCCCATATCAAAGCACCGTGATCCTAGAAATCGCTCTCTAGTTCCGCCTAACGTCATCCCTTGTTTTCAACTTTAATTAACAGTGGCGGACGAGATTCCGGGATTAAGGGTGTGCTGTGCCAAGTTGCATCTCGATCTTCGCCGAGGTTGGGCACCAGGGTTCTCCCCCTTTTTTGCAGCAACCTTGCCAGGCTTGTTTCCGTTTCCAGTCCCAGTGTTTTCGAAGCAGTAAGTCCTCGGGCGAAGCCGCTCATCGAGACCTGTGTGGAGCGGGGCATGAATCGTCTTGAGATGGCGGAATACAAGCCGCCATTTCCCAAAGCGGTATGTTTTCTGGAATCGGCAGTATTTATGTTGTCCCACGGTATATTCCCGCTCATCGGGGCTCGCACCTGCTACTCAAGAATCATGCTAAAGCTTGCATCATATTGGGTCCGATCCGTAGTGCCGGATTTTCTGGGGCAGCATCCTAGCGACAAAGGCAGTTCGGGGTCTTTGATGACATGTTTCCGAGATTCAGCACCAACGCCACAGTCGGCGTGTCCAGGGGAGTACAATAAAACTAGAAGTCGATTATCCTGATGTGAGAAGACTTGTTACTCTGCATTTCAACTTTTTTTTACTGCTTCTTAACCACTATAACTGCTTGAATCCAAAAACCACACTCTAGCAAAATCCCGACTACATCTACATCTACCTATCTACTCTACAACATTGACGATATCAACACAACAACACAATCAAACATAGAAACCTTTTCACCAAAAAAAAAGATGGCAGGCGTCAACAAAGTAGCAATCATCGGTTGCGGCTCCATCGGTGCATCATGGGCCGCTCTTTTCCTCGCACAAGGTCTTGAAGTCTCAGCATTCGACGTCAACCCTTCAGCAGAAAGTTTCCTTCGAGAGCTCGTCGCCAACGCACTACCAGTGCTCTCATCGCTAGGTCTTGTCAAGAGCTCGCAAGCAACGGCAGCGGATATCGAATTCACCACAGATATGGCCACCGCTCTCAAGAATGCCAGCTTTGTACAAGAAAACGGTCCCGAGAGGCTAGACTTCAAGCAGAAACTCTTCCGCGGCGTCGCTAATCTCGTCGACCCAGACACCATCATCGCGACGAGCAGCAGCGGGCTGACCTGCTCGAGCATCCAGCAGGGGCTTGAGGCACAGCACAAGCCCGAGCGGGTGGTGGTGGGCCACCCGTTCAACCCGCCACACCTCATCCCTCTCGTCGAGGTCGTGGGCGGCGAGCAGACATCCCAAGCCACCATCAGCAGAACGATGGGCTTCTACGAGGAGGTGGGCAAGAAGGCGGTTCACATCAAGAAGGAGGTGGTCGGACACGTGGCCAACCGGCTGCAGGCGGCACTGATGCGCGAGGTCATGTACCTGGTGCAGGAGGGCGTCGCCGACGTGTCAGACATTGACCGCGCCATGTCCAACGGGCCCGGTCTGCGGTGGGGCGTCATGGGCCCTAGCATGCTCTTCCACCTGGGCGGCGGGCAGGGAGGCATCGAGTACATGGCCGACCACCTGCTGGAGCCCATGATGAGCTGGTACGCGCGTGAGGACCCCAAGGTCGACGACGAGCTCAAGCGCAAGTGGGTCGAGGGGACAAAGGCGGCGGTAGATGGGAGGGAGTACAGACCCCTGGCCAAGCAGCGAGACGAGGAGATTGTGAGGCTGTTGAACGTCAGGAAAGAGTGGGACGGATTTGCTGAGGCTTGCAGGATGTGCTCTGCTTCCGAGGCGGGGAAGTCCTGAGAAGAGGAGCGTCTGTCTCTAGTTTAGTCGCGGCATGTGTCTAGGTTCCCAGGTACCAACTTGTTTGTTTAGTTCTTGTTAAAATACTATAGTAATTTTGATATCAATATCCAAGTGACAGACAGGCTCGACTCAAGCAACCTGCACATGGCAAAATTTGCTTCGCCTAGTTCTGGCCCAAATCGACGGCTTGTAAGGAAAGCTTCCCTCTTTTTAGGGAATTTTGATATTTCTTGTATAACCATGGAGCCTTTCCGCTGCGTTGAAATCCAAAAGATAAGACGGAGAAAAAAAAAAAAAAAAAAGTATTTACCGGTTGCCGGTAGGTAGTCTGCAATGTGGAACCCAGAGATTTCATGGTGACGGGATGACGTCAAGCTTATATGCCCGGCCCCACCCGAAGTATTGCAGTACAAGTCCCTGCAGGCAGAACCCTTCAGCGCAATCCAGCCCTATGCAACTTGTCATTCCAGGGATAAAAAAATGCTTAATTATCCGTCAAGCGGAACCAACCCATCAAAAGTTGTCTGGCGGAAAGATTTCCGCCCGCCAAAACTTGACTATGTATCCGAAATATTCTCCCCAAGATCATCATCAGTAGTACCAACTGCTTGTTGGCCACCAAAAGCACCCGCTTCCTTTTCTTGGTATTTATCTTCCAAAACAGCTAAACGTTTGCGGAACTCTCCGACGTCACGCCGTGGAGAGGCCGATTGTGTTTCCGACTCGTGCATACTTCGCCGTCGAGGATGCTGTAGCTGCACTTGCGGAGCAACCTGGCTTTCCAATGTCGGCGATCTGGCAACGCAAAGATAGCTAGGTAGGTAAGGTAGCTCGCTGTTTGTGGTGTTATGATACTTTACTTAGCTTACCTTTCCACGGTTTGGTGGCCCCCACCCCAGGGGACATAGCTTGTGTGGCAATGTAAAGCACAAAGATATAACACACGGTTCTGGTATTCATTCTCTTCATGGGTGCAGTATCCGTTGGCAGCAGAATTTCAAACAATATCTAAAATACTAAAATATTCAATACTTGACTTTTAGCAACTGTAGCTCTTCAAAACAAACTCTGCTTGACACCATCAATCTCTTAACCCCTATTCCTTTCCAAATACACGCATAACATACCCCCAAACACTCATAACCACACAAACCACAATGTCAACACAGCCATCACACCGTCTCTATATCCTCGACACAGACCTATCAACCAATGTGTCCACAAGGCACGGGAGGATAATATCCTGCCGGCCCGACGGCAGCGATCTCCGCACCGTGGTCGACGGCATCAAGAACCTCCCAGATGGCATCGTCGTCGACCACGACCGCGGCCTCATGTACTGGACCAGCATGGGAACCAGCCTGTCCGCCGAGGGCGGGTCTATTGAGCGCGCCAAGCTCGACGGGTCCGACCACAAGACTATCATCGCCTCCGGAACCGTCGGTGTCTTCACCCCCAAGCAGATCACCCTCGCCCGCCGCAGCGGCAAGCTGTATTGGTGCGACAGGGAAGGCATGAAGGTCATGCGGGCCAACACCGACGGCTCCGGCGTCGAGGTACTGTGGTCGACGGGCAACGCGGCCGAGGAGGACGACAGGCGCGATCAGATGAGGTGGTGCGTCGGCGTCGGCGTTGACGAGGAGCGCGGCTTCGTCTACTGGACGCAAAAGGGGCCTTCCAAGGGCGGCAAGGGTCGCGTCTTTCGTGGTCCCCTCAGCCAGTCGCCGTTTTCGCCCGATGACGTCGAGGTTCTGATCGACGGGCTGCCAGAACCCATCGACCTCGAGGTTGACGAGCAGTCGGGCACGCTCTACTGGACCGACAGGGGCGACCCGCCGACGGGGAACTCGCTCAACTGCGTTAGCATTGCTGACGTCGAGGGGGTTATGAACGGCACCGCCAGGGGACAGGTGCGAACTCTGGCGAGGAGGCTACACGAAACGATCGGGTTGGCCTTGGACAAGAGCGGTGGCGTGTGCTATGTTACGGATCTCGCTGGAGGTGTATACGCGGTTGATATAAAGAGCGGCCAGAAAACTGTCATTTTCAGCGAGCTAGGAGATACTACTGGCATTGCACTGGTTTGATGGAGGAGTTTTGGCTACAACTAGAGAACAGCATTTCACAGACTACAATCAGGATAACTGACAAGGTTCTACAGAAGCAGTATTATCATGTGATATTACTAACTGTCTGATACTTGTCTTCCAATAAGTACAGACTGAAGAAACGGCCAAGTCGCTACTAGCGTCGCTATTACCACTTGCGTATCGTGGTATTAAACATAAGATAAGCAAAACAAAGCCCAGACGAGTTGAAGCTCCCTTGACCTAGTCGGTATCACCGGCCAGGGTGATAAAACAAAAAAAGAAGAAAAAAAAGAGAGAGACATCAGAGCGAGGAAATGACAGCTGATGGAGGATAAGAGAGGTCGTAAGGCAAACAAAAGCCAAGAAAAATGCGGTTTATATCCTTAGCCCCCGAGTTCTCCCAGGAGCCGGGATGATGCGAGCCCGGTCCGGAGACGCGATTAGAAACCCGTCCTGGTCATACAGCCCCAGACTATCAACACTTCTCCTGTCGGGGCTTCCATCAACCCCTTCCATGGCCGCCATGTTCGCACTCCTTGCGTGCATATTGCGCTGGTATCCGACGGGAAATCTGGAGGGTGTGCCTGTCGTCTCGTATCCGCTTCCACGCTTCTCTAGGCTGCCAAAGTCGCTGATGAAGCGCTCCGAGACCGCAGCCCGGAAACTACCCGAGAACCTGTCAAAGTCTAGCTTGGGCATCTTGAGCTGCATCAGCTGGTCGTCCATATCCTCCACCGACGACCGTTGGGCCGCCGGCGGCGAACAAGACGACTGCCGATCCTCGCAACCACCCCATATCGACATGGCACATCCGCGCGGTGTTACTACGCTGCTGGGCGACGAGTGTGGCGGTGATGATAGATGCGAATTCTGCGGCGCCGCCTCCGTTTCTTCACCGCTGGCCACGGCTTCCCCCAGCGACAGGTAGTTTCTTGACCCAACCGGTGGGGCCGCTGGGCTGAAGCCACCACCCCTCAGTCGGGGTAGCGTTGGGCTCGCGGGGCCATTGTTGGCCGTGGTCGATGGCTGCGATGACGAGTTGCTGTACGCGCTCACCTGGCTGTTCATCCGCCTCAGCTCCGCAATGGCACCCGTCATGAGAAACTTTCTGTTTCCGCCTGCCGGGCTGGCAGCTTGCTCGCTCATCAAAACACTTGATCGCGCAGGCATGCGAGCCCCAAGAAGCGACGGCTCAGCACGTCGCTTTGCGACCTTTACCGTACCCATCTCCTCGAATTGGCCCCGCTCCCGTCCCCCAACGGCCTCTGGAAGCGGTGGCTGGGCTGGCCGGTACTGAGGATTGACTCTGTTGAGATTGACGACGTCTGTATACTGCGAGTATATCGAAGAGGCAGTTGAGAGTCTCCGGTCACCCCTGTGTCCACGCATCTCGGTTGCAGAGTCTTCAGCGGTGGGTCTGGTGAATTGTGATGGAGAGGGAATGCTCGGACTGGGCAGCGGACTTGGTGTTACGATCGATACGTAGTCATCCTCTTCGAAACCAAGAGTTGGCGACCATGTCCTGTCGAGGTTCTCGACTCTGAGGTCCAGAGGAGGTGGCACAACCTTGACACGACCGACCGAAGGACTGTCAAAGTCCCTACCTCTGAACATGCCTGGGCTGAACAGTGACTGCCTGGAGTTCATGGTGCTTGGGCTGGTGATCACTACAGTTGGCTTTGGCGGCGTGGCAGCTTCGTCCTCATCACTGCTGACCAGTGACACTTGCCGAAGCGTTGGTGCTGGGAAAATGCTGGTTCCATGGCGGGCTGGTGTGACCTCTTTATTTTCCAATGACGACCCCTCGAGCGATTGACTGCCAAAACTCTTGGGTCTGGGGCTTCCGTTGGGTGAGATGCTTGACAGAGGCATGCCGGCGTCGCGCTGGTCAGTCGACGAGGAGCTTGGTGATCGGAGTTTCGGCGGTCGGTTGAGCACCAGCTTCGGCGGCCCAACGGAAGCTACCCGCACGTTACCAACCCGTAGCTTTCCTGGACTGCATGGGGGTTTTTGGCTAGCCTTTGGGGTGCAATCATCCGAAGAGAAAGGGTCAGATGCTGTAGTCCGGTTCATGTTGTCAGACATGCTGATCGACGGATGACTGGTGATCTGGGTGATGTTGTCATTATTGTTGCTCTCGTCCTCACTGTATACTGTAGACAACGACGACGAAATGCTGCTGAGCGGAGAGGACATCTGGGGTCGACTTTCTTGACGGGATGGACTCCTGCTGGGGCTCGAGAGACCCCTGGGTAGACCTGCCATGGCATCCGCATCATCCGCATCAGCGACTGCCGCTAGGTTGTACATGCTTTCTGGCTCTGATATGTCAGACGAAACGGAGAGCTTGCGGTCGTGGGCATGGTAAGGTGTCGACGGCTGCGACTTGCCAGACTTTGTTGGACTTGGTGTGCGGCTGCGATCGTCTTTGTGCCGGTCCCGGTCCCGGTCGTCATGGTCATCGTCCACCCCTGTTAGGCCGCGCCTGCTGATGCTTTCCATGCTCCTGCTGTTGCTCGTGTTCCACCTCTTGACGGGCGATGCAGCCGCTCGGTTCCTTCGTGCAACGCCCGTGATGGTCCCTTGCTCTAGGCGCATTTCCGTTTTAGCCAAAATTTGCGATAGAGTCGAGTCTGTAGATGACTGTCGCCCTCGAGCCGTCGACGGCCGTCTGTGGTTTCCGTCACGGTTGCCATCTCCGTAGTAGTTTTTCAGTCGCGGAGGCGAGTCCTGGCCTTCTTGTCCCTGCGCACCATACCCAAGTGGCCGAGGGGCCTGTGGTAGACTCCTCACCGCGTCGTCCTCGACAAACAATTGCTCGGCCTGCTGACTGTGATGGCTTTCTGTGTGATGATGTAGCTTAGGCAACGTCGGTACCATGGCTTTGAGCGGCCAAGAGTCCCGCATCAGTTTCTTCCCACTGGTGTCCTTATGCTTTTTGACTTTTGGTCCGTGGATGGCATCCTCGTCTATCCAGTTCGAGTTTCGTCTCCTTTGACTGCCTCCTGCGTCACCAACTACCCTTCTACTCCCAGCACCCATGACGCCAAAAAAGTTGCTGAATGAAGCCCGGCGCGAAGTGATGGGTGGAAGAACTGGTAGCGGTATTCTCTGAATAGGTGATGGCGAACGATCAGCCATAAAGTTCTCGGGAACTTCGCGCTTTCGCAGCTTGTTCGGGCTTCCTACTCGTTCTTCGTCCACGTCCTCTTCCAAGACCAGTCCCTTGGCTTGAAAAGAGTTGCGACGTTTCTCAGCCTTTCGTTTTCCAAGCCAGACGAGTCCGAAGCCGAGGATGAGAAATAGCACAAGTGTTGACCCAAGCGCTATGCCAACCATGGCTCCGACTGGCACACCCGGCTGCTCTTCCGTTGAGGAGAACTGCCCCTCCGCTATATGAGACTCTCCGGTCATGTCTGCGATGTTGATGTCGATAGTGTTCGCCTGCCCGATGGAAGGTGGCACGTCTGGTGGAATAAAACTGAATACTCAACCTCACCAAGCTCAGCAAGTCTCGGGGTTATTCGCTGCCATCAGACGGAGTTCCCCCCCCCCCAGGAGACGAGAGTACTCATAAAGCCCAAACCACAAACTGGCGTCTAGAGCAGCCTCGCGTGTTCTTTGAGCCATCTCGTATTAAAATGAGTAAACTAAGAGACTAGGCAAGGCTTACCCACGGAACGCATCACAACAGACGCTGGAATGGGCTGTGGAATTAGTTGTGCTGGACGACTTCATTCCAACTAGCTGCTGGGTATGAGACACCTTTCTGGCAAAGGTATGCTGTTCAATGATTCGCCGTACCTGTCGATCTACGTTTGTTAATAATGAAATCTCGGACACTGGCATGTCAGTTGCCGCACATGGTACGAGTGCAAATGAGCGATACCGTTCCAGCCTTTAGCGCGCCAACCTGCGGTAAATCCGCATCTTGATCAAAGGAGGGTGCCATGCAATGCGCGTTCCTAGGTCGATCTTCCCCATGTGGCACAACACCAGCGGACAGGATCAGTCATGAATGTGATGCAATTTGAGTAAATAAGAGAGAAAGCACCCCTTCACTTCGCGCCGGCAAATGGCACTTCAACCTTGCCATCACTTTAAACCCTTCTTAATATAAGTTCTCCTCTTGTGGGTTGCAGTCATATAAAATTGCAAATTTCGGACAGCTTTTTTGCTGTCGAAATTATACAGATATCTTACTCCTCCCAACCGAGTTCTGTATTTGGGTACTTGTCAAAACCCTCACGAGTAAGTCGAATCATGATACCACTCGAAACCTGTCCAATAGAGTAGACAATTGGAGGGGAAAACGGTTGAAAACAAAAAGTAGCATTCGATAAGAGAAAATGTTGACAAAAAGAAGTTCTCGAAATTTACTGAACTGATCATTGAAATGGAACAAGAAAACAAAAACATAAAAAATCCCTCTTGCTGCCGACAGGAAGACAACGAGAGCCGGCCCTGCTGTCATCATATGGGACAACTTCAGACATGCAGCAATCACTGAGCGCGAGCGTGCTTCTGAAGGTGACGCAATTGTCGGCGGACTAACGGAGGAGGAGCCGGACCCCCTGCTGTGGCTACAACAGTCTCATCCACAAACTGGGTGACATATTTGATGTCCTCAACCCAGATGATCTTCTGAACGAGATTTCCCATAGTGATGTACTCTGTCCTCACGCCGTCATTACTCTCCTCACGAGTAACGGGCGTAGGTGGGGGAGGCGGGGGAGTAATGACAGGCGGAGGAGGTGGAGGAGGAGGAGCCGGAGGGGAAGGAGGGGGAGGCGGCGGAGGAGGAGGCGGCGGCGGAGCAGCAGCAGCCGGGGCGGGCTCCGACTCGGCCTTGACGGATCCAGCACCGTCGTCACCAGGGTCAGGGTATGGTGTTTGGACAGCAGCAGCGCCTACGCCCTCGGACTGCTTAAAGACCTGGCCAGGGAGATACTGATCACCAGTGGGCGTCGCACCCGGTTGGTAGCTCATCACTGGCAACGAGGGGACTGAAATGGCAGGTGGCGGGTTCGGGTCAGTAGCAGGCTGCGGGCCAACCTGGATGGGAACGTTTCCAGGCAGAGCGGGCAGACCAGGTCCGGTGACATTCTCGTTGGCCATCATGTCTGGAAGCTTGATCTTGCATTGCCCGGCTTTTGCGTCGTCCTGAATGTTGAACAGCGGACAATCCTGGATTCTGCCGGAGGGGTTTGTGCAGGTATCGGCAGCGTTCTGCAGGAAGTCCACGTCCCAACCAGTCATAAAATCAGCGTGGTAGCCAAAACCTATACAAGAATCAAGTTGGCGATTGTTAGCAAGCATTCAGCAATGTTAGGAATCAGGAAAGGCGTTTCGGGGTTTTTTTTTTCTTCTTCTCACTAACCCTGAATATCGCCATTGGAGATGACGAATCTGCCATTGCGCCCCTTGAAGGCAGCGGTGTTCCATATAATCTCATAGAAGAGACTGATGAGGCGTTTAGGATGAGACTTGGGACAGTTGCCAGTCATGACCAAATCCGGGTAGGCAACGTGGGAGCGGTGATCAGGAGAGTCTACATCTACGCCGTTCCAGCACGATGGGAACATCTGCTCGAAGCGCACGCCATCAGCGCAGTTCGCGTCAAGGTAGGCCTTGTCCGGAAGAAAATGGCGGGAGAGTGAGCCTTCGGGGGCCTTCGCATAATTAAGACAGTTGAATCCTATTGCACGCTGCTGAAGATCGGGCTGAGAGGTCTGTCCCAACTTGGCCCAGATCGACTTTTCAGGATCAGGCTTGCTCACATCACCAAGAGCCTCCGAGTAGTTGCGGCGCAGGCTGTCGCCGGCAATCATACGGAAACCCTTGGGAAAAGCGATGAGCTTCTCTCCTGGGTTGGGAAAAAGGAGGTAATAACTAATGAGAAAGTCAGCACTCTAATATCCAATGCGAAGTGAGTGGCACCTAAGAGTAATAGAGAGTTGAGGTGACGAGAAGTGATGACAGAAATAACTCACGCAAGCATGCCACCTTCCTGCTGGACAATTTCAAACTGTCCGGTCGTGGCATCCTGAAAAAACAGGGACGGATGCCAGTAAGCAGACTTGTCCTGAGTAACGGCGCAAGAAGTGCAGTCCGAGGCCATGAGATCGTCGTAAGTGGCATTGTCACCAAAGCCTAATGCATACAGGTTAGTGACCATGCTTGAGCTATGATCAACGTTTTGCCTCAATACATTATTATATCTTACCTCCACCGCCATGAATCGAGTGAAGATGCTGTGCAACTTCGCCTGGTGAGATAAGAGGGTCGATACGGGCCAAACCAGACCTGGCTCGGCACTCCATGCGCCAGAATGCGTTTGTGATCAAGGCGAGGTTGCCCGCAACAAAGAGAGTAGAGAACTTCATGGTTGAGCAGTTCGTGAAGAGGTTTGGCCCGGGATAGTTGTACAGATGGTTGTTTGGATATTGACAAGTCGCCAGATGCGTGATGCGACTGCGAATCTCAAGCAAGCCAGGCCTTGTCGACCGAAGTGGCCTGAAGGCTGAGATAGAAGAAATCCGTCGGTGGGTTTCTTCAAACGAAGGCGAGACACACCACCAAACGTTAACACGGGTATACTAAGCGCGTGTTCTAGGCGTAGTCGATTTTTCGAATCCGCGGCGTTCGTTGAGCGAGGCGACAGCGTGCCTTCCCTTTTCGATCGATAAACCAAAGCAGTGCTTCTGCTACGAAGCAGCCAACACACAAGAAATAGCCCAGTCCGGCGCGCAAAAATGATAATCGGTAGATAGGTCGAAAACACCCCGTCCAGCTGTTACGTATTCCTTTGCTGAGCGTTGATCGGTCGAGGGTATCGGGGGAAATTTGAATCGAATAGAGGGCGCAACAGGCAGATGCAAGACCTCGACGAGAGAGAATCAGAGTACGTATCTGAAACTACTCGAGAAATGAATGCGGTCAACACAGGGGGTCGAAAAGAATGGAATCCGTCACAGTTGTCGAAAGATGAAGAAAAGAAAAAGCAAAGAAGGACTGTGAGAAAGAGTGTGATATTGAAAGAGAGTGGACGCCGAAATTCCAACCACAGCAAACGACGCAGCTGAGAATCGAGCGTTTGAAGGGAGAAAAAAAAAAAAAAACCGAAGGGAGGCGTCGAAACGAAGACAGACGGTCAAGAGTTAAAAAAAGAGGGTGGGAACTTCAAACGAGAGACATAGCTTGTAGATATTACATTGCTCAGATGGGCAAGAAGGCACGTACAAACCCACATCCCGCTAAGCCAACCAACCGATCGGCTTCAATGGACCTGCAGTCTGGGGCAGGGGGGGCCCAAGGAAGGACCCTAACCAGGGTTACGTACCACACCCCCTCCTTGTCTTGACAGGTCACAAGCGACGCGGTAGTAGGTACTGTATTTGCAAACCCCCTCCCTCTATTTCTGGACTAAAAGATGTCGCAGTAGTAACAGTACCTCCTCTAGGTTAGTCAACGTTGTAGGATAGTCCGGGAGTCGAATCCTATCGGCAACGTTATTCTAATCACATATTACCTTTAAATTACGAAGCGCATACTTTGTATAGTAGCTGCAGTGCAGCATTCGACTTTCTCACCTGCAGACTGCGCAGCCCGTGGACCAACCCGTCTTTGCTGCGATCGAAAGACAGGAATGTCGCAAGCTGGAATAGATCGCCACCAGGTGCCGCTCTTTGATGCCAGGTTGCATCCACCCGTGTCTTTGCGGCAGAAGAAATGCGTATCTTGATGCAATGCATGTTCCAATATACAAGGTACCTTAAATAGTATACCATATCGTGAGTTGCTTCTGCCGCACCGTTGATCACGAAACAGGCAACCAGCCAGCCGGCCAAACCGGCCTTGGATTGCTTGCATTTGACAAGTTCCCCACGAAGAATCCGCGCAAGAGAGGCCTGCCATAGCCCCTTCGAAAATAAATTAGATTAAAGGGCTCATCGTCAAGTTTGGGTCTGTGTGGATTTTGCATCAAGTTAGGAAAATCCTAGCCGGGATTGGCGGGGATCGCCTGCACAAACGTTGAAACCCCTGCAAGGGGCGCCCGTCTTAGTCTGGAAAATAGGGGTGTTTCCACAAAGGTATCGTTTCGCCACGATACCTTACAAAAAGTACCTCGGTCATGCAGGCCAATAAGGCTCATGGTACCAAGACTTGCAGAATTAGCCCGAGCGGAGCCGCGCGGGACCTTGCATTGGAGCGGGCTTGCTGCGAGCGAGTTGGAAGCTGGAACCATTGGCAGGGATCTCCGAGGGAGGCTTTCTTTCGCCCTATCAATCAGATGACTGTCATCCCAAGCCTGAGTGAGCATGGTCCGACGAGACACTTTAATTCTAGTCGCGCTCCCCCCGCTTCGGTCACGATTATACTGTACAATGTACAGTGATAGTGCGCAATCCACGAATTCGCCCCGCGGTGTACCCCGTCTAGGGAAATTTTCCCGCTACAGCTTAATTTATCTGCACGCAAAGAAAAAGAGAGAAAAAAAAAGGGACGCTGGGTCTGTTGACGTCAGCAGCAATCTTCCTGCGGCTGACCGTCTCTATCTTCGACCCCTGTCAACCGAAACCGATGTGCACCTGTTCAACTTGTCAACACTTACCGGTAGGTAATAGTATGGGATGATCCCCATGTCGCAAAGGTCAGTCTACGTCAATGAGGCGTGTGGCGGAACAGCACTAGCCGAAGTACCCTAGCCTTGTGGCTAGAGCCTGACCGGCGCATCGTGGTAACAGACCAGCTAGGTCTAGGTCTATGTAGGTAATTACAGTGATATGTCAATTCCAAGGAAGAACTGGTGATTTGACGATTGCTCAAGTTCGGCATGCTACCTGTCAGTTGAGCCTGGGGCTGGCTGATGGTAATGAGACATCCCAGAGTTGCACTCACTTAATACTATAGTATGTAAAACCCGTAAGAAAAAAAAAAAAAAAAAAAAAAAAAAGACAGGGAGACCGACAAGGTTCGTCTCTTTCGAAACGGTTTCAAGAATAGTCGCTGGATGATGCACCCCTCACACACCCCACTTTAATACCCCCTTTTTACCAAGCATGCCCATTTCACAGGTGATAGATAGCCAGTGTTGGTGCTGGAAGCGCGCTTGCAGCAATATCTTAGGTTCTATTCTGGATTATTCTTCCGCATATTGGCTGTCACTGGCGCAAAAATGGTGCGGCCAGGTGGTTAATTCACCCCCTGAGACCGACCGATAAAAATATGATCAACAACTTGTGTTTACTTCCCAAAAGACGACGCAGAAAGCTTAGATTTGATTAAGTTCTGAATGCGGACTCCATCAATGTTTCTCGATGAGACTGCGTCTGCCGGGTTGTTCTGGCATTGTTCCTCGACACATAAACTTGGGATGCACAGAAGTAAACTTCTCAGCCTCAAAGCGGTAATTATAGGAACGATCCCTCAAAGTTAATCGACCTGATCCAACTGATACCAGAAAAAAACAACATCAATCACCATGAAACTGTGATCGACAGATTGTCGTTAATGGCTTGGAATTTCTTTCAATCATTTTCATGAGTCGTTCTGGCTTGTCTCAAGAAGCTGTCTACGCTACCTCACCTGCGGTATTTCGGCAGGGTAGCACGTCAGAGCGCTCTTCTCTACAATTATGAGTCTCTTCCTAATCCCTTTTATAGTTAAGTACCTACCACCTACCTACCTTACCTTACCAACCTACCTACCTACCTACCTACCTTATCTTAGATAGATAGATACCGAGGTAGGTACCTACTTAAGTACCCTGCCTTGCCTGTATACCTACTTCATTGTTTCGAAAGCGGTTCCTATCACCGCTATGTTCCCAAG
Organism: Pyricularia oryzae 70-15; assembly: GCF_000002495.2. NCBI lineage: Eukaryota > Fungi > Ascomycota > Sordariomycetes > Magnaporthales > Pyriculariaceae > Pyricularia > Pyricularia oryzae. The sequence goes on along the minus strand of NC_017853.1, from coordinate 2,030,462 downwards.
CCGAGATGGGTATGCTTGTTTTGATCGCTGTATTACGACGACGATTGATGAACTGTCACGAGACTGCTATGAACCCAAAAAAGTCCCAAGGATATGTTCATCGAGAGTATTGGTTCTGTTGCTGCTCCAAGTGCTTGAATTCACTTAGACAGGTACCTTACCTATTTGGAGTACTCGGTCGACCAGTCCAAATCCTTGGCACCCGCCTAATTGAATTATTTCGGTCACCCACTGGGTTTACCACCTATACCCCACCCCACTTCACGGAGCTACCTGTTACAATGCTCCTTTGCAAGCATGTGTCTACAGTACCTTACCTCAACTCCCTAACTACATTGCCAATCAAAGATAACCGAGTTGATAAACCGCCAGAACCTTGAAAATTCTTTTGTGATTTTGCTGTTGCAACGATGTTATGACTGTTTTCTATAGATCTTGATCGACATAATGGATGACCTCTCGGGATTGAATTGGTCCGCCCCGGCCAACAACACCTCCAACAAGAAGCCGCCCATGAACCCATCGAGTGCCTACTCCTATCCATCTCTGCGCCCAACACCGTCGCCTCAACCATCCGGTCGCAACACGCCTCTATCGTCTCAGGCCTCCGGTGCGGCGGGGTTCAAGCCACCGGCGGCAGCCCCCAAAGCTGCGCAGGATAGCTTCAGCGGTCTGGTGAATTTCGGAGCTGCCAAGAGTACGGCCAACTTGAGCTTGCGCGAACAGCAGGAACGCCTCGAGGCTGAAAGGCGCAAGAAAGAGGAGGAAAAGAGGAAACAGGCACAGACGAACTACGGCGATGGGAGGTTCTTTGACACTCTAGGGTCCAGGTCAACGACACCCTCGTCGCAACCGGCGTTTGGGGGCCTGAACAATGGCAAGCCAGCAGCCGATTCCGAAGATGACCTTTTTGCCGCATTCAAGTCTACCACGCACGTCGACAACGCAAGTCACTTTCCCCCACCGGTCCCGAGGGGACAGACATCGCTTTCGAGAGGCTCTACGCCGGCAAATGCACCGGGTCTAAACTTAGGCAGCCCGAGTGCTTGGGAGCAGCCCACCGCCTCGAAGAACACATTTGATGATGACGATGACCCTTTTGGCCTTAGCGAGCTGAAACCGAAATCTCAGCCTGCACCAACCGTTGGGGCTGACGACGACGATCTGCTCGGTGACCTGGGCAAACCTATCGAAGAGGTGCGGAGAGAGCAGGAGGCCAAGGCCAGGGCGAAAGCCAAGGCAAAAGCGCCAGAACCAGAGCCTGGCAAGCCTATTGAGGATTCTGAATCAGACTCCCCGGGTGAAGATGGCCCTGTCAGGAAAACAGGCAGCGACCCTTTTGATAAGGCCGTTGCGCAAATTGTTGACTATGGTTTCGCCCCTGAAGATGCAAGGAGGGCGCTTACGGAAAGCGGGGCAGGCTTGAACGTACAAGCGGCTGTAAACTTCCTTTTGGACGATGCGCACAAAAAGTCAAAAGAGAAAGCGAGGCAGAAGCAGTCTCAAGCAGGACGCCTTAGGGAAGACGACGATCGAGCTTCATCTTCTGGGCGATCTAGGAACGCCAGTCCGGCTTGGGCGCAGGATGAGGGGCTGAGCCGCCGGGACAACCGGTCGCCGGGACAAGGAGAAGTAGACTTCGCGAAGCAGGCGACTGCGCTTGGTAACAGCTTCATGAAATCTGCAAATTCGCTTTGGAAAACCGGCCAAAAGAAGATGCAAAAGGCGGTGGCAGATTTTCAACAACAGGATGCAGGTGACCCAAGCCAGCCTAAATGGATGAGGTCTGCGCAACAGGACATGCACGGGGCGCCAGCAGAACGAAAGCGCACTGAAGCTGGGACCGACGAAGCGATGATGCTTGAATCTGGTGGTCGACCACCTCGGCGGGACGCAGCCAGCAGTGGCTCTTCTCGGAACCAGTCACCAGCGGTGCGGCCATCGGCTGGCTCTAGGACAGCATCAGGGGCCAATTGGCAGCAGGTATCACAGCCATCTCTTATGGACCCACGATCGAGAATCAACAAGCAGGAGATCGAGGAGCAGAGTGCTCAGGCGTATATCAGTCCCGCTAGGCGGAAGAAGGTAATACCTCAGCCCCAGCCAGAGTCAAGACCTCCGCCGGAGCCAGAAGCGGACTTGCTCTTTGAGTCGAATCAACCGAGTAGACCTCAAGCGCCCCCTACACAAAGGGCCGCTCCCACTGTTGCGAAAGTGCAAAACAATCCGCCTCCGCCTAGGCCACGGCCAGCACAGCCAGCCCGCCAGATCCCACCGCTTTCGGACTCTGCTCTACAGGCATCCACCAAGCATCGCCTCGAAGGAACTGCGCACTTCAAGCGAGGAGATTTTGCATCGGCTCACGCCTCATACGGCAGCTCTCTATCAGCACTTCCCCAGTCGCATCCTCTCGCCATCTTGCTGCTTTGCAACCATGCATTGACAGCCCTCAAGACCGGAGAGCCCCGCCAGGCTGTCGACGATGCCGATACCGCACTCAAGCTCATTGGGCCTGGCAAAGGCGAAGGCGAGACCGTCTCGCTTGGCGGACCCGAGAACGAAACTCGTGAAATGAAGGACCTTTACGGCAAAGCACTGACACGCAAGGCTGAGGCACTTGAGCAGATGGAGAAATGGAGCGACGCAAGTGTCGTCTGGCAGACGTGCGTCGAGTCTGGTGTTGGTGGTCCCACGGCCACGGCAGGTCGACAGCGCTGCCAGAAGGCTCTGGCGCCCAAGCCGAAGCCCAAAGCAGCCCCTCCTCGGCCCAAGCCGAAGCCGGCTGCGGCGTCCAACAAGAGCTCGGAAGCAGTTGTGCGGCTGCGGGAAGCCAACGCTGCTGCTGCACAGGCAGACGAGGAGAAGTTTGCACTCGTTGACAAGGTCGACGCGCGTATCGCAGCTTGGCGCGACGGCAAACGAGATAACCTACGGGCTTTACTGGGGAGCTTGGACCAGGTCCTCTGGGAGGGCAGCGGGTGGAAGAAGGTTGGACTTCATGAGCTGGTCGTGGCCAACAAGGTCAAGATTATATACATGAAGGCCATTGCCAAGTGCCACCCTGACAAGGTAAAACGTCTTTCTTTTTTTCTCCTTTCTTCCTTTTTTTTCTTTTTGTCTTTCATTCCTAAGCTCTCTAGATTTATTCATACAGCTACTAACCAACCTCCCATGGAACAGATTGCCCAAGACGCAAGCACTGAAGTCAGGATGATTGCTGGAACAGTTTTCGCTACTCTGAATGAGAGTTGGGACAAGTTCAAGGCCGAGAATGGGTTGTAGATAATGGGGTTTTCACGCCAGATATCGTGCAACTCCACGAGGAATGAAGACATTAAAACTGGAATTTGTTCACTTGCAAAGACAAGCTGCGGTGAAGAAACGGATGTTTGTTACTGCCGCCCTAATAGACACAGTCTAGGTTTTGATTTTCAACTTTGATGATCTCATGCAACAGACTCTACGCGTACTCGATAGCTGTGGAGTACTATTGCACTGACGGCTAGTTATGAATAGACTTTTAGACTCCGGTAAAATCCTTTCATGCAAGCTCCCACAGCTTGTAGTACGACATAGTGATATAGTGAGCAGAGCATGCATGCACATCTAGGGAGGGGGTTATCTGTCGTCGGCACCAATGAACAACACACCAAAGAACCCGTGCATACAATATTAGGTCCAAGGGGCCTATTTGGATGATATAAAATATTCGTTTCTTATTTTTATTTCATTTTAATCTTATCTTCGTATTTAGCTGGCCCACGAGGCCTTACAAGCCCAGACTTCTACGAACAGAGTCGCGAACCTTTTGCTCGTAATCGGCCCTGCGCTCTCGCCACATCTTTGCCGCCTCGACGTTGGCAGGACTCTCGTCGTTTGGCTCGGCCAGCATGCTCATGACGGAAATCAAGATCTTCTCGACCGACTGGATGGGAGACCAGCGCTCGGATGCGTGTTCGTAGTGGTTGGGGTCGTCACCGGGTGGGTGGAGGATGGAGATGCAGACGAGGCCGCTCGGGTAGACTGTTCATGTACATTTCAAACCCTCGTTAGTGCGGTACAGAAGCCAGCCAGCGACGTCTCCTTTCAATGAAGTGGCCTCTCCCATCACGTACCATTAGGATGCCATATTTCGCCTAGGAATTTCATCGTCGGCGGTGCGAGCGGGTAGTCTTTGGGGAAGCGCAGCTCAGCTGGGAACACGCCGCCCTCGAAGGGCGTGCCCTCGGGGCCCTGGATCATGGCCTCCCAATGAAGGAGGTCATCTTCGTTAACGGGGCCGGCGGTGATACCGTCCGGAGGGTTGTTTGTCAAGGCGCGGTACTCCTGGAGGAGCCGGCGGTGGGCGGTTGATTGTGCCATGGATTTGGGGGGTGATGGATGGGTCGCGGGTGTGATGTCGACAACCGTATTGCTTTCAAGAGATAGGGTAGGTGATGGCGGTGCGGGACAGATTGATGGGTTTGGGCGTCTTAGGGATCTCTTGGCACTTGGATTAGTTGCTCTTTGTATGGTAGTCAAATGATATTCTGATTCTTTTCTTGAAAAGGTGCGCAGCTATTTTATGGACCGAGTTGGACAGCAGGTTTCCTATTCTACAAATTCAATTCAGTCCAATTCGAGTAGCTTCCACTGCAGACATGTGGTCATGACGATGTGGGAGTCGGCGGGCACGACTTGTCTAGTATTACCTAGGAGTGACCAACAACCCGTTGTACCAGGTACCTGTCAGTGTCGGGCTAGACGCCCCACAACCCCCGTCATCGTTCACTTGACCAGACTTTCCAATTGCAGGGTAGAGCTACCGACAAGCGCGCCCGTGCTTCGGCTCAACAACTTGAAATTTCCCACCTCATGTCCTGCCAAACATGCCGCCCAGGTCGGTCCCCCCGGGCATCCTCCGGCCAACTAGGAGCCTGCAAAAAGCCATAGCAGCTCCGAATCCATCCATTTGTTTCTTTTGTTCTCATTCATTGGCCATCGGGGCCGGCAGGTCATCAACCTTTACGCACCCAAAGCCGCGGTTTGGCTCCCGACGCGATGAGTCCACAATTGCCGCCGCGCCCGAGCCAAACCCGCGCCAGGAGCTTCAGGGAGCCTTAACTGCCCTGCAGAGGCATGCGCCCAACTATATCAATATATCCAGAGTTGAATTGGCATTACAGGGCCTGCGTCAGGATGCAGGCCGAGAAGCTGTGCGGCTGGCTATCCTAGGGCTAGGGGACAATGGCTCTGCTGGTCGTGCTGCGAAGGGTTTGCTACGCTCTATGCTGGCAGACCCCCTCTCGACGGAGCAGGAGTGGGAACGGCAATTAGACCAACGGGGCGAATTGCGGCCCCTTATCATCCGAATCCGGCCAGAAACATCACAGTCCGACAGCGACGCGGCGAGGCCGGGTTTTGTCCGCTCGGCCAATGCCAGGGATAGTGCCGTCCTGGAGATCCGCGTATCGTCGCCCACTCTCAACAACCATGGACTGGAGATCCTTTTGGCGACGGTGGGTTCTGTCGCACCTCCTGGCCAGAACAACAACAGCGCCGTGGCGCTCGAGGAGGCAGCTCTTGCGCCTGCAATAGATATTCCGACTTCGAGCACTGGACGCTTCACCCAAATTGCAACGCCCGTGCACAAGGCTCTGTTCGTGGCCGATGGGGTTGCGGGTGCTTCGAAGATTGGATCTCTATCCGGATTAGGGTCTAAGGATGACATCGCGGGCGCTGTAAATCTCAAGTCATGCGCTGATGAAGACCTCGCCGGCTGTTCCTTCACGCGGGTTGATTTCGAGTCCGCCCGACAGGCGGTCGCTCTGTTCCGCGAGGACGTGGGCAACGCCATGGAATTCGAGGCTCTTTGGTTCAAGAGTAACGTTCCAGCAGCTAAAGATTGGCTGCTAAAAGGTGCTCTATCCAACGAGGATGGAACCACAAAAGCAGCTGTGAAGCAGCTTGTTGTCTCCATTCTCCGCAATGCCATTGTGCGGATTGAAGAGGACGAAGCCCTGAATCTCTCGGTGGCGTTACAGCGTTCTACCGCTGTGACGGAACTCAACTCGGCTCTAGCAGAGTGGTCTGAGGCTGCTCACTCGGAGCTACGAGAGCAGCTGGACGAGGCTTTTGCTGGTAGAAGATGGCGTAAACTTGGATGGTGGAAACTTTTTTGGCGCGTTGACGATGTTGGCATGCTGTCGTCCGAGATGATCAGCCAACGATTTTTGCCCCGGGCAGAACAGGGTGCTGTTTATCTTGCTGGCGCTATTGACGGGTCTGGGTTGTTTGGGAAAATGGGACAGACCCCCGGTTACCAGGTGCCAGCTCGCACGGCACCTGCTGCCGAGGCTGTAGTAGCCGTGCCAGACGCGACAAAATGGCCTGCGCATATTTCAAAGACGAGAAACTATCTCTTGCAAAAGAGTGTACCGGCGCTGCAGGCACTGGCACAGCAACTGCTGATTCAGACGCTAAGCACCACGACACTGACTACTTCCCTTGGCGTGCTCGCATACCTATCGGCATTTGGAGAATACGAGGCTGGAGCTATAGCAGCTCTCGGAACTGTGATTAGTCTGCGGAGGATGCAAACAAAATGGGAGACAGCTCGGGAGTACTGGCACGGGGAGGTCCGCGAGGAGGGTCGGAAGGCTGTAAGGGCTGTCGAGGCAAGTGTTGAGGCGGTTCTAGAGCAAGGGCGAGCTGGTGGTAACGATGCTATCAGTGCAGAGGAACTGAGGCGGGCCAGGGATCTGGTGAATACCGCCGGGGACGCACTTGAGAAGCTCAGGTAACATGGGCACAACTCGCCAATGTTGTACAACATTGTATATATGTATGCAAATATTAATCAGTCGACATAATGATTGGTTGATCACTGTGAATATTGAATTGTGCAGACATCAAGTTTCCTCAAAGCCTCGTAGTGACTTTGATCGTCTCGCCGCCATTGTTGGGTAACCTTTGTTTTCTTCTTTTTGAGTACCTGGGCATCGAGAACAAGCTGCGACAATGGCGACGAGCCATTCAAACACCCCACAACGCCCTGGAGATGTATTTCGACCCCAAACGAGCACGAAAAATGGCTTATCAGAAATCCCCGAACCCCAAGCGATGATAGCAGCTCATATGCCAACCTCGACCTTTTTGTCTATGCCGAAAAGCCAAGCTTTACCAGTCCGTCACCGCAAGCCAGACCACGCGATAAATATGCCACAGCTCCAGGTATAGCTTGATGGCAGGCACGTGATGGCCCGAAATCGACCCGGGGCGCCATGTGGAACAAATCGTCATTATCGTTAAAGAAGTGAGAAAACGGGGACTTTTTTGGTCTTTCTTGCTTTCCCCCTTGTTTTGTCTCTTATAAACCATAAAGGAAGTATAACAAAGAGAAATCACCTGTCTCCCCTGCCTCCCCTTCCACCGCCGCCACGCGCCCTGTTGACTGTGGCACGACCTCTGGCGAGACCGACACCGCGGCCGCGCACGTTGCGGCTGCGGAACATGGGGGCGTTGCGCAGCATGTCCGGGACAATAAAGAAGCGCACGTGGCTGCCGCGGATGTAGACCTGGTCCAGGTGGCTGACGCGACCGTCACGCGCCGTCACGGTGATGTCGCGGAGCTGGATATTCATGTTGTCTTCGGCTGTAACATAGGAAGGTCGAAGGATCATTAGCAAAGGTTCTGCGCTGTTTATTGGGCAGGTTCCCTCATGCGAGCTATGAGAAAGGAACAAGGCGGGTGTCTGGTACCATCTATCAGCTTGCCGCGGTAGGTCTGGCCGGTGGTGATCTCGAGGGTAATGATATGGCCCTGCGTTTGAACAAGTTAGTTTCGTGGAAGTGTAGGGAAATTGGATATGACGGGCGCAGGGTGCAGTCTGATTGCCCATACCTGAGCCTCATTGAGTAGCTTGATCGGGATGCCGATTGTTGAAGTCATGTTTGCGGTTTATCGCCGTCAGTCTCTTGACAGTGCTGTTCGACTCGACGGGTTGAAGGGGGGGTTCACGTCGCGGCGCGAAGCTAGCAGCCCTGCGTGCGGCGGGCTTCTACAGCTAGGGGGAAATTTTGGGTGATGTTCTGTGATGACTAAGCTGGTAGCCAACAACTGCCGCCCCACCCAGGCTATCACTGTAAGGTAGAGAGGTACTTTGGTGGCCCGTTGGAGATACCTACAAGTACAGTTACAACATATCCGAACGTATCCGGCCTAAACCCGTGGATCAGCAGGAGCTAATACACGCTGCCGCTTCACCGGCGATAGATATGGCAGAAAGGGCAGACAAGAAGCCCCCAATACGACACGTCGTCGTCAGCCTCGGTCGACCTTGCGATAACAACAAAAAAGGCTACTGTAGACAACTGATATGGGCTCCCACTCGGAGCTAAAGCCGCTATTTTCAGTGACGCTAGGTTCAGTGGGTCTCGCAATAGCGGCGCAAGCGAATCGCAAAATGCACCGCTATTTCGGGCAGTGCGGCTTTTGCAGCTCATTACGAAAACCCGAGGCCGTTGGGTGGTCGGTGCCCTGTTGTGGGATTTTCGACAAGACAACAAGCAGCCTCGGCCTACTTGAACCCCATAATTTCGCCCCCCGAAAAGCACCAGATTTGTATTATATAGAGCCTAAACCAGATAAGGAGCATTTGATTCAGGCATTCTGTTCAGTGGCGTAGGTGCAGTACAACCCCGGTTTCATATCAAGTCTGCAGTCATCGTTTGAGCATCATAGATTTTCTTGTTTCTTACTCATTACCTTGCATTGTGTGGATTTTCTGTCTTTTTTTCACTTGGTTTGTTTTACGGCTTCTTCGTCACTTTGGTCTCATTTTCTCCCAATTTATTCCTCTGAAAATCTTTTGGCACCGAGAGCAGAACAACTACATAACCTACTGCACAAGTCACAAAACACGCCGGCGCCCTTTTCAAAGGTCACCCATTTCGAGAAGTTAGTTGCTCGTAACCATTTCAACTTACAGTGACTGCACGCAAGACAACAAATTTCAGGCTGCCATCCAGCATGTCCAGTTATCTGGGTCGTCTCAACCCAATCCCGGGCTTTCCTGGATATTCGGGACCACACAAGGTCGGGACGGTGGACGTCGAGATACCCATCTCAGAGCTTCCATCACCATGCCCAGTACCAGATGGTGCGCAGGATATCCACACTATCCTATTTCGCATCTTCTATCCTACGAGCTCAGAAGCCAAAGGCAAGGAAATCACATGGCTACCCAACCCCCAGCGGCAATACCTGATGGGATATGGGTTCTTTATGGGCGCATCCCCTCTTCTCTCGAGTCTGGCTTCTTTTGTTCCCAGATATCTCCACTATGTCACAATCCCGGCCATCAAGAATGCACCTCTGATCAGTCCTGCAGCCAAGGATGGCCGCTGGCCTACCATGATCTTTTCTCACGGTCTGGCAGGGAGCAGAAACTCTTACTCACAACTGGCCGGCTCACTTGCCAGCCATGGCGTCGTGGTGATATGCCCGGAGTACCGTGACGGTAGTGCCATTGCTACAGTTGTCAGAGACCCCGTGGCTCTCTCGGAATACCAGGGAGGACTGTTTGCTCAGAGGCCGCGGTCTGCTGGGGTTGTGTATAGAAACTTGCCTCACACGCCATCAAGAGAGATATCGGAAGCTCGCGACGCCCAGCTCCGTGTCAGAGCTTGGGAGACTGGCTTATTGTACGAGGCGCTGGTCAAGATCGACGAGGGCAAAGCAGAGTCCATGACCAATCTGAACACCAGCACGCCTGCAGAGGCTTTGTCCCGCTTCACAAACAGATTAGATGTCCAGGAGCCGGGCAAAGTCATTTGGGCTGGCCACAGCTTTGGCGCTGCAACGATAACACAGGTTGTCAAGTCGACGTACTATGCAGACCGTCCCCAGGTGAAGAGCATAGCCAACCCGATATTCGCAGTCAAAGAATCGGCCAAGATCCGCCAGCAAATAACAAACCAGTCCGTCGCCATTCTGCTGGATATGTGGTGTCTGCCCATGATCTCCCCAGACCAAACGGCACTGTACAAACTACCCCTACCCTGCTACGACGTCAACGCCTCAAACTCCCCAGGGGGCAATGCACTGCTGGCCGTGGAGTCTGATGCTTTCTTCAAATGGACCGAGCACCTCCACACCAAGGCCATGATTCTCTCCCCGTCCCCAACGGCTGTGCCTCCCGTATCCGCCTCTGCATTCGACGAGCCGGGATTCTCCAGGCCGAGCTGGTTTTACGTCAAGGATAGCGCGCACATGAGCCAGTCAGACTTTGCGGCCCTCTTTCCCTGGCTCGTGAGGCGCGTCTTTAATGGACACGCACCCGAGCGTGTCGTGCGACTTAATCTGCGCGCCGTGCTGCAGACCCTCCGGCGGAACGGGCATTCAGTCGCGCCCACCTGTGCCGCTGATCTTGCTGACGGGGACGAGCCTACCGTCGCCAAGGCTGCAGCAGCGGGTGGGCTGGAAGATGATCCGGCAATCCTGGATAGCAAAGTTGCCGACTTGAAGGCGATCGATGCTTGGACTCATATTGATGTGGTCGGGCTTGGCCTGAAGAGTGCGGCCGCTGCGACTCAGACCACCAATGTGGATGAGAAGTAGAAGCGCAACTTCAACTTTGGTATGATATTTTCTTGGCATTTTCCTCTTCTTTTCTACAGTTTTGTCGCAGCATTCTGTTTTCCTCTTGTATAGCATGGTTTAAATGATAGACACGGAGCATGGCGTTGGTTATATTAATATACATAGAACTAGAGAAACTTTGGCTTTGGCAACTGAAATCTCTCTTTGGTGCTTTTCTAGCTCTTAATGGGGACTTTTGCGGTTGTTATTGTTGTTTTTATCGTCAGGGTGATGTTTGTCAGACTTTGTAAGTAGGGGATGAGACGGTTGCTTCCGCCGTCTCTTGAGGCCCCTGACTCCCCCTTTTCTCACCGACAGCCTCACTTCTCCCGCACAGCAGAATCATTTTGGGTCAATGCAAGGAATTTCTTATTATATTGTCTACACGCTTGCCATACACTCTCATACGTCAAGCTTACGGCCCTCAACCTCCAAAACAGTCTTAAGATGATCAAAGCCCAGCTTCTCGCCTTGGTGAAACGCCAGTAGGTTACTCGTCTTGAGCACATTTCTGATCTGCCTGCCGTTGAGCTCCAACCTGGCCAGCCTCTCGATGTCATCCGAGGTGACGGTGTGCTTGCTCTCAGATCTCTCATCGGCATCTTGCCTCTCCAGAAACCCGGTCCAGACGGTTCGCCTCGCGTCAAAGTTGAGCGGCGGGTACTCGAGGCTGAGGTGGATACGTGATTGGAAGGCCTCATCCATGCAGTCGACCCGGTTAGTGGTCAGGAAGAGGATACCTTCGTAGTATTCCAAGGTGCGGAGGAAAATGCCAACGATGCGGTTCCGGTCTAGGTCTGTGCTCGTACGTCGTTCCAGCACGATATCGCACTCATCCAGTAGCAGGACCGCGTTCCACTTGGCCACCATCTCGAGAACCTGGAGCAGGTTCATCTCAACATCCCAAGACGTCTGCCCGAGGTCGTCGGCGCTCATGACGTAGAGTGGCACCTGCATCTCCTCCGCCACCGCCTCGGCGGTCAGCGTCTTGCCGATACCGGGCCCGCCAGAGAGCAGCATGATGATGCCCTTGCCCTTGCCGGCAATCACGTCGTCGATCTTGTCCTTGTTTTGGGCCTGGCTGCGCGCAAACGCCAAGATGAGCGACTTTTGGCCCCGCGGCAGCACGAGGCTGTCAAAGGCACGGTCGTTGAAGCACACCTCAGACACGCTGTCGACGTAAAACTCGAGCCACTTCTTGCTCTTCAGGGCCCAGCCCTTGAGCATGGGCGTGCAGAGCAGCAGTTGCTCCTCGGTCAGCGGGATGACGGGCTTGAGGTCCTCGATAAGCTCCTCCTCGCGGCGCTCGCCGTAGTCGTCGTAGCTGTAATTCTCCTCGACGTTGTAGTCGCCACCGTCCTCTGCGTCGAGCTGCGCCGCGCGGGCCGCCTGGACCTTGTTAAGCGACTTGAGCGAGCTCTGGTGGTTGGGGTTCCACTTGCCGTGGGCAAAAGCGTCGATAACAATCCTCGATTCCACCGAGATCTTTGACGGGCCCCACTTCTTCTGCTCGATGGCCTGGCCCACGTACATCTTGTAATGGTAGCCGGCCAGGGACTCGAAGAGGCGGCCGCGGGCCACAAGCATCTCCTTCATGCCCTCAGGGTCCGCGCTGTACTGGAGCGGGCAGCACGCGAGGTCCTCGATGGGCATGGTGCCCAGGAACGGCGTGATGAGCTGCTGTGCCTCGTCGTAGCCGAACTTGGAGCCGTCCCAGTCGACTCTGTCGCAGGTGAGCTGAAACACGGGGCCGAGGCGGCAGTGTTGGACGTACTGTCCCTGCTCCAGCCGCATCGCGATGGGGTGGCCGTAGCGGCTGGCCAGGACGATGCAGCCCGGCTGGAAGATGGTCCAGACGTGCTCGTAGGTCACGACCTTGTTGGCCCGATAGTCCTTCATGGCCTCAATGACATCGTCCAGCTCCACCGAGAGGATGTCGTGCAGGAGCTTGACGTGAGCGCGTGTCGCCTCGTCATACTCGTCGTTGGTGAGCGCGCTGGTCAGCTCTGCCCAGCGGTGCACAAAGGGGCGGAAGGGTGCTGAGAAGGCGAGCCTCTGCATGGTTGTGGTTACGCCTGGGTAGTCCTCTAGAACATCGTGAAGCACCTTTTTGATGAGAGGACTTTGGATGACGATGCTGTCGATCTCGAGCTTCTTTCGAGAGTCGTAGCTCTTCTCTTCAGGTAGGGTTGGCGGCCTGTCAGGAACCTGCTTTGCAACTCAAATCGCTGGGCAGTACTCGGAATGACCTACTGTTTCGCACAAGAATGGCAAACTTCATCGTCTCTGCGTTCTCGGCCGCCTCCTCTAGGTCCTCTGGGTACTTCTCGGTCCATGTGAACTTGTTGGGTTGGTTCTGGTCCCATTTCTGGTAGAGATCCTTGGTTCCGCACACCATGCCGACGATGACCTTCTCTTCCGACTCTTCGCTCTTCTTTTCACCATCCTCCTGTTCGGGAGATTTGGACTGGGAATCTGCGGCATCGCCCTTCTCGGAGCCCTCGACGGGGGTCACTATGACCACCGAAGAAGTCTCTTCGTCTGCAGCCAGCTTATCCGACATGGTGATGTTTCTCTTGTTGCGTCGACTGAGGCTGTATATGTGAAAATAATGGTATGATGGTGGGTTCTTGTCTAAAAGAAATCCGGTCCCTTTTGAATGCGAGAGAGAGCATGAAAGAGTGCGTGGTCTGAAAGAATGCTCATTTGTCAATCTCTGGTGAGACTAGAGCCGTTTAAATGTGCGGAGCGGTGGACTCCTTTTCCCAAACACGAATGCCTCGTACGCACTATCAAATCAGAAGACGATGGAGCAGCATAGCGCACCCCAAACCCAGGCGCCAAGCCCCCGCAGCCTGGAAGCGTCAAGCGGATCAGACCGGCTGCAGTCAGCGGGCTATGCATTAGCTGAAAAAAGAGGGTCAAATAACCCTTGTTTTGCCAGTGGGATAGGTTAGGTATCCTACCTGAACAGGTCTGGCGCGTTTACTATCTGCTGATGAGTCCATTCGGCGAGACGGGAACCACCTAGGATTACACACCTACCTTACGAATAAGTTTGTGGAGGCCTCGACGCACTGGGCATCAGCCATTAATGGTGAGAGTATTCGGGACGTGATCAGCTCCTTGCAATTATGATTGAGGGCAATCTACAGACAGGCGTCAAGTTGCCTGTTGGTTGTGCATGCAGTGCTCGGCTCTGTTTTGGCACCTTGTCTTTTACTGTGATTGCCTGTACTAGCGGTCTGACGTACTTTTGGTCATAAAGTCCCTTGGTCCCAATTTTGTGCTGCGCCCCCAAATCGGATGCTTTGTGACTCCTACGGCTAAAAAGCTCACTCCAAGCTACAGTACAGTACCTTGGAGTTTGCCAATCAATTACAAGTTTTACCATGTCTGAGTCTGGGCCTAATTCAGGCTGGTTGGGTTGCCTCAACACCAAAGCCCCATTCAGCTTTCACATTATGGCCACTTGTAAATGATTTATAGGTACTGATGGGTCCTCTATTAGCCGGTGAGGGCAAGTTTAATTCTCCGACTCCCTAGGCCCTGAAGCACGTACAGCCTTGCTTGACTTTTCCCCATCCTTCGCACCTAGTTTTATTACGGGATAGGCCTCCACGCGCCAGCTAGGCAGCCATTTAGGCAAGCGGGACTGTCTTTGCGCAAATCCAATGTAATTCACATAACGCATGGGTCTCGACACGCCACTGATTCCTGAGGTCGTTGTCGTGCTGGACGGGGAAGAACTCGTGACCGCCAGGTCCCAGTCTCGCACAGAAAACCAACACAGGCTACAACGCTGGCCAGTCCTGGTTTCCTTCCACGGCCGGTCCGCAGAAGAACAGGTCAAGACAAAGACCATCCTCAAAACCAGCCCGAGTCACCGTCCGAGCCGCCTCCTGCGTGGTGATGTTTAGTCGGGGGCGATGCGACGAACCAGATTGTCCAGAAGATGACGGCAAACGTGGCGATAAACATCACGATGATTGCCGGAATTGAGAACTCGTGCTGCTCGAGTGGCATCCTTAAGACGACACGTTCCCTTTCGTCGGGGGCCATTTGTTCGAGCTCGATGTCGTCTTCATATGTGCCGAGGGTTCCGTATGCCGACATGGTGTATTGGCAGCTTGCTGGATAAAAGGTCTTTGGAATTTTGATGATGTTGATGATGTTGATGATGTTGATGATGTTGATGATGTTGATGATGTTGATGTCTGAAAGCAATGGGGTTTTATAGATGGTCGATTGATGGTGTGCCCTAATTTCATTACTCCTTCCCTCCACGATCATGCAAGTCTTGATATTGACTTTGTATATGCATCCCTAAGAATGTGACTGTCGCAAGCTTTCGACACAATGCCCACATGAAATGTGAGCGCACAAGCTAGGGCTGTGACGACAAACATACTTTGTGTGCAACAGCCTTCGTGACCGCCATGCTTCTCCTGCCGGCCCATCAAGGTCTAAAAACATCAAAACCATCCGTCGCCGCCCCAGCGCCCTGCTGCAAGCCACCGCCAGGTATGTAAATGGCCCCGCCGATGGCAACAGCATATGTCCCGTGCCGGGGCAGCCTCATTGGCTCCCTCCGACTCCAAATGCCCGTGGTGGTATCAAGAACCTCAACTTCGTCAAAGACGCCTGAGTCCGATTTGCCCGAGCCCTCGCCGCCAAATGTGTACACTTGGTCTCCAATCGCAGCAGCCATGTGTCCACCCCTCGCGGTGGGCATTTGCTCATCCTCTAGCGTCCATCGAGGTTCCTCGGCAGCAAAATCAACTGAGTAGACCTTGCCGCTCACGATCAGGCCCTCACGTAGGTGCCGACCTCCTGTGACAAATAACTTCGTCCCCACCACGGCGGCACCGGCATGGTCTCGTGGCTCAGGTAGCGCCAAGTTTGGGAGTAGTTTCCATTTTCCCGACAGGGTGTCAAATGCTGACACCGTGTCCACCGTATCGTGCAGTCCGCCAGGAACCAGCGCGAGGGAACGTTGTCCACCAGCGAGGTAGACCGTGTCGCCCACTACGGCAACCGCCGCACTACCACGCTCAGTGTCGGTTGGGAACGGCTCAAGGTCGTTCCAGGTATCCGTCTCTGGATCCCAAACCCAAGCGTTGGGTACGCCTTTCCAGATTCCATCGATATCGGCCAGGCCGCCTAGCAGGTAAATCTTGCCATTAATGACGGCCGCATTCGGGTGGTTCAGTGGGATGGGCAAATCCGCAATCTGCTGCCACTGGTTGGTTGGCACATGGTAGATAGAGGCCAGAGCCGAGCTGCGCACTTGTGTGCCATTGGTTACGATGCCACCCAGAACGGCGAGTGAGGTTGAATTAATCCCAACTGCGGTGTTTTCCTGGCGTGGTAGGATTGGCGTCGACGTGAGCTCGTCCCATGTGCCTTGAGCCCTTCGGACGGCAGCTCCGTTACTGAGATGTAGCAAGGAGCTGCAAATGATCCAGAAGGTGCTGATAGTCACGCGCATTGTGGCTGCGATATGTCCTGAATTTAGTATGAGTTTGACCAGTATTGTACAACATATGTCTTCGGGCCAGATCTGGCTAATATGGAAGCGATGCGCTGGCCTGGGAGGGCGATAGATAATCGAGTCAAACGCCAACCTTATTGACGAGGAGTCGGCAGTCTTTTATTGCTACCAAATGAACCCTGGTCGAGGTATCTTAGCCAAGCCAACCATCCCCCAGCAATTTCTCATCTTGGAAGGTGACCGTTCCTATATGTAAGCAATACGACTATTGGACAGGGTCGGACTGCATGTTTCGCCGCAATGAACCCCGTCGAGAGAATTTCGTCCAAGGTATCGCGCGCCAGATGCCGATTGCCGTCGAATTGCTTGATAGTCTCAGTTTTGAGCTAATCCAGCTCCTGGAGTGTTTAGCTGGTACTTTTCCTAAATAGTATAGTTAGTCCACTCGACCTTTAGATAAGGCAACCGTCTAACAATTTTTGGTTTAGGTATGTGCAGGTAGATGATGTCCCGAAGTTCTTTTCGTGACTGAATGATGAATGGTAATTAAGTATATACGGACCCAACGCCAAAGGCCAAAGTAAATCCAAATACAAAAGCATTAAACCCTTTCATCTGCGCCGCTAATCGTCAATGGGAAATGTGGGAACCATGGGAACGCAATCCGAAATCTTGGAGGAGAGAGAAAAACAGTAAGGTGTCGGCACAGATCACCGAAAACAGGTTGGGAGATCTGGATATTGGCCAGTCAAGAGCTGAGAGGTGTGAGTACGTGACGAGGACGGGTTTGGCCTGGTCGGTATGTTTGCTCAAAGGAACAGTGACATGACACATGAGGGGGAGGGTATCTTTTTATGATGTCTTCAGTTGCAGTTAGTGAGGCATTCAAATTAGAGATGCAGCTATTCGAGATTTCATTCTCCGGATTTGCGGATCAAAGAATCCGATGGCTTGACACGTTGGGCCCACTCGCTGCAGAACGTCGTTTGTTAGTAAGACAAGTATCGCCAATACACGAGTGGTCACGTCCAGAGTGATATTCAGGGGCACTTACGTCCAGCTGCCATCGTAAACTTTGCGCTTCTCGGGGTTACCAAACTGGGCTACTTCGAGCGCCGTATCTATGATGCAAGCCGTCACTCCGGTGCCACAGGTCGAGACGATCGGCTTGAATGGGTCGACTCCCTTGCTTTCAAAGACCTTCCTGAGCTGATCTGCTGGAAGGAAAGCCTTGGTCTTGGGATCAAGGAGCGTGTCGATCGGTACATTTATGGCGCCCGGCATGTGGCCCGAGGACAATCCCGGCCTAGGCTCGGCAGCAGAGCCGTCGAAGCGGCCTGCCGACCTCGCATCAAGGATTTGGACTCCCTCGGCCCCCTCCTTGTTGTGGTCCATCGCAACATCGCGAACCTCCTCAAAGTCGGCAACCTTATCCGCAGAGATCTCTGGGATGGGGTACGTGCAGCACTCGACGTTATACAGGTTTCCACTCTCGATGGGTAGCTCCTCGTCGCACCACGCGCGGAAGTTGTTGAGGATGTGGACCTTGGGGTGGCCGAAAACCCGGAGAGTCCATGCCACTCGAGGGGCTGAGAAAATTCCAAGCTCCTTGGTGTCATAAACCACGACAGTATCTTCTCTGCGCACCCCGAGCTCGCTCATGGCAGAGGCGAAGCTCTTGGGTTCGGGGAGCATGTGCGGATAAGGGCTGTGGCGATCGATGACCTTGTCTAGGTCAAAGAAGCGCGACTTGGGGATCCGTGTCTTCCGGTAGGACTCGATGCCCGTTCGGCCTTCCGGGTCGTTGGGGAGGAACCATGCTGCGTTGAGGCAGATGACTCTCGGGTGGGTGCTGATAGAAGATGGCGGGCTCTTTTGCATAGCCTCGTGGACCTCCTTGGGAGTCACGAGATACGAGGAGAAAGTACGGCGGGGCATTGAGGTTGCGAAGGTTCGGCTAGCTGTCGTTGGGCAAAAGATGGGGGTAGACCGAACTTTGGCGGCCGCGCGGGGAGCCCACGATGTGGTCGGCATTGTGAAGGTGATCAGAGTAGCGGGAGACATTAGATGGGTGAGATGCGAGTCCCCGACAAACAATTTAAATCAATTGAGCTGCAGGCCAAGCTGCAGATGAAGCTGGCGGCTTTGCTCGGGTCGACACGGTGCTCTCTAGGCAGTTGGTATTGATTGTTGTGGTGTAGCGAGAGGATTGATGTTATCAAAAAGATGTCATCGAAAGGCAGAAGGTGTAGAAGCGCCAAAGATAAGACGGTTCGATTCGATTTTTGCCCGGTGCGGAGAAGCTGCACCCGACTGACTGACTGTTGAAGAAAAAAAACAGCGACTGGACGGAATGCGACGCTCGGGGCACACTTTGATAACGTGCGGGTCGTTGGCCAAGGGTGTAGTGTAGCTGGGCAGCATTGATTGTCACAAATGAGAAGCTCCAGAAGCAATAAATTTAGGTAAACACACTGGGAGGTTTACCTGACCCAGGCAAGACAAAGAGTCGCAGAATACAATTGGATTTGTAATGACCTGCACAGATTTACAATTGACGAGCAAGTATAAAATGTGGAGGGTTACAACAGGTGACTGGATCTTGGACTGAATGTCTCGGGCTTCCAAAGGGTAATTCGGATGGACTGTCTCTAGACGCAGGCAATGATATATCACTGACGGAATGCGGGGAATGATTGCACAAGAGGTGCGCTATTGCGGCACTGTTTGGAGGTGAGGAGAAGCTGCTGTGCACCTGCCGAATGCGCCCAGTGACCCGACTGATGTCTGCCCGATAGTGGAGGATAGCAACAACCTGAGTGGCCCAAGCTTCATATTGTTCCACTGTCAACACACCGAATGAATGCGCCTGTTCTGTGAGTGCATAAAACATTTGAATAGGCAAATGAAAGCAAAAAAACAACAAGATTAGACGAACAGAAAACATATCCACAGTCACGACAGAAAGTCAGGCGTCTTTGTGAAACAAATCAATACTCAAAGCACAAGTCAAAAACATACCCTATCTCGCCATTCCTTCAACACCCCGCCTGTGTTCCTGGAAGAAGCCATGAAAGTCAAAATCAAGGAGTGGAACGCGGTGGCCACATGGAGATGGGATATTCCGGAAGACGACGTCTGCGGAATTTGCCAGGTTCACTTTGACGGCACCTGTCCGACGTGCAAATACCCTGGTGATGATTGTAGCCTCTGTGAGTCACTCACTTTTGCCTTTCCGCCCAGTCCGAGGGTTTTGCAGGGAGGGCTTTTTACTCTTCACTACAAGAGCTAACCAATGCCGCCCCACCTTTCCTTTCAAGTGTCTGGCAAATGCGGCCATAATTTTCACATGGTATGTATCTATCGCATACTCAATGGCTACATTAATCCTGTAGTCTAACATGCCTTGAAGCACTGCATCCTCGAATGGATCAAGCAAGATTCAGCCAAGGGACAATGCCCGATGTGTCGACAAAGTAAGTGTGCCGCCCAGATTTGGCTTTATGCATATGAGCGTGACGTTGAAAAGGAAGAGAGAAAGAATACTAACTAACCATCGACATCTGCCCCCGGTAGAGTTTGAGTGGAACGAACAGCCCGGGCAACATCCTCCAGGCTCTCGGTCTTCAATGGCCCCGCCAACACAGCAATAGCAGTTGGAAGAGACCGACATCAAATTGGTTACGGGGAGCCATGGTTTTGCTGTGACTTTCCCCTGGTTCAGGACAAACAAGATGGAATGACAGCTCGTATTAGACCAATCCATTTGTATTACTTTAATTTCTCAGGCAGACCTTTTTTATGATACCCCCAAACCTGATTTGACTAGAACTAGACCCAGTGTGTCAGTCAGTCAGGTAGTCACTCAAGTCATTGTACAAAGTAGTATTTGTTTGTCCTTCTGCCCGCAGCTCTCTCCGCCCCGCGCCCTAGAATAAAACTGGAATAGACTGACCGAGTGGGCTTACAGGGATATGGCGGGTCCGGGAATCCATTAAACCTCAACAGCACAGGCGGAATGACGATCTCTTCTCCGTCTTCCAGTCAATCTTTTGAAAACCACCTTAATACATCTCTTCTTCGTCAGAACATCGATGTCTTGCCTTTGAGCCGGCCGGAATCATGGTGACATTTCTATCAGTCGCAGTGCGAAACTTTGATAAGCTGTAAAGAGTGACTTATTAGATAATCCACTTTCTTTTCTTTTTTTCTTTTTGCTCTCTGATTTCTTCTCTTCTTGTGACACAAACAATATGCACCAACCTGTCGGAGCTTCTCTTGCTCAAGCCTCCCCACTCAAGCCTTGCCACAACCACCGACGCCGTACCAAAGTCGCAACGTCACTGCCTTGTCACATACCTTCCTGCCGACCGTCATGACCGAGCCCTCGCGTCGCTTCTCATCAGAAGCCGCATCAAATACCAAAAGTCCCGTAGGATCTTTGCGTCAGAGCACGCCTCCGCTCCGGTCGCCTCATCATCCCGACAGGCGTCGCCTCTCATCCAATTCGCAAGACCAACATGCCTCAACTCTGGACCAGGGTTCCATCAGCACTCAACAGAGACAAACAAGGCCCAGTGAGCTACAACAGCCATCACAAGAGTCCCTCATCCTGCAGCAACAAGTACAACATCATCAACCGACGCCGCCGCCGCCGCCGCCCGTCTTCACCCCGGTCTTTGCACTCGTCGACGACGCTACAGGCCGGCCTACAACACACCACCCCCACGTCCACTACATATTCTCTGATGATGACCCCGAAGAGCTGACCGCGGCCCTCGATGACGCGGCCGCAGACCACTCACACCCACCCACGTCCTCCGGCGGCGCGGTGGCAACGCCGGGGTTAACTCGGGACCGCGCCATCGTCGTCGACCTGGTACCGAGCTCCGACGGTCGGCCTGGTTCCTTCTCAGTGGCGAGCGCCGTCTCCCTCAGCCCCGAGTGGGCCGTAACGAGCGTGCAGGTCTCGAGGGTAGGCGGCAAAGACGCCGGCGTCTCGGGCGGCAAGGGCAAGGCCAGGGATAGCACTGAGGCCAGCGATGACAAGGACGACGACGCCGGCGGAGACGCTGGTGACAACGGACTGATGCTGAGGATCGAAGGGGTTGGGGTCGACCCGGCAACGGCGGCCGACAGCACCCTGACGTTGTCCGGGTCCAGCAGCGGAGGGTCGCGCCACAGCGAACGTAGACGGCAAAAACAACAGCACGGGCCCGGACCCAACGGAGAGGAAGAGTTCGTGGCGCTGGCTGAAGACTTTGACCGTCGTATGAGCACGCTGCGCCGCGTGGTGGACGCCAGCATACCTGGGCTATCTTCAGAGGAGCAGCGGGCTGCGCATACTGCCGTCGGGGATGACACTGCCTCCCCCGGCGCGGCTGCTGCTGAGGCTGTGTCTTCTGATCAGAAAGCCACTCTGTGACAGACTTGGAATTTTTAAACTACCAAATCCGTTTAGCGAACGTGCGGGGAAACCAGACGGCCCGTACGGATAGATTTTGTCTCGTCATGCATGGCAAAAGAAATCCTCCCGCGGCAGGAGAGAGAGAGAGAGAGGACGCCACGGTGACATGGGCTGGGGGCCGTGTCGTTGTCGCGGCAGATCCCGCCGCAGGGCTTGCATTGAACACAGCCTTCTCGTGTGTGACGCGCATCGCTTCAGTAATTCTCCCCGAGACGAACGGCTCCACGAGAACTCTATCCGCATTCTGGATATGAATATGGCAAAGTTTTTGATAAATTAAAATTTGTGATTATGATCCATAGCTTGGGAAATTCGTGTCGGAGCTGGAGAGGAAACCGGGCCTCATCGGCTAGATGTGCACGGGCAGAGTACAATCCAGAGCTTGGGCATACCGCCGGAACCTATGAGATGTAGCGATCTGGGCCATCATAGAGTATAGTGATAGATAAAGTTTGTCACTGGCAAGTTATCTAGTAACATATCGAAGACATACGATGCAACAAGATCTAGCCCAATTAATACTCCACATTACCCAACAGCCCACAACAGGCAAATAGTGACAAAAGGATATCAAGTCTTGATTAAACGCCTATAATGCTTCCAAGAAACAAAAGACTCCAGATATACAGAGGGGTCAAGAAGAAACAAACAAAAGAAAAGGAACAACAGACTACGATCCTCCGGCATCAAGCCACAAGGCGTTTTCCCTCTTTTGGTGATGTTGAGTAAGACAAAATAAAAAGAAAAAGAAAGGTGGAAATCAGACACCCCAACCCTCGAAAAACACCAAAATATGTGTCACCGTGAACAGCCAAAAAATGCAGTCGCCAGAAATAAAAGCAAAGAAATTGACAAGACTGCGTTTTTTTTTTCCTCCCGAAATTTACTCGGTCTTTGTGGCCCTCACCACAAGCGTAGCGCTGTCAACATCAAATGCTTTCCCTCCTGATAGTGCGAGCCTCTTATTCTTGCGCAAGCCCCCGGATGCTCGACTGGTCTTCTCAAACTCGCCGCCTTCGCTGTGCATGCTGGGGATTCCCTGGCCTAGCGGGCCGGTGGGGTCTGGGCTGGGGCCGACATCCTCGGTGACCACGTAGCGCTTCTTCATGACAGACGATTTGCCGGCAAAGTGAGCCAGGGGCGATGTCTCCTCCTCGGTTTTGGAGTTGAACTCATCTTCTGTGAGCACGATCTTGGACTGGGCGTAAATGTTAAATACCGGTCGCTCGCCGTCGAAGTCAACGTGCTCTAATTCGGGTAGGCCGTTCCCTAGACTTCGTTTCGGGTTTGTGTTGGCTGCGGGAGTGGCAGTTGCCGCGGGTGCTGGGGCGTTGTTGTTGTTGGCTCGAGGCGGACTGATAACCAAAAAGTAGATTGCAACGATGGCCGCAATGACAACCACAATAGTAACTAGAGACAAGTCAGTTAAAATAACTCAACGAATGCACAGACTGGCAAGATATCTCAGAGCGTCCAGCTAGAGGGTTAAACTTACTGCAAATACCCAGGCAGATCCACTTCTTCTTCCTCGTCTTCTTGGCCGTCTCGACGGCGACCACAATCTCCTCGTTGCCTTTGTCCAGGTTCTCAACGATCTCCTCGCCCTTCTGCTCAATCTGGGCAACCTGCACGTCTTGCTGAACGATGAGAGTGTCCATGTCCTGGAACAGCTGTGCGAGCTCAATCATCTGCTGCTCAATCTTCTTCATCTGCTCGTGGCGGTCCTGGACGGCATTGAGAACGGCGCGGGCCTGGCCCCTGCGGTCGCTCTGCATCAGGGCCTGCTGGAATATCTGCCCACCACCGTTGGCCGCGTCCTCGACGGCGTCGCGGACCTCGCGGTCGTCGGCGTCGGGTCGGACGTAGCGGTACTGACGCTCCAGCTGGTCGCGGGACTTTTGCCGGAAGCCCGACTCGATCTGCTGGTACTGGTTGATAGCGGCCTTGAGGCGACGATCGACGCGGTTGACCTGCGCCGTGTTGCGCGCCTGCGAGGCCTCGGGGCTCGACTTGACCTTGCGCACTCGGTCGGTCAGCGCGCGGTACATGGCCATGGTCTCGGAAGAGAGCGAGTCGAGCTGCCTCTGCGTCTGGGAGCCTGTCGAATCGGCCTCGTTGAGGGACCTGTCCTGGAGCATGCGCAGCTGGTTGAGGTTGCCCTCGATCTGGCCGACTCCGTCGTCGATGGACCGACACTCGTTGAGAATAAAGTTGGGATCGCTGTTGCCGGAAGCGCCCTGGCCGCTGAAACCAGCTCCGTTTTGTGTGAGAGATGCCATCTCGACGTTTTGGCTTGCTGTAATTTGACAAGAGTTTGATGTTAGAGCATTTGCGCTTGTTTCCTTTTCGTAGCCCCTTTTCTTTTTCTGTGATTCCCTCGTTTGTTTTTGAGTATGGCCCAGCAAAACAATTCCATTCATTTACGTACATGAATAATCGTCCCGTCCCATAGCCGGTCCCCGGTTGCCGCCTGGTCGAGGCCCGCCGCCAAACTGCCCTGGGGGAGGTCGTGGTGGCTGTGGTCCTCCGTAGTCACCTGCACCGCCGTCGCCCCTATCGTCGAAGGGGTTTTGCCTTCCGCCGTATCTGTAGCATGTGAGATTCCTCTGTCAGTTCCCGGGCTCGTTGGTTCGCTATCGTTTTTGTGTTTTTTTTTTCGACTCGCAGGTGGTTCATTGTCCGCCTTTCGGTGATGGCGAGTCGTGGCCCGCTCGTAGCGCGTCGATGAAAGGTCGAAGTTTGGAAAGGAAGAAGGTTTCAACTAACCCGTACTGGCTCATATTGTTAGTATTAGTCCGGCCGGCGGGTTGATGTCAAGTATATCAGAACAAAAGTGAGTCTGCAGGTTTGGTGATAGGCTTTTTGGGAATGAAGAAATTGGGTTTGACGGGTTGAAAGCTTGGAAATAGAGAAAGGAGAGTGGCGCCTTTGGGACGACCAGTTTCGAAGCCCAAAGGAGATTTTCGACCTTCCCTGTCGAAAAAGAACGACCCACCGGGGGTCCCCATCGGTGAAACGCATCTGGGGGGTCCAACAGGAGACAGGGGCAAAACACTCACACTCATGGTTGAAGAGTGGCCAGTTAAAGGGGTGTAACCGTGACCCATTGAGGAAATGCTATTCTAGCGTGGTTGTGCTGGCCTTGTCGATGTCCGAGACTCGGTGCAGGTGAAGAAGGGAAGGAAGCCTTTACCTTCTGATGTCCGGGGTCTGTTGCTGCGATGAAGTCTATATTATATCGTCTCCTTATGTCAAGGATTATGCTGACTGGAACAGCTATTATTATCTGATGTAAGGCCTGTTGTGTCTGGTCTGATCTAAACTGGGTTGTTTCCAGTTGGGTTCGTGCAAAAAAAGGTCGATCCCGTTAACCGGTAGCCTGTAGGTCCTCTACAGATTGTTATTACGGAGGTACGTTGAAAAGGGGGGAACAAACAAAGGATTGTGAAAAAGAAACGGGAGATAACATAAACTAAAGAATAGATGGCATTCTTATTAGATAGGAGGAGATTTTTTTTTTTTTCTCGACTGGCAGGTAGCACGGAGGCGCAGACAGATCAACACACCACACACATACGCGCCAGAGGCTTGTCGTGTGTGGGTGGCTTGGGTTGGTCTGGTACAGAGAATTGAACAGTTGCATCCGCTGTGGTTGGTCCCATCGGTTTGGCATGGTCGGGTCGCTTCTCCATCCACAGGCATTCAGGGGTTTCGCCCGTTCGAGACAAGGCCGTGCAAGGGTCTTCTTGGCTGCATCTCCGTTGCACCGCCCAGTCTTTGCCAGTGGAAAACAGACTTGGAACCTACTACGTACCTACCTAGGTAAAGACGCTGCCTTGCCGGACCCGCATGGACCTCCACAATACGGCCCCACCTGGATTTTGATTGCCAAAATGAGAGACACAACAGAAAGAAGAAAGTATTGCCCGATCAGCGGGGCGTTGATCTCTTAACCTGGTCGATATAGGCTAGAGCGCAGATGAAATTTCGGTTTACCGTAGAATTTGTGGTCAATACGGGATACATTGATTTGGACCTCTCCATCGTTCAATTTCGTGTTCCACCCAGCCTTGATTTTCCTTACTCGTGATGTGCAGCTCAGCTGTAGACATGCATACCTTAGGCGGTAGGTTAGGTATGCACCTATGAATCGTCCGTTGTGAGCTGAAATATCCAAGCACAATCACCGGTACGGTACAAGAAATACTATGGTGCTGACGTCGTTGATGGGCTGCCAGTTGGGCGCTGAATCGTGCAAGGATTTTGCATTCACTTGGACTGCAGACGACGGCAAATGGCTTTGAAGCCGTTGCGGGACCAGAGCCAGCCCTCAGGCGGTTTCAAAACGTGGATCGACAGGCTCAATCGTTGGACAAACCGCACCCAGTCAATCACGCGTGCATGGAGTACTGGCGGTTCCCATCAACAACTACCATCTTAGGTACATTTGACCATATACAGATAGCGTACTGGATAAAGTAAACACATTGACTTGCCTGCCACTTTGTTCTGGAATGGTAGGTAACATTTAGGTCGCCTAGCACCCTTCCATGTAGGTAGGCAAGGTAGGATACATACTATACTCTGCGACTTGGACTGACAGCCAATCATTGCACAATTCAAAAAGCCCATCTGCATGCGTGAATTCGATGTCTACGTATACGAATCAAGTAAATAGATCTGACAACATTATCTGCTGGTCAGTCATTGCGGTCAGCTTTGCATGTGCGCCCCAGTCCTTGTTCTTTTTTTGGCACTTTGATTCTTGAATCAACCCCTCGACTTGCGTTCGTCTGCCCTGTCCAGGCGCAGCCCGACACGACGCTGACAACCGTGCAGTTGAGCCACACACATGCATGCAAGACATGTCAGCAAACGCCCGCGACAAGCCAGAGAAAAAATAAACCCAACGCCACGGGCATGGAATGAACCATGATGGAAGGGATCGGCTAGCTTCAAAAGAAGTCAAGGGCTGAGTCTAAGGCGAACAAGCTAAATCCTACAATTTGCTAATATAGCCTAGCCTATGGGAAAAGTAAAGAAAATAGACGCCTTAGCAAGCTTGGATACTCAGCAATCTTAATCTTACCTAATAAACAAACATCCATCATCTTGGGTATTGTGCCGTCGGTGGATTTGCATACCGGATGTAATAATATCGGTAGACCCCAATCGGAAAACCCCCTATCGGCTCGACGGCAAAATTCGCTGCATCGGGTCAAGGAGCCTGAGGTTGCCTTACAATCGCCGCGAACTATTTATGATCTATAGCCGGGGGGGGGGGTTTTCTTTCGTGCTCCAGAATTGATCTCCATCTCCTCAAACAAACTTCTGGCAAATGTCATCCCTGATCTACCCACCGTTCTACCAGAACTAGTAGTATTACAGCGGCTTATCCCGATAAGTCCCCTTGTCTTCGAAACCCGCGACGCTATTCTTGAAGATGAGGCACAATGTATAAGGGAATGGGATTTTGATTGATCTCCCATAAAAAATATAAAAAATAAATGCCAGCGATCGAGCACAACCAACTTCGCAAAATGACTCAACTCTTGCACCCCAAGTCATCGCTTCAAATCACCGCGTAAGCCGCAGCGTAGCTGACGCTGGAATCGCTGACATTCTCGACAAGGCTGCTCCTGTCATACTTGACAAAGGTAAACACACCGTCCCCCTTTTTGGAACCTGACGCGGCTCCATCACCACCAGCCCTCTCCTTCTTTAGCATCTCCAGCGCAGCCATGACGACACCGATCGGGTGACGCCCGCAGACCGTGTTCCCGGTCGCCTTGAGGTTATCGTAAAATGCGTCATGACTTCCGGTCTCGATGGCGTCCATGGCCAGGTGGTCCAACACCCGGATGCCCTCGTGTATCGGGACCGGCAAGTTCCGGTCCGCCCTGCCGAGGCTCCTTACGCCCTCGACGGTGCCGTCGGCAGTGTACTTGGTGTAGCTGAACCGGTTACCCCAGTGACAAAAGTCGGAGCTGACAATGAAGGCGTTGTCTGGGTCACGCAGGTGCGGCAGCAGCAGCTCTCCAAAGGCCTTTTCCGCGTCTCGCTTGTTGTCGCCAATCAGGATGGGCACCACGGGCGGCCACGAGGCGTCGCCGTCGCCATCGCTGCCGCCACCAAACGTCTGCGTCAGCCGTTTGGCCAGGTACGGCAGGTGCATCTCTAGGCTGTGCTCGTCCTCATCGTTGTCGCGCGGTATGTCCTTGAACTTGCCCGTGTCTCGGAGCTGCTTGATCGTGTCAAGGTCCACCCGGAGGTTGCCGAGCGGCGTTTCGTAGGTAGCGTAGGTCGTCAGGGCGCAGCCGGAAAGATAGTACGTATGTGAGGGCCCAAGTACAAAGATACGCTTTGCGGCGCTGACGTCAAAGACCTTGTAGGCCCAGGCGGCGCAAGGTCCCGAGTAGCTATAGCCGGCATGACTGGTAGTGGGAGATGTTGGAGTTGTTAATGGTAGTAGGTTTGAATACTTGACGGAGGTGGAGCGAGGAAAATCAAAGCTGCCCAATCATTCCAAGAGGAGCCTATGGTGATACGAAGGTGGGCAGTAGGCAGGTGAGATGCGACATATTCAGAGAGTTCGACAATGACGTCAGGGCGACAAATGCATGGGGATCGTCAACTTGTTATGCCTAGGAAACTTACGGTGCAATAATTACGCTCGCACCTTTGATAGGGACGTCGCTCTCATTGATCTTGTCGGGTACCTCGGAGAGCCATTCATCGAGTTCGGTGTTGAGCTTGGATGAGCTGTGTGTGTACCAACTGCCGGCATGGCTTGCTCTCCGAATCCCGGACATGATCAACAGCTAGCTGTTCTTGCCGATTTACTTGTCCGTGGTTTCTGATCTAATTTCCTCGTGGGCGATTACCCGGTTGAATGAGAATGACCGTTTTCCAAACGATTTGTGTCCAGATTTGCTCGAGCACTTTACGAAAGATAAATGCAATCATGGACAGTTGGCTACAAAATGCACGGAGAGGTTCAACGGGCGTGGGAAAGCAAGATAGGGGTGCTGAGCCCAGTGTAAGTAACCTCGAACTGCCCCTCCCTGGTGCCCCACTACGCCGTTCTGAGCATCACGCATACATATTACCGCGTCAACCTGGGGATGCATGGAATATGAGCGAAACCGAGCACTGAGCCCGCCCTTGCTTTTCTGTTTCTGTCTCTTTTCATCTTTGATCTGCCTTTCTGATCCCGTCTCAACTCCTTTCTGCCCAACGCCAGTCAGTCAAAACACCAACTCTAAGCTCCAACTAAAAGCCATCGTTAATACCCTTCGCCTTCTCTCCCTCCCTCCTCTCCTTGTTCACATCAGCCCACCATCCCATCGTCTCCTCCTCGCTCTTGGTATTACCCTCAGCATCCAGCTGGTCCCACGGGTTCGGGGTCAGGATGTAGTGCACATTCTTGACCTTGTCGTCGCGCCAGATGGCATCGTGCACTCCGGGCCACCGCAGAGTCTTTAGCGCGTTGTAGACGTACGGCAGCGCCACCCAGCGGTCCTTGTAGAGCTCCGAGAGCAGCGACTGGTCCGCAAAGTCAAGCGACGCCGCGTTGTTCTCCATGTGCTCTACGATCTGCTGGAACAGGACCCGCGACGGGTTCACCACCTGCAGGCCTCCGTTGAGGATCGGCAGCGGCACCTTGGCCGGGTCCGCCCCTTCGACCTGCGCCTTGTCCGGCTCTCCGTGCTGCGTCGTGAAGGCACAGTTCTCGGGGACCCAGTCCTTGGGGTAATGCGCGCGCTTGAGCGGGTTGCAGACGCAGGCGTAGCTGGCGGCAAACACCCTCTTAGAGTCGGGGCCGCCGGCGGCCGAAACCTCGGGCGCGTCCAGCTCCATCTCCATCAGCTCGTCCATGTTCTGCAGCACCAACATGTCCGAGTCTAGCTGTACAACACGGTCGTACTGCTCCAGCGAGAAGGGCGTGAGCTTGCTCCAGCAGTCGTAGAAACGCGGGTCCTCGCTGTAGTCCCTGCTAGACTTGGTTGGGAGCAGGTACTCGATGCGCTGCGCAGCGATGCACCGCGACGCCAGCGCCGTGCGGCCAGACTCGGGGAAGGTGTCCGTGTACAGTGCCACGAGAGGGTATTTGGACTTGTGCTTCCGCAGCGCATGGTCCAGCGTCAAGAGTCCCGGTAGGTAGTCCAGGTTTGTTATCAGTGTTGTCCATACTGAAAAGGGACCGTTGAGATTTCATAATGTCAGTCACGCCGCCGTTTTTTTTTTTTTTCTCATAAAACTGAGTGGTATTTTGTGATTTGCATACCTCTGCTGGAGTCCACCGCCCGCTTGCCGTCCGCCATGTTGATTATGATTTGTGTGGTGTGGTAGGTTTATGGACTTATTTTGAGCGGATTGTATCGTCAAATCCTTGCGACTGTTGGCAAGTTATGAACGAACCACAGAGGTAGAAACAAACGAAATGATATTTACCCAAGGAGGTGAACAACCGGTTAGACAGGGTGCAAGAAAAAATTTGGACGAAGCGGGATTTTCAAGTGATCAGTCAGTAAACCTTGGGTAAGGTTCTTCCCAGGCACAATCCGAAAGAACCTTTGACGCTACGGGATGACAACATGGTGGGGTTAACGATCAATCTACTGACTCTTCTCCTCCAACTGGCGCGCTAATACCCGACCCGGCCGTGAGCTAATATAAATATCTTCTTAGTTCTAGAATACATACCTACTCTCCACCCGCATTGTGACTGTCAAGTCTTAGTTGTGGGTTTGTGTTGTTTCTAATTGTCTTGCATCCTTGCCGGTATACTTTGTGTAGTGACAACCGCCGAAATGCAGTGCGT
Organism: Pyricularia oryzae 70-15; assembly: GCF_000002495.2. Taxonomy (NCBI): domain Eukaryota; kingdom Fungi; phylum Ascomycota; class Sordariomycetes; order Magnaporthales; family Pyriculariaceae; genus Pyricularia; species Pyricularia oryzae. The sequence continues at coordinate 2,000,056 of NC_017853.1, read as the reverse complement.
TCAGCCGATCTCGTCAAGAACAATCATGTTTTCAAAACGTTGTCTCATGTGATAATTCCATAACTTTCGTAAATCAAGCCAAACAATCTATCCTTTGCATACATCTTAATAATCATCACAGTCATTACCGTGCAGAAATCCAGAAAAAAAAAACCCCTCTCATGATCCGTTCCAACAAAAATCAAAGCTTCCAAACAAAATCTCGTAAATCGTGTCAAATCTCCCCCTTTAATCACGACGTAAACAGTCTCTTGAACACTGACCGGATGCCTCCCTTCTTCTCCTTCTTGTCCTTGACGTGGTCAGATTCTTCTTCACCATCCGCGATTTCCTCCTTATCGCGCTCTCCACGCCCGGCGGTAGTTGCCCGCCTCTGAAGCTGCTCCCTCTTCTCGAAGCGAGTCCGACGGTGAAGCGCCTCTTCACGCGGCTGCTCCAGGTCGTCCTTGGTCTTGTTAATCGAGCGAACTGTGGGACTCTCCCGAGCCGAAGGCTCATAACTTGCTCTCATGGGACGCACAGCATCCCGAGACGCCCGTCTCGACCGCGCATAGTCTTGAGATGACCTCCCCGAGCCAGACTCCTCCGCGGCGCGCCGAGCATCCTCAGCTACCTTTTCGCGGGCTTTTTGTAGTTTGCGCAAGGTGCTGGCGTCTTCTGTCACGCGGCTGGATCGGTGCCGCGACCTGGTGGTATGTGAACGTTCCGGAAGAGATTCTGAAGGAGGAGGGACAATCGAAAGGTCCCGATCTCTCCTGATGCTGCTGCTGCGAGCAGGAGGAGGCGGGATGTCACCCGTGCCGTAGGAATAGTCGACGCCGTCAGCAGGCTTGGAGTGACGACTCCTGCTTGAGCCGAAGAGGCCAGTCTTTGGCGGTGGAGGTGGTGGCATCTCTTCCCTTGCTGCAGATCTGTGGCTATGTCGTCTCAACCTCGCCCTGTCGCTGGTGCTCACAGGCGGGGAGGTTGGAGCCGGTGTAGGCGAGCCATGGCCTGTTTCCTTTTCACGTAGCGCACGAGCGGCGTGACGCTCAGCACGCCGCCTGTCGTGTTCCTGTTGCTCCTCTGGGGAGCGGGCAGCGTGACGTTCAGCGCGACGCCTCTCGTGCTCTTGCTGCTCTTCGGGGGTTCTGTATCTCCGAGAGTGTGACTCCTCCGAATATCCACTATCCTGGCGTCTCGGTTTGTGTGAGGGCGAAGACATCGAACCTGAAGCATCGCGATGGTGGTCAGGGCGGCTTCTACGGTGGTGCTTCTTTTCGTCGCCATTCTCATCTCTTGGTGTGCGCTCTTCCCTAGGAGTCCGGTCTTCCCTGGGAGTTCGACTCGATCGAGAAGAGTGGTGGCTCGAACGGTGGTGATGGCCGCTGCGTGGTGTCCGCGGAGACTCGGGGTCCGCCACCGATCGTTTATCGTCTGCAAAGAGGTCAGCAACGGAATCGCGAAGCGCCTGGTCCATGTCACGGTCCCTGCTCCTCTTTACTGGATATTCCGCCGCCTTTGACCTCTCTGGACTCAGAGAGAAAGGGTTTGTTCCCGCGTCGCGCCACCCGTATCCCTGGACGGGGCTTCCAGTGGGCGACAAGCGCGGGGATCCCTTGGGGCTCAGAACATGGCAAGTGGCATAGAGGATGACGGCAGTGGCAACAATCTCCTCAGCATTCTGGATGGAGAGCTTACGTTGTCTTCTCAGGCTCCTCGCCTTGCTCATCTGCCGCGCAGGTTCGTCCTTGAGATCTGGGAGCACCACTCCGGGCGTCGATGCCCTGATCGGATCGCTCGAACCGGCTGCGGGAAGTCCAAATGGAGTTCTAGGCCGTATAATATCGGTCTGCGTACCTGAGCTAACAAGCTTGACGGTCGGCCTCTTGGGTCTTTCTGTATCGACACTGCGCTGTGACTCAGGATTCTCGCCCTTGTCATTTGAAGACATCGCGCGTGCGGCCATTAGTCCAGCTGCCCCAACAGCTGCAGCAGCACCTGCTGCCATTGCTGTCTGTTTCATGTTGGACTTTTCGTCTTCCTCGACAGAATCGTCTTCCACAGTCGCCTGGCAAGCCTCTGCTTCGGGAGCGTCGTCGGGGGTGGTTTCGTCAGCAAGGACGGGAACAGGCGCACTAGCGACCTCGGGAGTTGGTTCTGGCTCAGATTCACTCGGCAAACTTTCGCCAATTGTCTGATCCGCCTGTGACTCGGCCTCTGTAACTGCCTGCATCTCGGCGGCTTCAGTAGCTTCAGCCGGTTCCTTAATTTCGTTCTCTGGCTCGCGCTCATGGGCCAGGGCTGAGGATTCAGCCTGAGGTTCTTTATCATCATTGTCCTCCGCGGATGCTGCCTCCTCAGGTGCTTCGGTCTGAGCCAGATCGCTGGCAGCGGCTGCTTCGACGGCGGCTTCAGGTGCGTCTTCGTCTGAGTTATCTTCGTGGGGCACATCGCTTTCAGTTGCTGTAGCTGGCTCAACGACTGTCTCATCAATGGGAGACTCTTCAAACGCTTTAGGTTCTTCGACCGCTGCGGTTTCAACTGCGCCTTCAGCAGCCGGCTCTTCGACGACTTGGCTGTCTTCGGCCAGCGACTCGCGGGCAGCTGCTTCAGCTGCTTCAGCTGCTGGCTCCTCTTCAATTTCTTTGCTCACAGCGTCACTATCGTTAACGTCAACAATGTCGGTAGCAGCCTCAGCAACAGGCTCTGCGGTATTAGAAGGTTCCTCGGGTATGTCATCAACGGCCTTTTCCTCGCTCACGGCGTCTGCGTCACCCGTTGCCTCAAGAGTTTCGACCTCAGTAGGCGGTTGGGCGGCCTCAACAGCATCAAGTGACTTGTCGTCCGCCTCTTTGGCAACAGCTTCGTCCGAGGCAACCATCGCTTCAGCCTGTGGAGCAGGCGCTGCTTCCACCTCCGTTGCAGCATCGGCAGCCAAAATTCCTGGCTCTTTGCTTTCCTCGACCTCTGCTGAGCTTGCGGGAATCTCTGGTTCGATGTCCACCTTGGCGCCTGATTCCACGTCGGCTTCCGCAGGGATATCACCATCAATGGGCGTAATGTCGTCCTTAACTACCGGCTCAGGAGCCTCTGGAGCTAAAACCGTTTGACCAGCGGCAACCTCAACCTCTTCTGACGTAGTAGCTGGTTCGGGTGCCGCTGAGCTCTCTTCCTGGTCCTCGGGAGCTTGGGTGGCTGCAGGCACATCCAAGACCCCAGGCTCAGTAGCAGCTTTCTCGACAGCATCATGGATGTCTTCATCCGGAGCTGCAGTGGCATTCTGATGGCCAGATTTGTCTGCTGCGACTGTTCCTTCGACTGCTGGCGGCTCTTCGACGGCAGGTTGCTCAACAACAGGCTCGGCGGTAGCATCATCCGCGGCTGTAGCAGGTCCTATGACGGCTTCGCCCTCCGCCACGTCCTTGTCCACATCGACAGTCTCTGTTACAGGGGCATCCGAGACTGCAATTGCACCAAGGTCGATAGGCTCAGCGGCTAGCTCATCTTTGCTGACATCCACGGCACTCTCCTCGGGAGCAATCGGCTGAACATCAGAAGCTCCCTCGGCGTCGTTTGGTGGAGATGTCTCAGAATTGTTAACAGTCTCTGCGGCGAGCGCAGTTGCACTGGTCTCGACGTCTTCTGAACTTGGTTCCTCGGTCTCCTCGGTGGTTGGCACCTCGTCATCGACAGGGGCCTGGTCTGCGGCGGTCTCGTTCGGCTGCGAATCAGTAGCATCTACAGTTGAAGGTAGATCCTCAGCTGGAACTGGTGCTTCTGCTGGAGCATCGGAGGGATCATCTGCCGTAACAGCAGCCGACTCGGCTTGTGGCTCCACTGAGCCCGTATCAGCTTCAGTGGCCGTTTGTTCGTTGACAGCTGCAGCTTCCTGAGAAGCTTCAGCTGAATTGACCAGCTCTGGCGTCTGCTCAGCAGCATCGGCGACTGGGAGCTGTTCAGTGACCTCAAAAAGCTCTACAGGTTCGGTTTGCTCGCTGGCGTCACCAGTCGCCACGGTAGATGCAATTGCCTCAGCATCCGAAGACTTGGGTGCATCTGCTTCTACGGGAGTCTCTGCCGGCTCAACTGTCTCATAATTCGGCTCAGGATCAGCGTTAACAGCCTCAACTGCATCAGCCTCTGGCTCTGCAGGCTTATCGGAAGTCTCTCCAGTGATATTCCCGTTGTCTTCGAGAGCAGGTTTATCTGTGGTCTCAGTTGACGAATCCTGTTCAGATTCCTTATCCGCAGGAGTAACGTCACCTTCGGGGGCCTTGTCTAAGCTGGCTCCTTCGTTGTGATCGTTGCTACCGGTCTCTGGGGCATCGGCCGGCTCGGCCGTTGATGCTTGGACAGGCGCCGGTGCCTCCTCAGCTGCTTCTGCTCCAGACTGCTCACTTGAGATCTCTACAGCCGCTGGTCCATCATCTAGTTGAGCAGATGCTTCTGGCACGCTGACTGGATCCAGAGTTTCAGCTGCAGAGGCATCTTTTGGCACAGACTCGACATCCGGAGCTTTCGCAGGTGCCTCATCACCTGCCTTATCCTGGGCCTCGTCCAGAGTCTCGGATTTGTCGATTGATCCATCAGTTGCTGGCGCAACATCAGCTTGTGCGGTTGGTTCGTCCGCAGTTGGGGATTCAGAGGCGGGCTCGGGCTCTGTTGCTGTTGATGGCTCCCCTGCTGGCTCACCACCTGCCGCAACCGCCTCGGGCGCTGTGTCTTGGGTAGCATCGCTGCCTTCAGGGGCAGCCGGCTGGTCCTCTTTGGGCTCTGCGGGCTGGGGTTCTTCAGCCACGGCAGCGTCGTCCACGTTCGTGGGCTCTGCTGAAGGGACCTCGGGTTCAACCTCAGGAGCAGCATCGATTGAAACAGGTTCAGCCTCTACAGCTGCCTCCTGTAAGCTTCCATCCTGAGGCGGCACCGCATCAACGGCTTCAACGGCTGCCTGCTCGTCGCCGGTAGGAACCTCGACAGCCTTTTCGTCAGTTTCCTCGGCTGACATGCCGATTCCAAGCTCTTCTGTCGGTATGGTCTTTTCTGCGTCGTCAGACGTTGCGTTTTGTTCGGAATCGCGAGGTAAATCGGAGGATGGCATGCCATCCAAGGGCTCGGCAGCATCCTTCTCAGGTTCGAGTGCGTCTGCTGACACGACGTCCGGAGTTTGCATAACATCGCTCTCCACATCTGCTGGTTTGATTGGCGCCTCCGGTTCGCAAGGATCGGCCTCCGAGTCTTTGGGAGCAGCATCATCCGCCTGGGGTGCAGCGGTCGGCGGCTCATTTTCGGCTGAAACCGGAGACCCACTCTCGTCGGGAGCAGCCAACTGCGCCGGTTCTTCGCCAGTCGCTACGTCGACTGTGTCTTTCGTAGCAGCACTTTCCTCCGACTCCAGTGTATCAACAGATTCGGACGGTACCTCTGCCACCGGCGGCACGTTGTCCTCTGCAGCACGTGCCGGTTCCTCTCCGTTCACTGCGCCGCTGTCATCAGCGGCTTGCGAATCTTCTGGCTCATCGGCTTCGAGGGCGCTTGCGGCAAGGACTGCTGCAGGTGCAATAGCCGCTGCAGCTGCGACTGTTTTGCCGGCTTTGCTCTTTTTGTCCTTTTTGCCCTTCTTATCCTTTTCCTGGTCCTTGTCCTTGTCTTTGCTCTTAGATTTCTTCTTGGACGTCGACAAATCTTCTTCGGGCTCTTCCTCCTTGGGGAGTGGAGGAGCTTCGACGGGCGTGGATTCAATAGCCTTGTCCTTCTTCTTCTTCTTATCCTTCTTAGAAGATGCTTTCAGATCCTCTTCGGGATCTTGGACCTCTGACGCCGCTGGAGGGCTGGTTTTGTCAAGCTCCTGGATCTCTGGCGCTGCGATTTCTTGGACATCCGGTGCTGCTGAAGCGCTAGTTTCGTTGCCGAGTTCCTGAACCTCTGGTGCTGCTACTTCTTGGACATCTGTTGCTGCTGGAGAGCTGGCTTGGTCGCCGACTTCAGCTTCAGTGTCAGCCTTACCTTTGTCCTTCTTCTTCTTCTTCTTCTTATCTTTCTGTGAAGATGCTGGTATCTCCTCTTCCTGTACAACTGGAGGCGGGACTTCTGGAACAGGCTCGGGATCCGATGCACCTTTGTCCTTATTTTTCTTCTTGTCTTTCTTGGAAAGCACTGCCGGTTCCGGTTTTTGTTGCTCAACTGCAGCCACAACTTCGACAGGGGTTGCATCAGCGCCCTTGTCTTTCTTTTTCTTCTTGTCCCTCGATGGTGTCGCCGCCTCTTCCGTCACGCTAGTCTCCGCTTCCGTCGGAACTTTAGCCTCATCAGGAGGAGCCACGTCAGCCACATCCTTACTTTTCTTCTTTTTCTTGTCCTTTTTAGATGAAGAAGGCAACTCGTCTGTGTCAGGCTTTACTGGTGCTGCTAGAGTCTCTGGCTCTGCAGAAGCTGCATCCAAAGTAGATGTGTCCACGGTTTCCACACCCACGGGTTCCGCCTTTAATGGTTCGGCCTCGGTGGACGCTTCTTCAACCGGAGCTGTTTCAACCGGAGCTACATTTACGGCAGCTGTTGCTGCTGTTGCCGCCTCGGCGGCGTTTGGCTCTATGGGTGATGGTGCTTCGACGGGCGTTGCTTCAACGGCCGCTGCCTCGACTGGTGCTGTCTCAACCGGCTCTGCTGCCACGGGCACTGCCTCGATCGGTGCTTCCTCAACAAGGGCTGGCTCCGCAGGCGAGGGAGCACCCACGCTCTTTGTCTCATCTGCGGCAGCAGCAAGCTTGTCCTTCTTCTTCTTTTTCTTGTCTTTCTTGGAGGAAGCGGGCGGAGCAGGCTCTGGTTCTTGCTTCGCCTCAGGCTTTGGTTCCTGTTTCGGTTCGAACTCTAATCCTTGTTTCATATCAGGTTCCGGCGCCGATTCTTGCTTGAGTTCAGCCTCAGGCTCTTGTTCCTGCTTCGCCTCAGGCTCTAGCTCTTGCTTTAGCTCAAGCTCCGGTTCTTGCTTCAACTCAGGCTCCGGTTCTTGCTTCAACTCAGGCTCCGGTTCTTGTTTTGGCTCGGGCTCAGGCGGCGGAGACGAAATTATGGCCTCGATAGGAGTGGCTGTGCCTGACTTGCCCTTCTTCTTCTTTTTCTTATCCTTTTTAGAAGATGCGGAGGGAACAGGCTCTGGTTCTTGCTGCGAGTCTGGCACTGTCTCTTGCTTCGGTTCAAGCTCTGGTTCTGCCTTCAGTTGAGCGTCAGGTTCCGGCTCTTGTTTTGGCTCAGGCTCCGGTTCTTGTTTTGGTTCAGGCTCTATTTCCTGCTTCGCTTCAGGCTCTGCTTCTGCCTTCAGCTGAGCATCAGGGTCCGGCTTTTGTTTTGGCTCAGGCTCCGGTTCTTGCTTCGCTTCAGGTTCGGCCTCTGGTTTTTGGGTCGCTTCAGGCTCAGGCTCCGGTTCTTGTTTTGGTTCAGGCTCTGTTTCCTGCTTCGCTTCAGACTCTGCTTCTGCCTTCAGCTGAGCATCAGGGTCCGGCTTTTGTTTTGGCTCAGGCTCCTGTTCTTGCTTCGCTTCAGGTTCGGCCTCTGGTTTTTGGGTCGCTTCAGGCTCAGGCTCCGGTTCTTGTTTTGGCTCAGCCTCTGTTTCCTGCTTCGCTTCAGACTCTGGTTCTGCCTTCAATTCAGGCTCGGCTTTTGGTTCTTGCTTCGCCTCAGACTCAGGCGGCGATGAAATCACGGCCTCCAGTGGAGTGGCTGTGCCTGACTTGCCCTTCTTCTTCTTCTTCTTTTTATCCTTCTTTGGAGACGGCAACGATTCCGCCTCGAGCTCCGTCTCTGGTAGAGGCGTTACAGATTCCGATTCTGTCGGTGGAGGGGCGACTACGGGCTGGTCTTTTGGCGCTTCTTCCGTGACCACAGGGGCTGCAGCCGCAGAATCAGGGGTGCTCTCCTCCTTCGCATCAGAAGGCGCCGCCTCATCGGCTACAGCCTTGGTCTCCTCCGCGGGAGCTGATGCTGTAGCTGG